>NC_073692.1:199228675-199600342 GCF_029784155.1 Uranotaenia lowii
TTAAAATTTGGGATAGATTTGAAAAAAGGGACCGCCAAACGATTCCAATTCCTGAAAAACTCCAGAAGAACCCGTCTCGAACGCTCAGGAGCACTTAAAAATTACCTGTAAATCACTGGGCGAATCCGTTTCGAGTCTACAGGTAAATTTGACAGTTGTTTTCCTGAGCTGTTTATCTGTCCTGAAATCGTCCTGTAATTTCAGCTGTTGAAAATACAGGACAGAATCCTCCCGATCACAGGAGAAAAGATTAAGTGTGTAGGAGAAAGGTTTCCTAAATGGGCCTATCGGGTTAAATGACCCTACGGCTGTTTGACGAAATGGCTGACTAGACAGCTTATCTGACCAATGCATTTTGAGGGTGATACGCTTAGAACATAAGGCAAGAAAGAATTTTATGAATTTATAAACTCAAAAAAATTTAAAAAATCATACAAGGTTTTGATACATTTTGATGTAATATTTCGACTTTTAAAAATTATACGTTAAGAAGTTTAAAACAAAAACTAAGATGGTTTTTGTTTCTTACTAAAATGAACTTAAGAAATTAAACATATTTCAGCTTTTGTGAACGTTTAATAATGATTATTTAGTGGAACAATAGAGTGTTTTTGTATGCCCCCATCATGTTTGTAAAATGCCTCCATCCTAAAATAACAGGTTAAATAGAATAAATAAATGATTTTTATCACTGAACCTTCAAATCTAAAATCTGAATGACATCTTAAGAATGAATTGAAGATCTAAAGACAAATTTGATAAAGTTTTTCTCATGGATGAACTGCCTCCATAGTATGGCAACCATAACTTTTGTTTTATTCCAAAAAATCTATGTACATTGATTTTTATAAAACTTCAGCTTTGTCGTACGGAAATTATTACTTTCTAGCAGTTTCAATGAAATTATACGGAAAAATTGCCCAAAAAACAGAAATTTTGTTCAAAACATAAATAGGCGCATTTAGCCCGCACGGTTTGAAGTTCGGCATTTTAGACAACACTTACAATAAAATCGTTTTCTTGAAAATAGAAGAAAATTTTAACATAAAAATTACTCCATTGTATAGAAAACAGATGCCTGCACACGTGTATATAGTTTTTGTACACATATTCGACGTGATATTTTATTAAATCAGTGTTCTGCTTAATAGGCGCATATAGCCCGCTCCTCCCCTAGTATAAGAACGGACAGAATAAAAATGCATCAAATAAACTTTTGTGTACTTTTATTTTAATTTAAAAATTGAATATGGGGGGGGGGTATTTGGCGTTACGTAACTATAGAAGGGGGGTCCTATCAAACGTTACTTATTGTTACATAGGGGGGGAGGGGGTCTAAATTCTAGATTTTTGCGTTACGTAATTTGTGTACGACGCCTTAGAACAAAAGTTTGATCATTTTCTGGCAAATTTTTTTCGTCAAATTTAGCAGGTTCGCAATACCGACGGTAAGTGGCGAACCTATATTTATTTATTTATTTATTTATTTATTTATTTATTTCAATCTTTGCAGATGCTCTAAAAACTAAGTACAATGAAAAATATTTAAACTATCTTATTCTAGATTTAAAAACAGTTTTGGAAACATTGAAATCGAAATCACTAGATATTTCATTGAAGCGCGCGCAGCATACATCCAACGGGTTGTTTTGACCGTATTGGGTTCGTCGCAGGGCAAGTCTAAGAAAATCGCGCGTCCGGGTTGTTCTGATGGGAGCATTTATATACCATTTTTCCGATACAAATGCCCTGTAGGAAAAATGTACCTGTTTAGCCCGATTTCATCGTCTGAATTGCCTGTATTTTTTCGAAAGTTGGGTGGAACTTTCTAACTGGGATAGCATTTCTTCAAATCGATCGATGCGCACTCTGGAATCGGTATTGCGTACTGTTGGAAAAATTATCCAACAAACGAAATCGCGAGTCCAGTCAGTATGGTCAGTGCTATTCATATCAGTTTGTTAGTTTATTTTTTTTCCAGATCTGATATTTACAAAGGAATTCGTCGAAGGTTAAAACACAGACAAACAGACGGGACACTCCGTTTTCATTCTTCGCAAAACTGAATAGCTAGGCCAGGAAGCTAGGCAATGTCGCCACCAGATTGAGCCACTTCACTTTTAGGAGATTCTTATTTTCCATCATGGTAGCCGTAGCAGTTTGTTTATTTTTTTCCTGACAACCAAAATTTTCATAAACAAATTCCATGTGAAAAGTAAAAGATGTAACGCGATGCATGAAGCCATTGCTCAATTTCGCTTAATTCATTGGCCAAAAAAACGTAAGTATTTGCATTACATTTCCTTAGAAGCATCATGTTGATTACAAAAATATTTGTTTCTAGAATCTGAATATTTAATACTTCGTGCTTTGCGATGCTCTGTGGAAAAGGGGAATCCTGAGGTGGACTTATCTATTCGTACTACCGGATCCAGTAGTGATAAACTCAAGCTCCTTCAATTCAACAACAAACAAACAAACCTCCTGTGTCTATTGAAACCGTAATGTTTTTGAATATTACCAATTCATCGAAAAATTATTCATGTTTTAGTGGTAAATTTTACTTTCTAGATTCAGTGAGGAAGCAAATATTTACTGTATAGACTTAGAAGAAACCCCCTCCCTCCTCCGCAAATCCCAATTTAATTTTATTCTATGTGCAAAAGTTTACAGAAATTAAATAAAAACTTGACTCGGAACATAATAAAAGAAACAACCAAAATTATCTGTCCTACAGCTTATTTATTTTTCCATTCTCTAAAAAATTCCTAGCTCACGATGATTTCATATGTGGCGAGACAACAACTCAACGAAGAATAACATGGAATTGGTTTTCGGCAATTGATCAGAAGGGATGGCAGAGTCGTAAAGAACAAATGAGCTTTTCGAGGTACAACGTATGGTTTAAGTCCGCGAAATGAAACGCTTAAGCTATATCAATTTCCTATGAGTCCTCTTCGTGTTCGCTGGTTTGTTTTTTTTTTAGATCAGTGAGGTCCATGTAAATTTTAAAATCACCTGCAAAAAATGATACATTTATTAGGATAAACTCACGAAATTAGAAGAAAGAGTTTCCTTCCCAAATCCAGAGGCTCTGGGTTTTCGCCTGATAGAATTGTAGTTTATTGAGTTGAGTACGGACGATCTTCACAACAGTTTCTGAACTTCCACAGAAGTATTGCAAATATTGATATTAATTTCTTTGAACTTCATCTTCTGAACTAAATTTTCATTACTGGAGCAAAAAGCCTAGCGACAATAAATACTTGTTTATTTACTTACACATTTGTGGCATCACGATATCATAGGCATCCTAGATCATTTTATGAAATTCTTTCTAGTTAGTAGGCAATACCGACACCAGATGGCAATGCCATACCTTTGCGAAAAATGTAACGATTTTTCTTCTAAGTGTCCTGTCTGTTTGTCTGTGGTTAAAATATGTACAAGAATTTTTCCAAATTTTCATCGTAGTTTTTTTTCAGGTCGTTCTCATCATAATTTAATTATGTTCAATGAAATTTGTTTGAATAAATTTATAATTTTGTAACTATGCTTATGCTGAAAAATCTCAAGTTAGGAGAAAATACTCATCTATGGATGACATGGTGTCGCAAGTGCATGCTTAATAACTCCCCTGGCTCCCCTGCACAGTAAACGAAAATTACCGAGTTCGGTAATTTTTTTTACAGAAACACTTCTGTAATTCGGATATTTTCGGTAATTGATCAACTTGACGTCTTGTTTTTAACGAGCCTCGTTAATCAGCTATCCACCTACCGAACTTCGTTCATTTATATGTAAACAAATCTCTTCGCAATTAGTTTTCGGTAAAAAAACACCGAAAACTGTAAAGTAAAACTGAAAACTGCCGCTGTCAAGACAAACGTCAAAATGCGTTTGTCTTTTTCTGGCATTTTTTACATTTTCCTTCGCTCTCTTGCAGTCGTAATAAATGGCCTCAACTTTGATCGTGTGATCGAGCGAGAAGCTGAAAAACTCGTAGCCATTTTTTAAAGTTTGGGTTTCGCGTGTGTGGTGTTGTAAAAAATTCAAACAAAACACATTTCACCCCGTTTCCATTCGGAGCCTTATCTTGAGGTAGGGGAGGTTTGGCCAGTTTAGCGGCTCATTCCGGTCCACATTTTGTCAGCTGCGAAGGGGCAGCAGGTCCCAACAAGAAGACCTACGCCGATAGCTCGCCGAGCGACAGCAGCAGCAGCTCCGAGGAGTACGGCAATAAAGTCAAAGTCTTTAATATTTGTGGTTCCATTGGAGCAGCAGGAAAATACTGTTCCGCCGGTGGGGAAGTGGATTGCCAAGGAAGCTTCGGGAACACCGTTCCAAGGAATCAAATTCCTTTCTGAACAGGAAGAGGTAAAAGTTTAGTTACATTTGTTCCGTGTCGAAATTTTATTGTAACGATTTTCTCTTATTTCTACAGAGGCAATCCGAGCTCGATGACGATCAAAATGAAAATCCGAAGAGTTTTAAAAGGCAATAAAAAAATGTTTTAAACTAACTCGGTTTTTCGCTCAAGGCGCCTTCTGGAAATGCCGGTAATATTTACCGAAAACTGTCAAATTTTCGGTAATTTCTTCCGAAAACCATAAATCGTATGGTAATTTTAGGTAATGATGCGCTGTGTGCACACATAGCGGGATGATTCGATTCGAGCACAGTGTATGCATCATAAGCTAAAATTATCAAACGTTTTTTGGTTGCATGTATCATACACAGTAAACGAAAATTACCGAGTTCGGTAATTTTTTTACCGAAATCCTAACATGTGTAAATCGTTAAACTGTTCGGTAAAAAATAAACGAACATCGGTAAATGAAGAGTCTATTTACCGATGTTCGTTAATTTTTTACCGAAAAATTTACCGAATAGTTTAACGATTTACACATGTTAGGATTTCGGTAAAAAAATTACCGAACTCGGTAATTTTCGTTTACTGTGTAAGCTGAAAGTGCCGAACATTTTACGGGTATCAGTAAAAATTACCGAAAATTTTACAGTTTTCGTTAAATATTACCGGTATGTCGGTAAAAATTACTGAAATTTCGGTAAAAATTACGGGTTTTTCGGTAAAAGTTACCGATTTTTCTGTAACTTTTACCGAAATTTTCCGGCATTTAGAGAATATTTACCGGCATTTCGGTAATAGTTACAGGTATTTCGGTAACTTATACCGGTCGTTCGGTAAATAATACCAAACATTTACAGCTTTTCGGTAAAAAAATTACGGTATTTCGGTAATAGTTCTAGATAATTGGGTAAAAATTACAGGTATTTCGGTAATAATTTCAGGTTTTCGGTAATTTATTAAGGTATTACAGTAAATTCTACCAGTTGTTCGGTATATACTACCGAGCTTTTATAGTTTTCCTTTTAAACATTACCGACCTTTCGGTTATAATTACAGGCATTTTGGTTCAACAATACCGGTTGTTCGGTAATATAGCAAACTGTCACGTTGACAACTGTCATAATTTGACAGATGATCTTAGATATGATCAGCCGAGGTTCGGTAAAGTTTTACCGAAAAAGGTCTGTAATATTTGACAGCTGTCACTTCTCTGCCATGAGAAAAATTACCGAACGGTTTAACGAACTCCACATGTTAGGATTTCGGTAAAAAAATTACCGAACTCGGTAATTTTCGTTTACTGTGTGCATCGTCAGTATTTCCATACACCCTTAAAAAATCGTACACAAAAATATGTAAAAATAAGTCAAAACAACCCGTAAGTGCAGGAAGCCACTAGTATGTAAAAAGGGTGATACGAAATATTATGTAGTAAAGCTGGTACGGACGAGTATGTAAAAAGTACGCAAAAGAATGTATAGGGCTCTTTGAACTAAGAAGTATATTAAAATTACATAAATTAGGAAAAATTCTGAATTTAAATTAGAAATTTAGAAGCAGGGATATTTTCTCTCGAATTGAATCATTTGATTTGGATTATGCTAATTCATTGTCTATAAACTATAAAATTGGTTGGTTGGCTCCGTTGGTTCGCCCGAGAAGTTCATGATGGGTAAAACATAATCCACCGTGGTCACTTCAGGACATCGGTAAGCTTGGGCTGGTCATTGGGCTGCAGATTCTGGGGCTGGGTGTCCAGGGGACCTGGGATTGGCCGGTGAGGTTGTAAATCCTATAGAAGAAAGAAAAGGTCAAAAAATGGCTACAATAGAAAATAAGAAATATTACCCATGCTTTTTTGTTTGCTTGTTGCGGCCGGAACTATGGTGGAATCGGCATGTTGCTTCGGGACCTAGAGGAAACCAACAACCTTCCTAAAATTATGGACAAAAATTTAATAAAACATACAGCAGAAGTGAATGTTTTCAAACTTACCGAGAGGAGTGAAGAAATCTAGATGTTTTCGGAAAGATTTAACCGGCAGTTTTGGAAATGTTCAGTGCGTGCAAGTAGGATGCAAAACACAGACTGAATTTCTGCTGGTGCGAGTGAGAAGCACAACGCCGTCATCCCCAATTTTACATACTTTGTAGTTATTTCAACGGAGAGGAACTTCAAAAACATAAAGAACTGGGAAAGTATGTAAAATTCACCGAGTCTCCGAAACTCATCGCACGTAGAATGGAACGAACTTCAAAGTATGTACTTTTTACGGTTTCAGTATGTAAAAATTTCTTAGCGTGTATGCAGAGCTTCACGCATGAACATAATGGGCAAATGGGCAAATGAACTTAGGTTCATTAGATATTCAATATGAGTGGTGTGGGTAGGGTGGGTTTTAAATAAATTTGCGATCTTCAAGATTTTTATTTATACACCTACTACCAACATATTCTGATGTGTGCATATACCCAGCAAGAAAAAAATTCATTCCCGTTCATTATCCGCTTCGCTGCGAAATAAATCCGAAGCGGCCCGCTTCGTATTTATTTCGCTGCGAAGCGGAGAATGAACTTAAAAATCACTGGGTATTTCTGCCTCTCATACTCATAGCTCTCATATCACTCTGCGCGTATCAGTAATCGTGTTTCTGCGGTGATTCTGTGAATACTTCACAACCGGTCCCAGTTCAAAGTTCAATCAGTTCAATATAAATAATATCAGACGTGTTTCGTTTAGATTCTCAACAGATTTTGTAAGTCAGAATTTTTCCATACTAATCATCTACCAGCCTATTCAACATGAGTTCCAGAATATTCCGAGCGGTTATTATGGGTGCCCCAGGTTCAGGTAAGGGGACCATATCTGCAAGGATCATCAAAACGCAAAACATGAAGCACATATCCAGTGGTGATATCCTACGTAGCAATATCGAACAAAAAACCGAACTAGGCAATATCGCTGATGGCTACATCAAAAATGGCAAGCTAGTCCCAGACATCTATATAACTAAATGCATATTGGGAGAACTCGATAAGATTCAGTCATCTTCGTGGTTATTAGATGGCTTTCCTCGTACAACTGAACAAGCGGCTGATCTGTGGAATGTGGCGCCTATAGACACGGTTATCAATTTGAATGTCCCTTTTGAAGTCATCATCGATCGCCTGCGCAGCCGATGGGTGCATCTGCCAAGTGGGCGAGTGTACAATATTGGCTTTAACGATCCCAAGGTACCTGGGAAGGACGACGAAACAGGAGAACCGCTGAGTCAAAGACCGGACGATAATCCAGTTGCTGTTAGAAAAAGACTCGAAGTGTATGATGCCTGCACGAAACCGGTCAATGACTTTTTCCGGAAGAAGGGAGTTCTGGAAACGTTTTCCGGTTCTACTACCGACGAAATATGGCCCAACGTGCACAAATTCCTTCAAAACAAATTGAAGTAAGACTTGTATAGATAACGTAGTACGACAATAACGATAAAGACGTGAAGTATAATTTGATAGCGTAAATGATAAGAAGAGAGTAATGGGATAAGTACGTGATACTTAGGCACAATTTAGTACCGATTACCGGGAAATTTTCAGGTGTAGGAATTATACTTAAAATATATAGGAATTTTTATCCATAAAAGTTGCCACTTCAAACGTCGTTTCGAAATGTTCTATCTTAAATTCTCAACCATTTTTCCAGCCTTTCCTCGAACTAGTTTTAAACGCTATTTTAAACGCTGAACGAAAGCAAGTAAATCTACGTTAACTATACGGATGGGTAGACCAATAACAGAAAACTGTATACTACAGCTAAATCTACTTACCTACATATGTATAAGAATTAGTACAGCTCGGGTTTGATCAAAGCAAAACATAATTACTTAAATTTCACTTAAATTAACTGCATATTTGCACTTCATTTTACTCCACTAAACGAGAGACGATTCTGACAATCCACTATTCTTTACATTTACCGTTCAGTTGATGTATGTTAAATAAATTTTAAAGTCTGTATATTTGATGATCTATTTATTTGAAGAGTCCATGTTTCATATTTATTTATGTTTACGCCTCACTTGATTCCTGATCTACTATGCTTTGAGAACTCCAAGCTAAGTTCTGGAAAAATTTGGTTATTTGCTCTGAGTCGTTGCTTCCCGGAACTTAATCTGTTGAATATTAAAAAAGTTCTGAAATGATTTCCAATAATTGAAATTAAATTGAATTGAATAAATAAAAAAAAATTCAATCAAGCAAAGTTAAGCATGTTATGGAACAAATCGGTGTTGTTGTGTTTTACGTTTAACTTGACCTGAGGAACGAAGCCTCATATCGCCAATGTGCTTTTTTGTCAATTGATGGTCGAAAAAATAGGCATTTCATTCATTTCTATTTGAAAGAAAAAATCAAGATCGACTATTCTGAATCTTCTTCTCGTTCTTCGGAGGTAGAACGATCAAAAAGTTCAGTTTTAACAGGAGTTATAATGGGAACCGTGCTGACAAACTCGATTTCACCGACGACATTTCTTCTCTTCAAGATCCATTTATAGAAGACGAATTGATCCCAGTCTTCTTGCATCACAGCCATGGTGGGGCCATTTTTAGTGGCCATTCGGAAAAGTTCCGTAAAGTTGAAATCAGAGATAGTTGACCCGGGATTCAGTTCTTTCCAGCTTCGCAGTGCCACACCAAGTTCGTCCAACACAAAGTGAACCAGGGGCGTAACAGACGTGGTTGGTTTTTTACCGTTGATACTGTCCGGTGGGTGGCTAGCCAATATAAAAATGTCTAGTTTGCTACAGGCTTGCCACAGATCATATGTGATATTATGCGTTGTACCATCAATGAATAGTATCACCGGAAGACTTATATTACGAAGTCTAAGGTATTTGTAAAACACCCTGGTCACAAACAGATAAAAGCATTCCTTAGACATCAACCCAGTTGGGCTCGTGGAACAACCATAGAAAGGTGGAACAGTATTGGCAAGCTTCATAGAAATTGGCTTTTTGCTAGGGAACACCATCATGGGGAACGTGAGCTCTCCTTTGGCTGAAGAAATAAGGCCAGTAGTTATCATATCAGGGCCTTTATCCGGGTCATTTTCAAAGTACTTCAACAGTGATTTACTAGAACTGAAACATACCTCGCTATATCGGAAAACGCGTTCGGGACAGTCGAACACTTCTAGAATATTGATGTTTTGGTAGACTTTCTCAAAGCACTGAGAAGCCGGGATGTCTGCGGTTTTTTGTAATGCTTCCACATAAAGGAAATGGTTTATTTCCGGATGGCGTGCCGTAAATTTCGTACGCCAACTAGATCCTACAATTTTATGATCAAAATGTTCTGTAAAAAAATGCATTAATTTGGGAAAATCGATAATCTTACGAAGCGTATTTTGGCGAAAAACCCCATTAACGGGATACGTTTCTAGAATCCAACGAGCGGCGCCTGCCAAATCGGATCGCCGCATCAGCATGCCCCGACCTCGTAAATCTCGTACGAAGGCCACCAACGATTTTTCTTCCTCGTTTGTAAACGTAAGCTTATGACCGCTTCGGCTCGATCGGTTCCTATTTTCGTAGTATCCTGTCAGAGTACTTCTTGGAACTTTGAACGTTTTAGCAGCCATATAGAGACTCAGACCCTGGTCAACGGCGGCAACAGCATTTAGCATATCCTGATGCTTATATTTTCGGAGCGTGCCTCCTTTTTTGCTTGGCATTTTACTGATTTTACTATTGATTTTTTTATGTTTTTAACAAGGAAAAGCGATGCACTGCCGAACTAAAATAAACAAATGCACTTTTAATTTTCGATAGATACTTTTCGTATTAAAAAGTTTTAACGAGTTCCAATTTGAGAAAGGAGGTTTTGATAAACAGAACCATCATTAAACATAAACGGAAGCGGTATCGCTGGTCCTAATCTAGCTACTTGGCAGGGTATAAACTTCGCAATCACTTTCTAGGCAAACTTGAGCGCCTTTACGTATACATACTTTCAAAAATATGAATTAATTTCAGCTATGCTGGGATATAGTTTGTAATGTTTTGTTCTTCATTTTATAAAATGAGTTGCCCACAACTCACTAATTAACTATATAAAAATAAGCGTGACAATGGCTGGGAACTCGTGCACAGGGATGCCAGGTGTTGAGGATAAAAAATCTGGGCAATTTTGAAAAAAAGTCTGGGAGTGTTTGTGCATAAGGAAGATCACAAATTTGACACTCAACAAGAGATTTGGTTATGCGTGTGAGCGGGGCGGGGAGGGGGGGGAGGGTGTTTTGCTGTGGGTTATTTTCAAGTTGAGAACTATACAACAAACACTGTTTCCTACCACGTAACATAACATTTAAAAAAATGGGGGTTTAATGATAATTAATCAAATACGTCAAATACCTATGGATACAAGCGAGATTTCAGTCTAATCTGGCACTTACGGATCAAATTCGATACACGAATATTGATTTCATCACTCAATTTTGAAAGTCTGTAAAATCTGGGCACTCTTAGTAAAAATCTGGGCAAAATCTGTGTCTGACCAATATCTGGAAGAAGGGTCAAAAGTCTTGGTTTTACAGACAAATCTGGGCACCTGGCAACCCAGCTCGTGCATGAACCCGGTGCGCATGAACATCTACGGACGCGTACGCGTGAATTATAAATAATTCATTTCCTTAAATGAACTCTCTTTACACACTTATTTTTTTCAACTACATATATAGAGCTGACAAAAAACTAATTGAATACATGTTTGGATTCAGCGCCCCTGAATAAGTCAAAATCAGTTCTGAGATTCCTTGCACCTATAGACACTATAATTTCATATAGTCTGGCAAAGAGAATGACGGGAGCCAATCGAACTGTCATTTGCGCGGAGCCAATCGAGCATTCTATGAAAATGTTCAAGCTCTTCATAGCTCTCTCCAGTTGCAAAATAAAAAATAGTTTCTCAGATTCTTAAATTACCTACTATGTTTGTCAGTTGAACGCGAAATCCCTTTTAAAAATATATTATGATGTATAGGTGAAAAAAGTAGTGAAAATTCTGCTAAAAAACTTTTGTTAATGTCACTAAAAAGCCAAAAAAGTTTAGTGAATTACAATACTTCAACCATGATATTCCAATATTTAGAAAGTTTGCTCGATTGGCTCCCGCGAATGACAGTTCGATTGGCTCCCGTCATTCTCTTTGCCAGACTATATGAAATTATAGTGTCTATACTTGCACCTCGGAAAAATGTGAATTTGTTAACTTGTGTTATGTGTGATGCTATTTTCAGAAATTTCATAGGCAAATCATGCAAAACATTGATTAAAAGGAGTCATTTAACTTAAAATTATAACAGCCTAGAAAGCCTGTCCCAGAGGTGTCTAAATTAAATTTAAAATTTATGAAATCTGTAAATATTTTCTAGAATCAAGAATGTAAACTGTAACATTGACAAATCTGGTTAAAAAAATTTTTCACAATAATTTTGAAACCTTGCTCAACATTTCTTATAATTGAGGCACTTGGGATCAGAGGGGTGCAAGTGATTTTTTATCAAAACTGAGAAACTGTTTTTTGGAAATTTAAAGTATAGATTAACATTCTGTAGAAGACACAGGTCGAGAAAAAAATTATTTCGATATTTTTAAGCTGTTTTAAAAATAACGTGTTAATGAAAATGCTGTTTCGTTTGGTGTCAGAAGGGTGCAAGTGCACTTGCACCCTTCTGACACCAAAGGATTAATCTTTTAGACTGAAAACAAGTAGTGAAACAAACATGGAATCATCATCTAGCTCCGACTTTTTTAGATTTTCTACAAGTTCTGACCAGAATAATCCAAAGTCCCTAGATAGAGAAGTGGCAGGTTATTAAAAATGAAACTCCTCTTTGTCATGTATACGAAAAATTCTAAAAGGTTTTTTTTATGGCAAATTTAGCTTATGCTAATAAGGATAAAAGACAGACACGAGACGCACATAACAACATTTTTTTTGGCAAATATAAATATCTAAGAAAAACCACTGATGAACTGATGTACAAGCTAAGCCTTGGAAAGTGTGTAAAGTCCCGACGACCGTTTTGAATCAATTTTATGTTTTTTGGTTGAGCCACCAGATGTCTCCAAGGACACCAGAGAGAACTGTCAAGAAGAAAATGAAATGTAAACAAAACAAAACAACAAACTTTTAGTCAATTATGAAAAGGTCGTATCTATTTGAAGAGTTTCAAGCAAATTGGTGTTGAAGAATCGTTTCACATTTCTGATTTAGGTTATCAAAATTTTACGCTTAAAGCTGTTTCTTATTGCTTCAAACTAGCATGAAGCACTTAATATAAACAGATATAATGCGTGAAAATGCCCGCTCAGAGAAGCCTAGAATCTGTATTTCTTCGTTGGATTGTTAATTTTAAGCTCAACTGGATAAAATAACTGGTTCGTCTGGCTTGTTCAAAGTTGTTAGTTAGCCTCTATAGTAAACAGATATAATGCGTGAAAATGCCCGCTCAGAGAAGCCTAGAATCTGTATTTCTTCGTTGGATTGTTAATTTTAAGCTCAACTGGATAAAATAACTGGTTCGTCTGGCTTGTTCAAAGTTGTTAGTTAGCCTCTATAGTAAAAAGAATCGAGGTAAAATGAACCAGATGAATTTACCTTGCTGTGAATATATTGAAGCCATCCATTTTTCTACGATGTTAGTTTATTAATTTTTGAGATCATATACAATTGCGCTCTTTCAAGAATCAGGTACTTCAAAAGTTGATTCGGCTTGTTTAAATGATAGCATTTGAAATTATGAATACGTTTCTGGAATTTTATAATTCAAACTTGTATATTTGTCATTTCGTCAGTCTCTCTAGTGACAATATTATAATGATGCCATTTTTCTCAGCTGAAATTTATTCTTAGTTCATCTAATTATATACATAGAGCAATTTATCTAATTGTATTTAAATTTATTTATTAATGAGTTCAAACACCATTTCGCCCTCTCGAAAAATTCTTACTTGCAAAAGAGTTATCTAGAAACAGTGCCATCTGTTGCGCCGTTCAAAAGTTACAAATCAAGCAATAGATGGCACTGTTTTTCGTCACTTTTTAACGGCTTCTTTAAAAGAGAGCACTGGAAATTTTACACAAGTTTTTGAAGATTTTTTGTTCGAGCTTGTACATCAGTTATCAGTGGAAAAACCTCTCGGATGAAAGCTCAGAGGATTGAGATTTTTCGACAGGCTCTGATCATGATGTCAGATACTGTTCCACGGAACAAACTGAAACTTCGGAACGTTCAGATGAGTCGTTGTCGGAAGGGTTTTTACAAAAAATAACACTGAGTCTTTTAAGAAATATTTACATAACTTTTTTTTGAAGAATTGGACCAAAAAAAGAAAAGTTAAACATCCACGGTTCTTTTGGAGAATCCGAAGTTGCTGCAGTTGCTAACGAGAATGAGTCCACTTCTGCAGCCGAATTCCGGTACTTGAAGAAAATCTCCGAAAATCTCTTCTAGAAAAGAAATTCTAAAATTGTCGTTCTCTTCATAAAAATGTCTTTTCTTCTTGGCTGATTCCGAAAAAGTAAAGAGAAAGAAAAAAAAACCAAATGTAAGAGAAGAAAAAAGTATAGTTCACCTATTCACCGCTAGACGTCTTTGACGTTTGTTGTCGGTGAGACTTTTCAAAACGACTTTTTGTTGGCACCGTGTTTCTCCCATGTTTCCCGATATTTAGCATGGTAATTAGAATAAAATTATATTTGTAATACTGAAAACTATTTATAACAGCAATATTCAATATTGTTAGATAAAATTCTTCAAATCTTGCTCATCGTGCATGCAATTAAATATGAAAAAAACATATCGTTGAGTGTTGAAGGCATAATTGGAAGTTTTGAAAAATGAATCTAGAAAGTTACGTGTTTGTAAACAATCGGATGTGTTGATATGATTAAATATGTTATAGTTGTACATTCGAAAGTGTCATCCTTTAATGGGATAGCGTTCAATTGTTGATCCAGTAAGTTAATAAACTTCTTAGCCAAACATTTTGGCATTCGAAAGAGTTTTTCGAAATTTCCATCCGAAATATCAAATGGATTACTAATATCTCTCAAATAACGACGATGCCGAAGTAGTTCGATTTTTTCTAGGCGTTTATACCACTTTTTTTTTACATAGTAATATGATCCAATCATTTGCTCCATTATTTTAAAGTTTTAATAGGTATTAACGTATAATTTAACAAAAATCCTCACTGAAAAGAAATGTCTTTTGAAATTTCCGAAGCAAAAATGCCGAAGAAATTAAAAATCTCGTTTTCTATTTCAAACGTCAAAAATTGTCTTCTTTGAATTGACCGGAATGTCAATCTAAGAAAATTTCGCAACGAAAAAAATCCGAAGAGATTGAAAATTATGTTTTCTTTTTTAAACGTCAAAAAATGTCTTCTTTAAATTCACCGGAATTCCAAGATAAGAAAATTTTGAAAATGTCTTCAATAATTTCTTTTCTTTCACGACATTTTTTGCCCGGAATTCGGCTGCTGCAGCCGAATTCCGGGCAAAAAATGTCGTGAAAGAAAAGAAATTATTGAAGACATTTTCAAAATTTTCTTATCTTGGAATTCCGGTGAATTTAAAGAAGACATTTTTTGACGTTTAAAAAAGAAAACATAATTTTCAATCTCTTCGGATTTTTTTCGTTGCGAAATTTTCTTAGATTGACATTCCGGTCAATTCAAAGAAGACAATTTTTGACGTTTGAAATAGAAAACGAGATTTTTAATTTCTTCGGCATTTTTGCTTCGGAAATTTCAAAAGACATTTCTTTTCAGTGAGGATTTTTGTTAAATTATACGTTAATACCTATTAAAACTTTAAAATAATGGAGCAAATGATTGGATCATATTACTATGTAAAAAAAAAGTGGTATAAACGCCTAGAAAAAATCGAACTACTTCGGCATCGTCGTGATTTGAGAGATATTACCCAAGCAACCAAAAGTCGCGTTTTTACTTAACTCCGAACTCCGAAGTTCACATTTGGCTGAAAAAATGTATTACGGGAACTTCAGGTGACTCTTGTCGCGTAAAAGTTACTCAGGAACTTCCATCGCCCTTTGAAAGGTTAAACTATCGATAACGGAACTTCTAAGCGCTTTTAATGGAACTTCTTTCAAGAAGGTCGATAACGTTCGCGTAACATTCTAAAACGCACCATTAAGATACTTGAAGGTGTTTTAAAGAACCTATATGGGAAATCTAAGCGACATGTCAAAAATATTTTTCAAGAAGGTCGATAACGTTCGCGTAACATTCTAAAGCGCACCATTAAGATACTTGAAGGTGTTTTAAAGAACCTATATGGGAATTCTAAGCGACATGTCAAAAATGTCTGTCAATTTCTTGTCATGGTATTTGTTTTGTTTATATCTGTACTAATATTTACAAATGGAATTCAATATTTTTTCGAATTTTTCTTATAAATGTTAAATAAGATATTCGAATAAATTTTTGATGATGCGAATTTTTGTTATGATTCATATTGTGTACTGAAAGTCCTTTGAACGAAATAAGGTACCTTCTATTGACCAACCCACTCAATCATCTCAAATGACATTAAGTTTAAATACTAATCATTACAGTGGCAATTAGCTATTGCTGGATTGGTCGAGAGGCTGATGAGTTTCATTGCAACCTAGAGAGCAGCGGTTCAATTCTCTAGGCGTGTAAGAGCTTTTGTAATCAAAACAATATAATTAAAATCAATGAGATAGATTATGATAGACCGGCAACCTAGCAATCTGACATGTGGTTGTCAGAGCAATCTGTCAATTGGATTTTTTTTTCGGCGCGTAGAAGTTTCTTGACATTCTCTTAGAAGCTGAATAGCGTTCTCTACAGCCACCTAAACGAACTTGAAAGTAGCTTCAAGAACTTAAATTTTGGGCTGATTAGCATTCTCTTCAGACACAAACGAGAGCTGATTAAGCTTCTATGGAACCTTTTTAAGGGAATTCTGGTTGCTTGGGTAGTAATCCATTTGATATTTCGGATGGAAATTTCGAAAAACTCTTTCGAATGCCAAAATGTTTGGCTAAGAAGTTTATTAACTTACTGGATCAACAATTGAACGATATCCCATTAAAGGATGACACTTTCGAATGTACAACTATAACATATTTAATCATATCAACACATCCGATTGTTTACAAACACGTAACTTTCTAGATTCATTTTTCAAAACTTCCAATTATGCCTTCAACACTCAACGATATGTTTTTTTCATATTTAATTGCATGCACGATGAGCAAGATTTGAAGAATTTTATCTAACAATATTGAATATTGCTGTTATAAATAGTTTTCAGTATTACAAATATAATTTTATTCTAATTACCATGCTAAATATCGGGAAACATGGGAGAAACACGGTGCCAACAAAAAGTCGTTTTGAAAAGTCTCACCGACAACAAACGTCAAAGACGTCTAGCGGTGAATAGGTGAACTATACTTTTTTCTTCTCTTACATTTGGTTTTTTTTCTTTCTCTTTACTTTTTCGGAATCAGCCAAGAAGAAAAGACATTTTTATGAAGAGAACGACAATTTTAGAATTTCTTTTCTAGAAGAGATTTTCGGAGATTTTCTTCAAGTACCGGAATTCGGCTGCTGGAGAGTCAACTGGCCATTCATCAAGGCCCCGAAAATGCCAAAGAAAACAAACAGTCTGGAAACTCAACTTGCGGAAAAAGCTACGAAACCAAGGGGAAACGTAGGTACGTATCGGAAAAAGCCACCAGCTAAACAGTTGATTCCAATGGATGAACACATATGCAGGTATTCTTGTGTATCCAATAAGGAAGAAGAGAGATTGGAAGTTTTCAACAAATTCTGGGCATTAGGATCGCAGAACTTGCAAATCTTGTTCATTATTAGTTGCATGGAAATATGTATCCCGAAAACGCCGAAAATCAAATATGTTAACAAAAACAAAACAGCTAGTGTCATACTAAAAATACTCGTTACATACAGGTTCCAAAAGGATGCGATCATATTGTTTGGAGTCAGAGGGGTGCAAGTGTCATTCTTGGGATCAGAAGGGTGCAAGTGAAAAATATCAAAAAAAGTAGTTCGCCGTTTCAACATAAATATCGCAAAAACTTTGCTTTTTCTTTCAGAATCATTCATTTTAGATCTCTTGAGACACAATCCATCGAAAATTGAGAAGAAAAAGCGATTCGATAATTTTTTTTTTTTTTTTTAATTTAACAAGTAGTTTTATTAAGGCATTTAACTCATAAAGTTTTTTTGTGCCGAGTATTGATTTCACTTTTGTGTGATGTTAGTAAGAGGGGGGCCGTAATCGTCGCGGCTACTCAACTGTTAATTAATTTAACTAGAGGAAAGGAAAGAGGATTGTGTAGGGTCACTCTCGAGTACAGATTTCCGTCTTGGGTTGGTGGTGGCTTCCTGTAGCGTGGTTTCGTTAGCTACCTCAGGTATTGTCTTCCTGGCCAGCCTTCTTTCCGGTGTTATCGAACCGGTCGGACGAGAGGTTGTTCTAATGAATAGACGAAAAGAGCATTAGATAGAGTAAAGACAGAGGGGAAGAGGACTAAACGACCAAGTCAGACATTTTAAGATATTTGTATATAGGGTACAAATATTCAAGATCTAAGTTTGCCAAGATGTCTCGAATTGGAACACCAGGTAGTTTACTTCGGGCCCTAAGGGTATCCAGTAGCCAAGCCCTCGATCGATCAAACCGTTCACACGTCCACACAACATGATCAATGTCGTGGTAGCCATCCCCACAAACACAAACATTGCTTGTAACTAGTTGTATACGAAACAAATGCGCGTCAAGCCGGCAGTGATTTGACATGAGCCGAGAAACCACGCGAATGAAATCGCGACTCATGTTAAAATGCTTAAACCATGCCTTCGTCGGAACCTTAGGGATAATCGTATGGAACCAACGTCCCTTTGTGCCATTATCCCAGCTAGACTGCCAAGCGTTAATCGCTAAAGTGCGAGGTATTGAAAAATATTCATTGTAAGTTATTATCCTCTCAAAAATTTCACCTTGTAACGCGCCCACCTTAGCCAATGAGTCCGCATTCTCATTGCCTTGAATAAGACAATGAGACGGGATCCAAGCTAAGGTAATCCTGTACGAATTTTCGATCAAAGCGCCCAATATCCCTGAAATTTCCAGCAAAAAATGGGAAGAGCGCTTCATCAGTTTCATCGATCGAATCGCCTCAACGGAGCTGAGACTATCCGAATAGATGAAATAGTGGTCTACGGGCAGTGTGCGAATGTGTTCCAAGCTACAATAAATTGCGGCTAATTCAGCAACGTAAACGGAGCATGGCTCTCGAAGCTTGAACGAAGCTTCAAAGCGCTCATTGTACACTGCGAAACCAGTCGCGCCGTCGATTCTGGAACCATCAGTAAAGAACATTTTTGTAGGGTCAATTTCACGTACTTTTGATGCAAAGATTGAAGGAATGACGTTGGGTCGGACGTGATCTGGTATTCCACGGATGTCAGCGGTCATGGACAGATCGAATTTTATTAAGGAACTACTGATCGGGTAAAAGTGACTCGTGTCCGAATTTAACAAAGAAGGGTTTATTTCTAACTGTCTAAAAGTTTTATAATTGTTTACATATTTTACATGCGGATTAATATTCATAAGCCTTTCCAAATTTTCTATCACCAAAGGATTCATAGTTACACTTCGAATTAGGAAACGTAGCGATAAATCGAAGAACCGATTTTTCAACGGCATTATTCCCGCCAGTACTTCGAGACACATCGTATGTGTTGATTGCATACAACCCATGGCAATACGCAAACAACGATACTGTATTCGTTCTAGTTTAATCAAATGGGTTTTCGCGGCGGACCCAAAGCAAAAGCTTCCGTATTCTATGACCGACAGTATCGTTGTTTGGTATAACCTGATGAGGTCCTGTGGATGAGCACCCCACCAGGTTCCAGTAATCGTTCGAAGAAAATTGATTCTCTTTTGGCATTTTTGTGTCAAGTACCTAATATGTTTTCCCCAGAGGCATTTAGAGTCGAACCAGACACCCAAATATTTAAAACTAAGAGATTGAGTTAGAGTTCTACCCATCATAAGGAGCTCTATTTGAGGAGGGGAATGCTTCCTTGAAAAAACTACTAACTCGGTTTTACTAGGCGAAAACTCGATGCCTAGATTCCTGGCCCAATGTGATAAATTATTTAGAGTTTCTTGTAACGGAGGTTTAATTTGAGTGCCTTTTTTACCTGTGATATGAACAACACAGTCATCCGCAAGCTGTCTTAGCGTGCAATTTTGTGCCATACAAGCATCGATCTCTCGGACATAAAAGTTGTATAGCAGGGGGCTTAAACACGAGCCTTGGGGTAGACCCATGTAACTAATTCGTTCAACTTTGGTTTCTCCATGACTAAAATGCATGATTTTTTCAGACAACAGGTTATAAAGAAAATTATTCAAAATTGGTGAAAGTCCGCAAGAGTTAAGTTGACTAGATAGCACTTCTATGGACACCGAATCGAATGCCCCTTTGATGTCCAGAAATACTGCCCCCATCTGCTCTTTTTGGGCAAACGCCAATTGAATGTCTGATGAAAGTAATGCTAGACAGTCGTTCGTACCCTTGCCTCTACGAAATCCATATTGTGTACTTGACAAGAGATTGTTTGATTCAACCCATTTATCCAGCCGAAAGAGAATCATTTTTTCGAGCAGTTTCCGGAGACACGAGAGCATTGCGATCGGCCTATACGAATTGTAATCAGAAACTGGTTTTCCCGGTTTTTGGATGGCGATAACTTTCACCTGTCTCCATTCATGCGGCACAATGTTCATCTCTAAACACTTATTGAATAAATTCAACAAGCGTTTTTTAGCGGTATCTGGCAGATTCTTCAACAAGTTGAATTTGATTCTGTCCAGTCCGGGAGCTGAATTGTTACATGACCAGAGCGCAAGTGAAAGTTCGACCATCGAGAATTGATCCTCCGTTTCGGAACTATTCTCTGTATCCCGATAGTTTTTCTGAGCTGGTACTGCGTCCGGACAGACCTTTTTCGCGAACTGTGTCAGCCAACGACTCGAGCTTTCTTCACTTTCGTTCGAAGGTGTGTAATTTCGCATGTTTCGAGCTGTTTTCCAAAGCGTGTGCAGAGACGTTTCTCGAGATAACCCATCCACGAATCGCCTCCAGTACCCACGTTTCTTGCCCCTGATCAAGTTCTTAAACTTGCGTTCCAAGGACAAGTAACGTTGGAACTTCTCTGGCAATCCAGTTCTGCGAAACTCAACAAACGCCTTGCACTTTTCTCCTCGCGCACGTGAGCAGTCTCCATCCCACCATGGAGTGGGAGGTCGTTTTTGTATCGTCGAATTGTCATTCCGTCTGACCTGTGCCCCGATTGCACAGTCCACAATTGTTCCGGACATAAAACTGTACTCTGCCTCCGGAGGCAGTTCTTCCGTTGAGTCGATGGCTTCAATGACACCTGATGCATACTTTTTCCAATCTATATTCTTTGTGAGGTCATAAGGAATATTGATCTCTTCAGGTGGACTACGACCACTGGTGATAGAAATATTGATAGGCAGATGATCGCTTCCCTGAGGGTCTTGGATTACCTTCCACGTACAATCCAAGCTCAGAGAGGAAGAAGCTAAAGAAAGGTCTAAAATACTATGCTGTGATTGGGATCCATTAATTCGAGTCACTTCCCCATTGTTTAAGACAGTCATGTTGAAGTCGTCGCACAGCTCATAAATAATGTTAGCACGATCATCATCACGTGAGCTACCCCAGCCCACGCCATGGGAATTGAAATCTCCCAGAACTAACCGGGGTTCTGGGAGAAGTGAAATAATATTCGCCAATTGGTTCCGGTTCACGCTTGAATTTGGCGGAATATATACCGAGGCTAGGCAAAGGTCTTGGCCTTTAATTCTAGCTTGGCAACTGACGACTTCAATACCCGGAGATGGTTGTAATGGAATACGATAGAAAGAGTGGCATTTCTTGATCCCCAAAAGAACACCACCCCCTCTTTGCCCATCTCGATCCAGGCGAATAATATTGTGGCTATGGAAGTTGAAATCAGTGTTTGGAGAGAGCCAAGTTTCGCATAAGGCGAACACATCACAATTCAAATTGTGTACCAATACTTTAAAGGAGTCTAATTTTGGTAAAATACTTCTGCAGTTCCATTGCAATACAGAAACAATTTCTCTTACCTCAGTGGACGAGTTATTCATCAAAAGAAATTGCTTCTGCGATGAGGGTCATAGTACAAGCTTTCTTTTTCAAGACTTCTCTCAAAAGAGGTACAAACATATTAATCATAGTCCTCCAACCTGCTGGTACACTGAAAAAGTCCAAGATGAACGAAACAATTTCCGAAAATTTCATCTTACCATCAGACGAAAAGCTGGGCAAACTGTTCGACGATGGATCAGATGCAGTTTCTCTGGGAATTGTTACATCCTTGTTAGTTACTGATGGTCCTGAATTCTGAAGGGAAGTCTGGGGTTTTGACTTCCTCGAAAGTGGGGGGAAGTCCTTCGGGGAGGGATTTAAACCCGGAGGTTTCTGAATAGGAGGGGTAGAATTACTATTCCCACTTTGAGGATTTTTAGTTTTATTAACTTTGCTGGCAGCTAATCTGGGTTGTGTGTTAGTTGTGCGTTTCCTTTTTGGAGCCTGTGAAACATTTTTTTTAACAAATGGCCCAGCTGATGTTCCTTCGCATGGATCCTCCCCTTCGGATTCATAGTCGCTTAGAAGGCCAAACTGGTTCTCTGAGACGATTGGCAAAGACTTCATCAGCATGTCTCTATATGATTTTTTAGAGCGAGTTTTCAAAGAAGTCTTGATTTTTTCCCGGCGCGATATGTACTTCGGACACGCCGAGAGAGCATGAGATTCCTCGCCTGTGCAATACAAACACTTGCTTACTGCTTGTATTTCACACGAAGCTTCCGCATGCTTCTCCCCGCACTTAGAGCAGCGTGCCTGATTGCAACAGTAAGCGGCCGTATGATCCAACTGCTTGCAATTCTGGCAGAACATGACCGAAGGCACATAAAGTCTCACAGGTAGACGAACCTTCCCGATCGCAACGTAATCAGGAAGTGCAGTGCCGGAAAAGGTAACGCGATAGGAGTTCGACAGGGAAAATGTTCGTTCTTCCCCCTCGCCTGATGCTGATTTCAACTGACGCGCGTCCAGCACCTTGACCGTGGGAAGACCAGGGTCTTTGAATCGGCCAACCCCGGAGTTCACAAGATCATCGACGGTCAAACCCTCTTCGGTTACCACTCCGTCGATTTCCACGTCACGAGCGGGAACGTATACGCGGTATTCGATCGTAAACTTCGGGTCACAAGCAATGGCATTTGCTTCCTTCAGGCTACCAACAACAATGCGCATCTTGTGCGGTCTCATCGGCTGGTAGCTGATTACGGAAGGGTAAGATCTGTCGAGGTCTCGGGCGATGGAAATCACATTAGGTGATTTCCCGTTCATTTTGGACCGGATATAAACTACCCAGGGCCCCGTCGATTCAGGTTGGTAAACCCGACGGCGAGGGGGCGGTTTAGGCAGCTCGTTAACTTCTTGAGGGGCTGGTGATGGTGGGGAGTTGCCAAACACAAAGGGAACTTGAGGGTAAGGGGTCTGTGGGAGGGGGGAAGGAGTATCTTCCGTGTCCGAGAGGTACATCGGTTGAATGATGATATTTTGGGAAGACTGTTGTTCCAAAAGATATTCTTCGGAGAGATCGTCCTCTCTAAAAGGAGGATGCATGCCTTCCTCGTCGCCGTCATCCGTTAGTCGGTTGCTTTCCGACATAACGGGCAAGAGTGGAGAGTCAAAACCTTTATAAAAAAAAACTCAAACAAAATTTTGTTTGAGAAAAAAGAATAAAAAAAACTAATATAAAATATAGTAGGAACAAAAGAAAAGGAAAATATAAATAAAAGATATAAATAAAACCAAAAAGAAAAAAAAACTTTTTTGGAAAAAAGTATAAAAACCAAAAAAAAATATTTCGAGCCACCCTAGTTGGTCGAACCACTCTAACACAACTGGTTTCGAACGAACAACGTGGTTTCCTATCGGTCTATTATGACGATTGACCTTGCTGGCTGGCAATCGTATACAACAGCGGGGCCTTTTGTTTTCGGCTGATGATGGTCTTCTGCGATGCCGCGCACAAAACTTTATCACTTTCGGGTATATCTGATAACAGAGTGCCCTAACGGAACACACATCCGGATGATCAGGGCAAAATTCTTCACACACTATGCTATTTACGGAACACTAGCAGGAGCAACGAAACACTACCGCTTGTGGCGAGTGATGTGGAACGAGTGATTCGATAATTTTGATTTAGAGAAAAAACTTTGAGGCCTGTTTTCTCGAAATCATCATTTCGGCACTTGCACCCCTCTGATCCTAAGCGCCTCAATTATAATATAATTTATAAATTTTATTTTGATGCGGCCCGCCGAAAGAATTTAAAATTAAAAGTGGCCCGTTGCTTCAAAAGGTTGCTCACCCCTGTCCTATGACATATTCGATCGCGAATCGCGATTTTGTTTTTGATATTAAAAAGTGTCTTGTCCTGTTCAATGATTTGATCATACAAAACCTCATTGAATATGTTTAAAACATTGCTATTGAACATACATAAAGTGCTGTAGATACAATAATAAATAATTTGTTAAAAATAGAAAATTTGCTGGTCTGATTTAATATAGAAGTATAAAACCATGGTTGCAAACTTTCATTTTGGTCAAAAATTATTCAGCTTATGATTCGATTTAATTTTCTGTGTAGGTAGCAGAGTTCATCATGAACGCGCAGTTTGCTTTTGCAAAACGAGAACGATGAATTTTGTCAGCATTTGGTGGTCAGCCGCCATGTGAGATAGAAGTGTACGGGGTGTCTGTGAAAATAATTTTGAAAAGCGAAGCTAAATATCAAGTTGGTTTCAAATAAGGAGATTTTCAGGTTACCACGTTTTCTGGATACAATTAGCGTGCTTTGCTGCAGTCGTAGCTGTAATCTTTAGGTAAGTGACTTTTGGTGCAAGTTTTTTATGGCATGAAATGTGTTCTCTACGTAACAATTTCGCTGCGGCAAATAGAGTTGGAAGAAAAATGTCTCATCGCGGTCGGCCATCTTTAGATGGGATAATATGAGAATAAAAAATTCTGATGGAAATTGAAAATATGATTATGATTGAAGATTTTAGTATATTTTAGCATATTCGAATAATGTTTTGAAAGAAATTCGGCGCTTAATACATTTTGGCTAGTTACTGCAGCTGATGGGTACAAACTACCGGCAAGGAAATTCGGTCGATCGATGGATTTTTTTTTTATACTATCGGTTTACTGTTTGCGCCAGGGCTTGAGGCGATCCCTTTTTTCATCAGCAGTCAACACGCTGGCTCAGTCAATTGCATGCATTCCTTTTTGTGCGGTCCTTCGCAAGCCATTCGTTTCAAACCCAACTGAGAGCATTCGTGTCGCATTCGTTCTTCCATTTCTCTAAGAAATCCTCTCTCGTTCAATTCGTCCTGCTTTGCTCAAACTCCATTCATGCTTCTACCGTCCACGGTCATTTTGCAGTCAAACGACTGCGAAAAAAACATTCACCTCGGCAGTCAAACCGCAGTCACTGAGTAGGTAGAAGTGAATATGCTTATTCGGTGCAGCAGTTCTGTGTGGAGTGCGAGTGACTTCTACATCATTTAATAAAAATTAAAAAAATTGTCATTTTAATTTCAAGTTTTTTTTTACTTTTTATAGGGGAGAGTGGGGTAACGTGGGCCATGTTTTAATATTTCAGGTGTGTGTGTGTGTTGTGATAAAAATTTCAATCCAACTGTCATCGTCGTTGCTTCGCGTAAGCATATTTTTCTATATGTTGTTGACTTAAATACGCATCATATGCTTCTTTTTTTATCAAGCTAAAAAAAGCACTCGCAATTTGCATCGATCAGGAACCTTAAATTCATAAAAAAAATATGCTCATACGCTTATGATCTTAGTTTTGTCATTTTTTTCACGTGGAAAAGGAATTTTTGATGAAACATCAATAAGAAGTCACATAAACGCAACCAATTTGCAAATCATAGCTTGTGGGCAGTGGTGGGCCACATTTTGTAGGGTATCTTAGACCACCTATATTTTTATGTTTATATACATATTTAGAACTTAATTTACGATTTCCCTTTCTGTAGAGTATTCTTATGCCAAATGAAGAGTTATAAAAAAAAATTGTCCATCATATGTAAGGAATGTTGCCAAAACGTTCACCTGCTAGGTTTTTAAATTTTTTCGATCTTAAGCAACTCTCTTTTTTATTTCATAATCTGAAATTGCTTGAAAATAACGAAATGAATTATGAAAGCACAGTTTTGGGTCAACTGATAAACTTTGCATGTTATTTGGACAATTTGGATTTAGTGGCCCACAATTCCCCATCGTTTTTCAAAATAGCTCTTTTAACCTTTAAAAAAATAAAAAATAAATGATACTTTGAAAATGTGATAAAATGAACGTTTTTTTTATTTTCATTTTATCTTTTATAATAAAAAAGTTATGGAACAAAAAAATAGTGACCCATGATTCCCCACTCCCCCATATTTAAAAGGTTTCATTATTTTTCAGTGTAAAATATTCTATTCTTTAAAAACCAATTCTCCACAACGCGTCCGAAGACATGATTTTGTTGCAATACATTATGTAAATCATAGTGAATTATTTTTGGATTTATATTTGATGGAATTGCTGTTTTGAGTCTTTGGCAATGGTTATTAGACCGCAATTTTTAAATTTTTACACCTCCCTTAACTTTTTTTGGTTGTTTTTTCTACCAGAAATAGCAATAAATTTTTTTGAAGCGATCCATCCAGTCCTGATTAAGCGCAACGAGTTTTAATTTTGTATGGAAATTTATATGGAAAAACAAAAAAAAAATATTAAAAAATCTCCAAGAGATGTACTGCAAGTTTCTAAAAATATAACTTTGGATGAAAAATATTCCTTGATTCTTGCAGTAACATTCATGTGAACAAAGCACAAATGTAACTTGTACCCCAGTAAAGATATAGAATGTTATACAATTGTTTCAAAATAATTTAATTTAATGTTAGCCTTTTTGACTGCTTAATTGAAAGCTGTGTAACCGTAGGATGAGAATAAAAATTCTCAAAAAATTGCTTTGCAAAAGCCAGAATTTTGGTTGATTTTTATAATCTTTTCAAGAACATTTCATGAAATTATAAAAAGTTCTAGCAAGCAAAGTCTGCCCTTTTTAAATACTTTTCAATAGATTCAGTTTTTTTTTATTTTGAAATGTTTATAACTTTTTTCATGAAATGCTTAGCTGTTTGTCATGTTAGCAAAAAATTAAGCTTAAGAATAGTCAAAACCAAAATTCAAAGACCGAGTTTATTTCGAGCATTTGAATTTTCTGGACGATTTAATGTGCATTTTTTTTTCATACAAATTTCCATACAAAATTGAAACGCGTTGCGCTAATTCAGGAATCCACCAAATTATCTCAAATTTTGCACTGATGCTTGGTGGCCAAAAAGGCATATGGGAGCAAAAAGTTGTTTTTGCAGCGGTCTAGTGGTTATATTTTAACTTCACTTCCAGAAATGTATCATCAAGACATAATGCTTTAAAAGTTTTGAATGTCTAATTACTAAGAAATGAGCTATCAGCATCTCATTTCTAAAAGAACTAAGCATTAGTTTATGCATTGAATAATCATGTTTAAAATAATTAAATTGCTTGTTCTAGAGTGGCTTAAATTACTTCAGCATTTTTTTCCAAATGTGATACAAACTTTCCACCCAACCCAACCAACACATTCCATACGCTTAACCTAGTTGGTTGGTAGGGGCTAGCAGTAGCAGCACGAGCCACACGACGAATGTTACGACCGGAGAGAAAAATTGAGAGCGAAAAATGTCCTCAACTTTGGCAGAATCGCAGTCCCGCTTCCATTCGTTCAAACTCTCTGTTTGCAACCTTCGGTATGAATGAGGAGCGGTAGAATGAAGGACTAAAAAAATCATCTCTCGCAAAGCTGCAGCAGCGAATACCATACAAGCAGTCAAGAAACGGCAGAATGACTGCGACCGTTTCGCATTCAACTGAATGCTTATGACTGTGGAAGTCAATCGGCGCACATTCGTTCGTTCACGCAGTCACAGTCAGAATGCGATCCCTTACCAAGCCCTGGTTTGCGCCCAAGTTCCTTAGCTACAGGACGACCTTGTAAGTGTGTGTGTGTGTGTTAGTATGATTGGTTTGATTAGGTTTTAATATTTCAGTAAGTATTAACATTCACGGAAGTATTTTTTAATCACTCAGTCAACGTGCTTGTCAATCGGGATTTCAAATTGTCACCTAGAAATACAATTAAAATATCGTTTTTTAAATTCTGTCTGGAAATTACGTGGTTACGACATTTGTGTCTCTTCCTTTCTATCCACTGTAGATACAAAGAATTGTAAGAGCACTCGCTAAAATCCACCGTTTCCGAAATGTCGTCGCCGTTACTGGATCCCAGTTTGGTGGAGAAGGCTATTGGATTCCACGGATTGCCCCTGCAAAAAATTTGGGATGGCGAGCGTGGTGAAATGGATCTAACACAGCTCGGTATCATCAATCCGAATTTTGTCGTCTATCAGTCCAGGCAGAAAACATTTACCTTTCATGATCGCGCGAAGCGCTTCAAGTTGCACCAATTTTTGTCGAAAAAAGCCGACCAGTTGTATGATAAAACACTGGTTGTGCCCGTAACTAAAGATCGGGTAACAAGAACACGGCCAGGAGAGTATCAACAGTGTAAGTTAATTTATTTTATTTTCTAGGTGTCTAAATTTAAATCTAGAATTAAATGTGTTTTTTGTTCCAGATGATCAATTCATGATACCGCCAATAGACGCGATGATGGAAATTGACACGACAGAAAAAATAAATCACTTTCTAGAGGTATCCAATGTTCAAAAACTCATTCAGATTGCTTGCTGTAAAAATATGCGTTTCTTAAAATGAAAATTTTTTGTTTATGTTTTTACAACGTTTTTGTCGGAATAGTTCACAAAATAACATGAACGCTTGCATTATTAGAAAATGTATTTATTCAGGGGCAGATGATAATATTTGCAGCAAGCACTTGTAGTAGAAGCAACGAGTAGAGCTACGTTTACTAATTTATCTTTAAATTGCACTCCAAAGACAGTCAGACCAGGAGACGTTGTCTACGGTTTAGTATTAAACAAGGCACCGCAAGGAATCATTTTTAAGGTTCTTTTTTCCATGGGAAACACCTGCTGTTTCGTGAATACCGGTCAAATCAAGGTGATTTATGTCAACGATTTTACTTAATAAATAGATTGAGTTTTAACCGTTATGAATTGATTGTAGGCTTACGTTGGCTCCAACTATTTAGCTCAAGCTTTTGATCGTGCCGGTGCACCCCGCAATTTTGCTGCCAACGATTTGGTTTGCTGTGAAGTTAGCGACGCCAAACCCGACGCCAGGAAGCTTGTCTGTACGATGCAACGTACGGCCATCAGTCGCGCCCCAGATTCGATCAAATACGGTCTGATTAGCCCAGAAGATTTGCCAGTGCCGTACACGTAAGTAAATTTTTGTTCGAACGGGAAATATATTTTCTCGTGACGAAAAACTACTTTCAATAAAAAAAACCGTTGCCCTGTTTGAGTGTTTTGTCTGAAAAACTAAAGAAGACCACGTCCAAAAAATGGCCGATCCCGCGATTTCAACTGAAAGAGACATTTGCCAACTTTAAATTTGACAGTGGAGTTTGATCTTTTCCATTTTGTTTTTTTGTGAGATGTATTTATCATTATTATTTTTAAATTTCTCTTATTGTGTGTCTAGCCTAGCAGCAGTCAAGGAGCCGAAATCATACGAACACTATCTTAAAAAGTCGGTTTCATTCAACGATCCTCGTGGTTTGGAGAGTTTGATGAAAGAACTTGGTCTCAGCAGTACCGAATTCTACACCAATATGTCCAGTCTGAAAGGGAAATTCCCGACACAGGAGTACGCAGGGGAACTGCGCAATGCTCAAGCAAGTAAATGGGCCTTCCGGTAAGTGTATAATAAGTTGGTTAATAATCGGGGTTTTCTCTAAAGGTAAATGGTGATAAAATGTTACTGACCACCCTATAGCTAATTCTGATCTGATTTTTTTATATCAGCCTTAAAGAAATTATGTAACTATCTCAAATCATTAAAAAAACATTCTTTTTTGCGCTAGCTCTGTTGCTGAAGGTATCGAACACTTCAAAGAAGGTCGGCATGCGGAGGCATTCCAATGTCTCAACAAAGCTCTTAGCATCGATGCGCGTAACGTCGAAGGATTGGTTGCTCGTGGGGCCTTGTACGCTAACAGTGGTTCTTTCAAGAAGGCAGTGGACGATTTCGAAACGGCGCTAAAAATCAACGCAACACATGCTAACGCACGGAAATATTTAGGAGAAACACTTGTGGCTCTCGGGCGTAGCTATGAGGAGGAAACGCGCTTCGAGGATGCACGAAAGGCGTACACCGATTGTCTCAATATCATTCCACATCATGAGGAAGCTCAGAACTCTTTGGATGCCCTTAAAACGAAAGCATTTCCCAAGCAAATAGTGGCTCCAAACGAGCTCGAACTCCCAGGTTGGTATTATACTGTCTACAAAGGCAGCTCTCAAATTGATGAAAAAAAATTTAGGCAAGTTAAATAACCCTTCCATTGTTTCCCTAACCTCCAGCTCTCAATATTCCGAAATCAAGTAACCACAAACAGGAACCCGATACGTCTAAACGCGATGGTTCCGAGTCGCGAAAGGACAAAAAAAGCAGTAAAAAACACGAGAAAAAGCGCAAACACAAGAAGCGTCAGAGCAGTTCCAGTGAGTCCAGCTCGAATAGTTCCGATTCAAGTGATTCGAGCAGCGATTCGGACAGCAGCAGCAGCTCCTCGTCGTCCAGCTCAGGTACGTTTCACCGGGATCCGGTTGATTGGCCAAAAAACGGTGCTCCACCTCCTGGCATTTTAAATTTAATATGCACTTTTCAGCAAAATGAGTTATGTTGTTGTGTTCCATTGATTGAGAGAGTTTGAGGATTTTGTGGAAGACTTAAAGGGATCAAGTCTTTATTCATGGGCACATTTGCAGTCATGAAACAAACCGTTTACCATTCTATTCCCCCGATCGCTTTTCGATGACAACTTACTAAGATTTGGTTTCTCGCTTCATCACTGTCCGTATGTTTTAGGTTTGAAAAATTGCTTTCAAATGAAGGATGATTATGTTTTGTTGAAACTAAAAATGATTGAAAAACGACTACTTATTTTTATATGAAACGCTACGAATTATATAGCGCATAGCTAACAGCGGATTAAGAACTGGAAATAAGGATTTTGATGATTTCGTACCATGCGATCCGGTCTAATGTTGGCGCACCAACGAATGTTAAGGAAAATAGATGATCGAATTTAGAAACGCAAATATTGCACCCGGCAGCGAAAAACTGCTGATGTGGATTATGCGAAAAAAGTAGAGACGAACATCCATGAAGGTGGTTACAGCTGCAAATGCAAGCATATTTGAACATTGTACTAAATAAATTTTATTTGTCGAATTTAAAATTTCAAACAATTTACTTTGTTTGACATTAAACTTTGAAGGAGTCAGAACAATATACTCACTAAGATGAATCATTCTCCCCCGTTCACAGATTCGTCACGATCGTCGGCTCCTAAGAAGCGCAACAAACGGAGCAAGAGCGTTAAGAAACAGAAATCCTTGTCCCCGCTCAGCAAACGTATGTCGGCCGCAATGGGCAACGACATCCGAGGAGGCAATGGGCCATTTTCGTTCGGGAATCAACAAACGTCCGGTGCAGCAGATGACTATGAGCAGAAGGTTCGTAAATTCCTCGATATGCCCCGCGATGAGGACGATTATGAGGACAAAGTTCGTCGCTTTGTAGCCGAAGCGACCAAATACCAGAAGGAGCGAAAGGCTCAGGAAGAAAAAACTAAGAAGGAGAAAAAGAAAAAAGAAAAAAAGGCTAAGAAAGAGAGTAAGAAGAAGCGCAAATCAGAAGACAAGAAAAAATCCAAGAAGAAGGATAAAGAAGATGTGCTGAACAACGATAAGCTTAAAGAAGCTTTAAAGTAAGTATACCTACAACAAGTTTGAATATTTTCATCCATCTTCTGAACTTGCAAATGATGAAAGTTTTTTCTTTCGAAAATATTAACTTTTCCTTTTTTTTTCAAGGATTTTCGAGAAATTCCCCGTTTTGGACGAGTTAGGCTCGAAGCTGTCGCAGTACTACACCAAGAAGGACAATCCTGTAGCCGGTCCCAGTGGAATGGCAACGGTGCTCTCCTCATTACTCACTAAAGGTAGTTCCAAAAGAGAGTTGGCTAAGATAGAAAAAAATAATGAAGAACTAAAAGCCAAACCTCAGGAAGCTCCAAAGGCGAAAGATGGCAAATGGCGCATGATGTTCAACAAAGACGAACGAACTAAAGAGCCCCCACCAACAAAACCCTTCGTTCCGAAACAATATGCTTTTGCCAATGATTCTGAAGAAGAAAGTGCATCATTTCCGGTACAACAAACTCAACCACAGCAGCTGCAGCAAAAAACTAATCGCAGGTACGATGAGGATAAAGTTAGAAAACGGCCTCATAGCCCAGAAAAGTCAAAACCGACGGTATCGCAAATGGCTCCCGTCAAATCAGGTCCGGTTGTTTTGGATAAATTTGGAAATTTCAGGTTAGCAAACGCGGATGATGCCAGCAAACCACCGGAACCGGCAGGACCACCCCAGCGATCGCGGAGTCGTTCTAGGGGCCGTAGAGATGAAAGCTCCAGCCAATCACGTTCGCCGAGTACACGTAGACGATCTCGGTCAGGAAGCTTCCGGCGTCGATTCAGTCGATCAGGATCACGTTCGTTCAGTAGATCCCGTTCCCGATCGTACTCCAGAAGTCGATCTCGTTCTCGTAGTCCTGAGCGAAGGCGCTTTGTGGAGCGTAGATTCTTTCGCGGTCGTGGTTATTACCATAATAATCGACCATACGGAAGATTTATGCATCGCGGAGGGTTCATGAATCGACGTGGCGGTTTCCGAGATTACCATAACTATAGGGATGGTTATGATCACCGTGGAGGATATCGTCCTCCTTTCCGTCATCGGTTCCAAAGAAGATTCCAAAGGTCATTCAGCAGAAGCAACAGCAAATCCCCGGATCGAATGGACAGCCCCAACAATCGCGATAGGTCCAAGTCAAAAGAGCGCGATTCTTACAGAGACAGAAAAAATGATAAAAATAAAGATGGATCTGTGGAGGTAGAATCCTCCAATGTCGTTTATATAACGGATGATGTAGAAGGGCGTTGGGCTGAAGACAAGCCTAGCAAGGATCCACCTCCTCCAGGGGCCGAAGACTCTTCTAACGATGATATAGATAGTATGCTGGATAAGGCTCGGAAGGATAAAAAAGAAGGACTAGCTTAGAGGTTTGATGACCAGTGTTTTATTTTCATCATATAACTTTCCCCTTTTCAGCGGTAAGAGTGTTTAAAGTAACTCCAGACGGTAAAAAATTTCTAGCATAACAAACAATAATTATGCTGCATATTTCCAAGTTATAAACTACTACATCTGCAAATAAAACCTATGAACGATTAACAGTGCTGTTGAATCCTTCGAAAGCCTAATGGTAAAACAGTTGGCATTTTTTTTCAATTGAATTGCCTCGTTTTCACAAAATTTATAATAGGCGATGGAAGCGGTGCTGAATTTGGGTGATGGTTTTCCACTAGTGCAAGTGGGATGCAGCTAAAGTTTCACCCAACTTTTGACAGATCATACGGGTTTTTCTTAAGGAGAGAATGAATAACTTTTCGCTTCCATCGCCCATTGATGCGTGCATGAATGAAATGTTGCACACATTATAACAGTCGAAAAATCGACCTATGGTGAAAAGAAAAGCATATTGTTCGCCAGATTTGACAGCTCATTTGAAAACTCCAGCAGAGCCTTCAACTGTTATACAGACATGAAAAGTCTACATCCAGGGGCTTTTTCTATTGATGAGTGCAATAATTGCACTTAAATTATGATGTTAAAATCATTGAATATAGTGTTTTAAAACTCCTATGAGTAAAAAAAACAAGTTCATATCATTTTAAAAAAAACTCTGATATTTTAAAATTCAAAATTATCTTTAAAAGCGTGTATATTATGTATAAAAAGATGAACGCATCAATACGTATACATGAATAATGAGTTTTGTGAAAACGCGGCCTAAGGATCAAGAAGAAATCTTAGTCGGGAAATGTCATGTTATCTTGGTTATCCACCATGGGTGCACGGATCCACCGCAGTTTCTGCCTAAGTATGTGCTTACATACATTCTTTAGATTATCAAGTTTTGACAAATCTCCAATGCAGCGCGCGTACGCCACAACCGAACCCCATGGCTTCTTATGAACTGTTATGGAGTAAATGTATTGTGTTGATGTAAGTTTATTTTGGAAGAACGAGCCAATCAGGTGGGCTAGTTTACTTACAGGTATTCCGGCATCCGTGTATATACCTGGCCAGCTGGCAATTGATTGAACATCCTTATCATAAAGTCAATTATATAAGGAAACACATCTTACCTATCGGCACCAGATTCGAACCCAAAAGTTTTCTTGCCGATACCGAGAATCGAACCCAATACATCTGGCATACCAAAACCAGACTCGCGCCACTACACCACAACGGCGCTTAGAAGAAATTTTAGTCGGGAAATACCCAAATTCTCCATTCTATATCTTCGCAACCAGTGAGCCAAATTCACCATCTTGACTCTATTCCTCTTCAGCTTTACTCATTCCTAACGGTACAAGCGAATTTCGTTATCTGCAATTCATTTTATTTTGCAACCTAATTCAAACTTTTTTCAGCTTTCTGTTACCATCAAGTAGGTAGTCATTCATGGTTCAGAGAGCCCAAAATCACCGCTTCATGTGTATTTTTTTTAACTTTTTCAATAGTTGTTTTTTAAGCGTTTAGTGATGGGCGGTAATTGGTATGCAAACAAAAGTGTTGGTTCCTAATTTATTGTTTTATTCCGCATGCAAAGTTTCAAATGTGTAAATTATGTATATGAATACAGATCGATTACGTTAAAAAATGATGTTTTATCGTTAAAAGTAACCGGTTACTAGCCTGTTTGTAAGGAATCATCATTTTGACAGTCAACGCAGTTTGTTAAAATTGAAAACACAAAATGCTTCCTCTCAAGATCCAAAACAGCTGCTTACAAAGACTAAAATTAATCGTCTTGTGAGATAGTTTTTCCTTGAGAAAACACTATCGGTACTGGAAAAGGTTTTTCTTAGGCATCAAAGACTTCAAACTAAACGTTTAAAATGACAAATCATGAAAATATAAAATAAATGGAAAACAAGTCAACTGAGAATCATTCCAGGCGAAGTTTACTTACTTTATTTCCATGGTGTTAAAACATTATTAGGATAATGCGTTTTCGAAAAATCAATGTTTTCCGGCCATGAACAACCCCTTTAGAAAAGAGTTCCAAGGATTTCTTTCAATATGAAAAAGACATTGTTTTATTTGCACATTTGGTAAACCATGTTCAAATTATTTTTTTTATTTTATAAATTAATGTATTATTCATTTTCACTATTTCAACGTACTTTATTATTTTTTCACTTTTATTTATTAATGTTTTGTTTTTATCACAATGGAATATACAGTCTCAATCAATAAGAATATAGTTGTGTTTTTTCCTTTTTTCGGTTTGTATTTTTCTCGCATTAATGTAACCGTGGTTAGTTTAGTATTTTGTTGAGTTTAGTTTTGTTTTCCTTTGCAATTAACTTTCCGTTGCCTCATTCATCGACAATGGTTTATTATGTCAAACATTTCAATATTTTCACGTGATCTCCAACTTTTCGCTTCCATTGAAGAAAGGGAATTTAAAGCGTATTTTTGTGTTTTTTTTATACGGTGACGGGATCTGCAGACTTTAACATAAATCGTTGTTGGATGGTTCAACCAAAACCAGATTTTGGTTAAATCAATTTATTTTTTTCGTCTTTTCGAATCTGTAGTTTTTTTTTTATTTTACATTTATATTTGTTAATTCTCTTGCATACAACAATTCCTTCACGTTGACTTCTTGAGAACACATCTACATATTACGAAGCCAGAAATAAGCTAATTTGTTCAAATATTGACTGACAACATCATTTCATTATTATATTGTTCACATTTTATAAATAGTATTGCTGTACTCGATCATGTGTAGAAAAAGTTCAAAGTTTTTCGTGTTTTCTTATTTAAAACCGAGATTGAAATAGATTCGTAGTATACAATTAGCTGTCAGTAGAAGCGAAATTGCACGATAAATTCGAAACCGATAAGTATACTATGACTTCAAAAAAGCCAATTCTCGAGCTAATTTTCAAATATTAAGTACATAAACGCCTATAAAACCTAACTGATCAATCACCGGGTAAAGGATTCTCTTTTATTTGTAGACAAATTTAAAAAAAAAAATGGATGTTCTTTGTAGAGAAGTAGTTATAGATGAAGTTCATGAAATGTTTGTCATTGCGAGTCAACTGTGATAAATTGGAACGGAAAGTAATCAAATCATGACATAGCCGGTCCGTTTTTTCGAATATAAATGGAAAAAGCACTGGTCAAAATAAATTAAGTATAAATAGGAGTTTTACTTTTAATTCTGCTTTTGCGATTTCATATCTCAGTTATAGCTAAATGTATTTCTATTTTGAACAACTATCAAACTATTATTATCATATGGGATTTTTCTTTATCAAACGGAGTGAACCCTATGGTGAGACGGATAGCTTTCGCCACTAGGAATTTTTTTTGGTAACGACGAATTCTAGTTAATTGAATGACAAAGAACAGAAAAATTCAGGTATTTACTCAACTTATGACCGCATGGAAGGTGGAAGTTGAAAATTTGAACAGCAGGTAAACGAAGTTAATTGTTTAGCGTTTTTCTCGGAAAAGATTTTACTTCCTGCTCTCTATTGTGCATCTCAACACAAAATACATTCTAGGATAACCGTTTTATTTCGTCCATATTCGAGTATCGAACAGAAGTTTTTTTTTCAACACAATACACAATGCAGTGAAAACAACTGGTTTGAATGTTTGCCTTTTTTCCTTGTCTTGAAAACGTAGGTATAAAAATAATAAATTTGTTTAATCGGCTAAATTGTTAATATAATGTTAACTTCTACAAACTATGAACTAGAATGCTTCAAATACACGTATTCATCGAACAGAAAACTTTAATAGAGCGAATTTTAGTATGTTTCGATACTTTCCAGTATTTAAATTGTTTCGATTTGTAATCGATAACATCCGGGTTTAAGTGACGGTGCCAAACTTCAAAACAGTTATGCGGAATTTCGCAGGGGAGGAAACTAATAGTATTTACAAAAAAAAGAAACTAAACGGATTACATTATTAGTGCCTTGGATCATAAAGGCCATCACAGAATAAGCAACAAGATCATAACATAATCGATATATTTTTATTCGTTAATAAGTTACGCTATTATGCCTGAAAGGTATGAGCCGTTTCAAATAAAGAATTTACAAAACAAAAAAGTTACGCTATTCTTCTAAGCGGCGAAAGATTCCAACTGCATGCTATTGTCACACGTCTGACTTAGTTTTCTTATGGGGTACTCCGTTTTTTAATATAAAATCCGTTTTCGAAACATTTTTGTGGATTTCTGAAATACTTAAATTCAACAGTAAAAGAAAAACGACGAATGAAAGAAGTTCAATTTCAACAGGATAAAAAGTAAAAAGCAATTACAGTTTTAATCGGATTGATGGCATTAATTACTGATTCATGTATTCCTGTAAGAAGTTTGTAAACCTGGAAACATTGCATCACAAAGGGCATACATATATTTGACGACTTAACAGTAGCTAACAATAATTTTGAAAAGTGAAAAAAAAACTTCACATATATCTCCAGCAATCCGTTTGCTGCAGGGCCAAATCTAACAAACGGTACGTATTCTGTGTTTGTATGATTTTTGTTGTTTTCCGGGCTGTGTTTGAATCAATATGTCCTATTCTAAATGTTTGTTTTATTTTTGAGCGCGAAGCTTATACATCTATCATCTAATATTTTCGATTCAATTTACTAGAAACAGTGAATTTTTCAATCTGTCTCTTTTTAGTCTCACTATTTGATTAGATTAATGATTTACAAAACAGATAACTAGCATGGGACGCTCTGTGTGGATATTATTTTTGGTACATTTTATAAAAAGAAATAACAATTAGTTTTCTGTCACGTAGTGATATTCAAATTATTCAGTCTAATAGTGATTAAAACTCGGCTGAAAAAGGTAGTTTTCGTTTAGACGGGGTTTAGGGAAACGTTTGCATAAGTGTACAAAAATCCACACCACACCTCGTTTCGTGAAAAAATAACACTTCTTTACACACAATCTAGCGTTTGTTATGATTAAGCCCGATTGATGTTTTCCAAGTTCGACCTGTATAATATGCATTCGCATGCATTTATTTTATTTTTCTTTACCTAACACCTAAATATGACTTGTTGCTTAAAATTTCTTTTAACACTATACTATTAGCACACGAATGATTCAGATAAAGGCGCTGTTTAAACAATAGCAAAATGATAAGTAAAATAAAAAAAAAAACAAAAATTTCAACTGGAAAACTAGAAACAGTATCATTTAGTTTTGTATTGTTTGGGATAAAGAAGGAAACTGTAAACTACCGTGCACGTCTCACAATCAAATTTGGTTGGAAGCTTGTTCCGATTTTGTTTTTTTGTTCCCATCAGTTTATTGTTGTTGTTGTTGCTGCAGAAATTTGATTTCGCGCCAACTTCTTCAGCTTACTTTTGTTAAGGTGTATCAAATATTGTAAGGTATCTTTAGTTTATCTTATAGAATGTGTTTTCGTTTCCAATTCAGTGTGAGTATTGATTCCACATTTTGCACCTAATTTTAAATGTAATTTCAGACTCAATATCAAAGACAAATGTGGGAAAACCTAGTTTTCATGTTTTTATTGCGCTTATAAATTGTGTTCGATAAATGATTTTGATTTGGCATTTTGTTTTATGTTTAACTGTTTTTAGATTTTAGTACAATATGTTTTTGTTTAGGAATTCTTGTATTTGATTAGTGTTAAGAAGTTATGTTTGAAACATTGTTCTTTTTTCTTTATTCTTGGTCAGTTGTTTCTGAAATTGAAATGGCAAGTAAGCTGAAATCTCATACCCGTTCGTCTGGCCGCTTGGAGCAGCCGAACGTCGATCTTTTCTTCATCGATTAGTGTTCAGTTTCTTATTTATTCTATTGAATGCTTTCTCATCAACAATGATTCTCGGAAATGTGCATGAGAATTGATACAAGAATTAGAAAAATAGCATAGCAAAAAACAACCGACGAAGACATTTCCGAGTTTTTCCATTAATACTAGGTCTTGTTTTGTAGGCAGCCAATTTGACTTATGTATATGTCTTCAGGGTTTTTAATTTAATGTTTATGCTGGTGCTAACGATTCTCACATGTTTGTTTCCTCTTTTTAACTTAAAGTTTAATACACTCTTTATTTTATCTAAGTTTGTTTTATAATTAATGCTTGGTAATAAAAACTTTTTATCAATATTTATGGGTGATTCTAGTTTTGTTTTTCCCTAAACCTCATAAAACAGATTTAAACCATATTTCCTAATATTAAAAGACCTTGAGGATGGAAAACGATTTCACATTTCTATTGCGTTCACTATTTATGTTTTTCTCTAGCAGAAGGCTGATACCGTGTGTAGTGTTTTGTTCTTTAAACTTATAGTTTTCTCGCTCTAGATAACTTGATTCTTTTCAAATCTTCTCTATAAATCACTTCGTATGTCGTATCGATCTTAAACCAACTGATTGACTATGAGATCCTTTCCTGTGTATGCATGTGTACGTGTTTTCACTTTCTTGAGTGTATAATAGTAGTATTTATAGTAAATTCTCTATCATCATATAACTAACGTTGGTTTTTTCAATGATATTGTCCGTGGGAAGGAATTGTCCCCTCGCCAGGGTTCTTGTGACATACATTATAAAAATAACACGGATAGCACAGAGGGTGTATAAAAAAGATCTTTCGTATAGGTTCGCTTCTGCTTAACATTGTTTATGATGTTCGTAATTTATCGAAGCATTTTTAAGAACTACAAGACCATGTATCAACAGCTCGGGATACACGCAGATTTATTAAGCAGCAGAGTAATCTCTTTACAAGTCAATTCGGCATCAGTAGGATCAATTTGTACTACGAAATTCTGAGAAAGGCAAAGCTCAGCAAGTCAAATATTCTCCATTGTCTGGTTCACCCGAGCTGCAAATAGATAGAGCTGCTGACAGTCATGGAAAATACAACCACGTAACTGTATTGTACTTCTCGCTTCGTTCCAACAATGTACGCAACTAAGAATCAACATCAAACTGTTTTTTTTTGGATTTTGGATGGAAATACAATGGATAATAATAAATAACTAAAATTCAACATTGGTTTTCTTATGAAAAGTCAATTACTCTAAAAATATATATATGCTTGTGTGAAAAATTACAACGATTTTGCATTTAAATATCTCGACGTAAAATTGTAATGTGTTCGGTTTCATTCGTAACCTATTACTGTGTGTCCGTTGTTCCTACTATTCCCGTATGATTTCGTTTCCATTGTTTTTGATTTGGTTTAAAGTCTATAAAATTTGCTTGCTAGCAGCAAGTGCACTACTGGCTGGTCACAATGATAAGATTTACGTTTTAAAAAGTTTGCTTTTGGCTGCTTCCATTTCCTCTGTTTCCTGAAATGCCGGAAGGATTCGTCAAGCTGGAAAGGAACAGAATGTTCTAAAATCTCAATTCAAACTTGTCTACAATCTTCTCGGGAGAGAAAATGGACATACACACACGCACGCACATTCTCGTGTTTTCTCTCATTGAGAGGGGAGTGGGCAACTCAGGTCAGGTTTGGTTGGTTGGTTGCTTCGAGAATCTTTCGAGAGGACTAGTGGAGACGTAATGAGGGATACTTTCTCCCAAAGTAGCTAATGGCACCGATTCCTGTTTCGGTGCTGGATCACACAATCCTCCCGTTCAGGCAAGTTGTATCCTCCCTCTCTTCCGCTTTACATCATAGTTTTATAGTAAGCGTACATATTTTTGGAGTTGAAGTTGTTGGAATTATTGAAGCTACCGAAGTTCATCAAATTTTGGTTGGCCAAGACAGCTGCAGCAGCCACCGCGGCCGGCGAGTTGAAAGTGCCACTTGAGGCGGCTGATTGATTGTTATTGCCGTTTCCGTGGCGCAATTGCGTATTGTTCCTGTTGTACCAGGGCTGATGTTGGTAGTTGCTGCTGCTGTTGCCATATTGATTGTTGCCAAATTTATTGCTGCCGTTGTGATTGTTGTTGTTTGATGATCCAAAGCTCTGCTGATATGATTTGTGATTGTTGTACGTGCTGGTGCTATTGTTAAATAAATTTCCGCCACTATTACGGTTGGAATCTCTTCCAAACAATCCAGAGGACGAGCTACCATTGTTTCTGAAATACTGACTGCCATTGTTGTTGCCACTATTGTTATTATTGCCGAAAGTTTTGGTAAATGCGTTAGCTGCAGAACTTAGACTGAACTTATCTCTATTGCTAGCAGTACTATTAATGCTATTGGCAAAGCTGTTCCACTGGAAATGTTGCTGATTCTGTTGTTGCTGTATTTTCTGTTGCTGCTGTTGTTGTTGCTGCATCAAAGCGGCCGTTAAGCCTTGTTGGCCCATGCTTGCTGTCATTGCTCCACTGGTTAGTGATGTACCATTGACCGGATAGCGGAAATCGCAACATTTACACTTGACCATCGTATACTCCTGGATATGACCATTGGCACCCAACCGATGATACTGGGAACGATTATCCAAAAAAAAGTGAATATTGTCATTTTCCGGCAGTTGAGCAAATTGCAATCGGAAATGATTGGGAGTGGTTAGGTTGTCCATCAAATCCAGCACGTTACGACCACCGATGACCAGTTTAACGTCCTTCAGTTCAACGGGTGGTTCCGGTTCCGGCTGTTTTTGTTCGGCATTTTTGGTAGGGTCATTTTCTTCCGCGACATTGGCCGATTCCTCCGAGGAGCTACTGGCTCCGCTGTCACTTCCGCTGCCGATACTATCCGTTGAAGACAATGAGGACCGAGTGGACGAGCAGCCGGACAATTTGCTCGGTTCCTCTGGAAGATTCGATTCGGATTTAATCGCCGAGGACAGAGGCAATGGGGAACTGGCCGTCGGACCCTTTTCCAATTCTTCCGTAGGACTCGTCGAAGGCGAAGTCGGTTTCTGTGGGATTGTCCCAAATTGAATTATTGAGCGAATAAAAAAAAGCTACGTTTAGGTTGGGATTAGAATACAGACCCCAGATCAACGTCATTGAAGAAGCTCTTCTAAAATACTGATAGTTTTGTCTGCGCAACTTTCTAAAGGAGTGACATTCTTTTCTTCTCTAATTTACGTTCCTCAGGTGGAGAGGAGGACAGGTTTATTTTCAGTGTCTTAATTCAACTTTTAAAAAAATCCTCAAGAATCGATCAAATGAAACTTAACTCTAATACACTGCCCCTATTCGCATATGAGTCCCATATGCATTTTCATCGTTTTTGAGTTATCGATGGAAAACGCTTCCTTGTGGTCCAATTTACCTATAAAACAGGTTTTTGTTCCCAAAATTTCGAGAAAAATATGACTCCTGATGTGTCCCATGTGAAAAATATTCGCATATGAGTCCCATGACCAATATACAGCGCTAGAGCATACAATTGAAAGATACTGTAGATAGAAAATGAAGTAAATCAATAATGTAATGCTAAAAACATAAAAAATTGAACGTATTGTAGCAAAATGATTCCGAAGAATCTGTTTCTTAATCACAAAAAAAAAAACATTAATAAGTAACAGGTGAACTCTTCCAAAATTTTTCCACAAAAATCGATCGCTTAACAATGCTTAATAGATTGGTCTTCGGTTAGGCAGGATTGATCCTCCGTGGGTAATTTTGGCGATCTAATGTTTTATCTGTGGGTAGTTTGAAGTGTTGTTTCGAAAACAAAATAACTATCATATTTAAATGACTTTTTTCTATATCCACAACAATATCAATACCACTGTTTTGATTTATTACCGAAAGATGTTTCCGGTAGAAGTCTTCTGCTTTGCCTTGGAATCCAGCAAATTTTTGGTCGGAACTATCCACGTATTTGGAACACACATTAAATTAAATTGGAGTCTGATAAATTCGCAGCAATTCTAGAATGTAAACAAAGTTTTGGAAAACACTGGAAAACATATCCCATTCGACTTAAAAAACATCGATTGAAATCAGTTTCGATTCAGGATCTTCCGAAAACTTACTTCTATCATCAAAAAGAATGGTAAACAAATAAGAAAATATGTTAAAATAGTACTTGCAACTTGTTACCAGTACTGACAACTTTATCACGAGACTCATTTGAGAATAATCTCTGCTCGAGGGTTAAGAATATTCGCATATGAGTCACATGAGTTATTTCTCCGTAAATACTAGTTAGTACCTATTAGTAAAGTATTCTTTGAGGTGTTTGCTATCCGAACTATTGATAGGTTTTACCAAAAAGTGATGCATACGATTGTTTTCATGAAAACAAGTTTCAAACTTTAAAAGCGTTTTTCTCGGTTTGCAGTTTTTACACATGGGACTCATATGCGAATAGGAGCAGTACAAGTATACGTTCATTGTTTATATCACCGGGAAAAAGCATGAGGGTACTGCATACATTTAGGGGTAAAACATACTACAAAGAATTCTTCAGGCTAAAATCATAAAAATGTATGTTTGGATGGATGAAATTTTAAAATTTACAAACGCGTGATGAAAAACAATCATTCCAGGAGATGGAAACGTGATTTAAAAGGTGAATCTTTTAGCCCAGACTGGTAACTGAATTATACAAATATTTATTTTAAAAAAATTTGGTGGTTGTTCGAAAAATTTTTTAACACCAACAGTGTTGGTATAGGATAATAAAAGCAATATAAAGTTTAAGCCATTGCGTTAAGCTGGGTAAAGTTTTTTAAGGCATCGAAAAATGTGAAAATTTGTACATCAAGAGCTCGATTTTTTTTTAATTCTTCATGAGAACCTATACTTCACGATGTAAGGAACCATGTCTTGATCGTTTTGTCATCATTAAATGATAACTTTCTATATCAAAATAAAAATTGAATAAGTGTTGCGGTATACAAATGTTGCATCTAACCCTGCTGTTGTATAATGCCCCATTTATCGAAACATCAAATTTTTCAAGAAAAGTCATTCATTGATAACTGATTATTTTTTATTGTAAGTTAACAGAACACATCTTGATCCAAAACATCAACTTATCAATTTTTCCGATTAGGTAGTAGTTTTACCATCTTTATGTCATTCACGACTAAATTTATTGAATCATCACAAAGAGGTGCTTGATAACTTTTCACGAAAAAAGGATAGTTGCACCTTCTTAGACTAGGAACAGAATTGAGAATGGTATCGAATATGCAAGGGATGACCCAAAGGGTGCAGATTTTCTGATAGCGAGACGACCCGTTTCCGGAAATCTGCCTTGCTTAATTATCAGTTTACGATACTTGTACGTATTGATGCAAGTTTGTTTCAATTAGAAAAGTTTTATTAAAAGATTAATTCGTTTGGATACGATGAACGGGCTAACGAATCATATTATATTCAGAAAAAAATTGCGCATTATCCGCAACATTACCAGTAAGGGCAGTTTCACCGATAAACAATCATAATTGGATCCTACCTTAATTTCATCAGAATCCAGGGAGCTTACGCCGCTCGACTCGCTGCCAACAGGCGACACCAGCTGCTTCTTGTCATGGGTTTCGGATGCCGTGACCACAACACTCAGGGGTGATATCGGCGATAGCAGACCGAAACCGTCCATCAGATCTGCAACAGTCGTCAGCGGAACAGCAATGTTGAGTGCCATCTAAAATACGCATAAAACGACGCAAAAAAAAAGAGACGAAACGTGAAAATAAGTTAGAGCACGTACTGTTCATCACTTGATCCGAATCGGGTTATGGCCTTCGCAAACAAATTTCTTCTCTTCCTGACATACAAATGAATTTCTGAAGGTTTTGAAACATTCATATTTGTGGTTCTGCTTCATGCATGTTTTTTCTACACTGGTTTTCTTATCAGCCGCTTAGTGGAAATTTACTGTCGATAATAAGAAAAAACCGACAAGCAGTTCAACACGACACTGTTCGTACCTTTGCTATCTAAGGTTTTCCCGTTTTTTCTTTATAATCTACGATTGAAGGGATCCACGAACTAATTTCCGGATTCGACAAAACGGGGTGCGGATTTCCGCATCCAGGAAAATTCGTCAAAAATTCTGCACAAAATAGAAATTTAGAAATTTAAGTCGACAGTAGTTTCAAACGACACAAGTGTGTGCGTACTGTGAAAAAATAAAAATAGCAATGATTACGTTGGCAAGTTTACAAACTCACCGAAAAATTGCACACATACGAAAGCGAATGGAAATGCCGTCGTCTACTCTGTAGCGCTACTATAGCTGGTCCATGGTCTGGCGCTTAATTCGGCTTTCGGTCGCGTATCGCGTATCGTCGTCGTCGAGGCCAAGCAAAACACAGCAGCAGCAGCAGAATATGAGCGAGACTGGCTGACGCACAGAATAATGTAGGTACATTTTTCCGTTTCTTCGATATGTGGTTGTTTGGCTGCTCCATATTCGCGATTAAATTTCTCACGTGTTCAATCGGTCCAAGTTCTATTTTACTTTCATCAATGCTTAGTGGTCGAAAATGAGGCGATAGTAAAACGAACCACTTATGTACGGAAAGACGATATCAAAGCGACAGTTTTTTTTTAAAATACAATACGCTGCCGCAATATTAAAAATAAAAAATCAATCTAGATTATTTTGTATTGCGATAGTATTATCTTTAAATGGTAGAGATCTAATATGTTCGGTGCAACAATTCATTTATTATAATAATTGTAATTCTATAGAAGAAAATCACCAAGGTACAAAATGTAATATTGGATTTGAAGAATCGGAAAGTTATTTGTCGTAAAATAAGTTAAAAGTTAAAATTGGCACCAATATTTTGTTGATATCGTAACGTTGGTAACCTAATGTAACCCATTATAGGTTACATGTTAAGAATCCTCGAGTATTTTTGAACTGATTTTTTTAATCGATAAAGCATAAGGTTTTCTATGAATTTCAAAAAAAAATTGAACGTTTTAATAACGCCACAATTGGTCAATGGTCCAGCCAGGGGTTTGCCGTTAACTTAAGTTTAGTCGAATAATAGGTTATCGTTGACAGATTTACCAAATCCTCGTAAATTTTGGTCAATGGAATTTTTAAATCAAATACTTCGTCCCGTTCATAGTGAATCAAGTGTTTCTAAAATGTTACTTCTAAAGCTTACCTTAAGCCAGGACGCGTTACGCTTTTATAATAAACTAATCTTTTGTCCTTTTGAGCGGCAAAAACAATAATTCAATTCCCTTTCTTCCTTGTTATTGCTTCGTTTTTCCTGAACTGACGGTGAGTTGTGACAATTCGTATTTCACCTCATCCCAGCAGAGGTGTGAGAAAGTGAGCAAATGAGAAACCGATCCGCTCATAGCCGAAAAAGAAAGCGCAACACAAAAAAAAGCAACCCACGGGGACGACAAAAGAAGGAAAATAAAAATGGTCGCCACTTTAGCCGTACGGTTCTTTTTCTTTTCGCCTCTCGCAGCAGCAGGCCTTGCTTTCATGCAATATGGACGAAGATCAGACCCGATGATGGCAGAACTCGAGACTATGACCTACGGCGTCATTCAACACGTGTCCGGGCGGATCGGCAGATTAAATTGGCCACCGCAGGGATTCGATCCGTTGGTCAGATAGTAGACGTTTTCACCACACTAGGCTACTTACCATTCAAAATCGCTTTGCTCCTGCAACCTGATTCGGTATCGATGGATCTGGACTGACTTTTGGGTCCTGCTTACTGTACGACCGATTAGCTCCAGTTTTCGTCCTGTACCTGCTTCCTTTGCTGTGCTTCTTTTTTTATTCGGGTTGACAATTGCGATAGTAATTTCACTTTCTGAAGATTCTAGATTTTCACTTCACATAATCCGGAAATGGCTCCCAAGCAAATATCCGGCTTCGCGATGGTACTTTCTTGACGCAACAGGAACAAATTCTACGAGCCCGTCACGCGATCCACGATTGGAACCAGATTTCTATTCTTTTCTCGGACACCAGCGAATTTTGATGATGATGGACAAATTTCGTCGCAGTTTCTGTAGACTGCTGCTACTCTTGTTGCTGGCTGTGTGTTATTTGGCTCATGTCGAATGGGTGACTTTTGCTTTGCTCTACTCACTCACTCGAGCGCCACCAGCTGATACCAACACAAAAACACAGCCGATGGACACCATTTTCAAATGGTCGAAAATTAGATTATTCTTCACAAATGTTTATGTTTTGCATTATATACATTATTTTTAACCTTATATGTAAAACAATTCTTTATGATCTTATTCAACAGAATCTTATTTCAAGTTGATGGTATATCCCAAACGAAAAATAAGTCGTTTTTATGGTGTTTTACGAATCACACGATCTTCACCTCACTTATCAGCACATACGGATGAGATGAGAGTGAGCATCAATCGTATCAAACAGCTGCTATCATGAGCCGGTGGTTGTGAAATCAGTTCAGTTTGTCAAGTTGTGTTTGTTTCGTTTGTTGGATATGAATACACTGTAAATTGAGGTTTCTACGATAATGTTAAAATTATTGTAAACTTCATATTGAATTTCAAAAATAATGTTTTTAAAGGTCACGGCATTTTTAACTGTATGACCATTGTGATACCAATAAAGTATTGCCTTAAAATAGCTTTTTTAGCAATCTAATTGTGAAAAGGGAAAGAAAACACAGGAACTACACATTTTTAAATTATGAATTCGAATGAACCTTTTAGGGTGATAAAACTTGGTTGGTTGTTTGCCTATCTTCATATTTTCATGAAGTGAGAATTTTCATTCTCACTTCTACTCAGCCGCAGCGCTCATCGTGGATTGGATTTCCTTTTCCTGTTCAATCTTCAGGTTTTTCTCTACGCAATTTAAAAGGGATAATCAACTTGTAGGCAATGTTTTAGGTAGATTGCGTGCAATTTCCTTTTACACTTCATACAGTTGTTGCATAACGTTAGGCGTTTAAAACGTACGACCCGATAGCACCACCCTGTCAGGAACGTTTGCTCAATCGGGCCGATTGCAAAACAGACATGGCGGCACTCGAATTCTAGCGGTTAGAATTCGGTCAGTTTTCGGCTCGATTTCCATCCGCCTGCTCGATTGCTCGAAAACAGACGATATTTTTCGCAGTGCTGCGATGAACAAAACGAAACACGAGCAGTTTTCAATCGCAGCAATCCGGGTGCGTGATTGTTGTGAATTGTGTTGTGGAATTTGGTCGCAGTTCTGTTTCTGCCTTTTCCGTTGCTGTTCAAAAATGCTTTGAGCGCTATTTGGAAGAAGCCATGTCCGCCAATCATTTAATCATAAGCAAGGTATGAGATTGATTGAATTCTAAGCAATCAAGTTTTATTTATTAAAATTTTCTAACTCATTATCGTCCCCAAAGAAAACATCAAAATGTCCCGGGTGTACAGGATTTGGTGGAATGTCATCCCGGACAACGGATCCGGATCCCGGACCCACTCAGAGGTGGCATCACTTGGATTACTTTTAATTAGTTTTTGGTGTGAAACTTCAAAGTGGAAAGCAAGGTGAGTGTCGTTGTCATAATTATTTACTATTTGCTTATTAAACTGATCTTTTTCATCCAATCTCGATTCAAATTTCGACAATGTTTGATTGATTAAGTTTAAAATAATCAAGTTTTATTTATATAATTTTCTAACCCATTATCGCCCCCATAGAAAACATCGACCCATGCAAACAAAGCTTCCAAAGAAATGTCCACACGGTACGGATTCTGGTGGAATGTCATCCTGGACATCGTATCCGGTTCCAGATCCCGGATACGCTTCACTTACTTTTAATCGGTTTTCGGTGTGATAGTTCAAAGTGGAAAGCAAGGTGAGTACCGTTGTCACCATTATTTACTATTTACTTATTAAACTGACCTTTTCCAAGATTTAAATTTTAATTCTTGTGGATTTTTGGCTCATTTTTGAGTTAATGGGATGAATCATCCAATACGATAAAAATCTCATCAAAATTACAAATAAACAATCTCGACTTTTAGTTTCGTGACATGGCTCGCACAAAGTAAGTTGTAACAAAACCTACCGGAGGAAAACGCATCTTGCAATTGGCTACCAAAGCCACCCGTTCGAAAAGTGGCCCGTTCGTTCAAAATATCATTGAGGGTGTATATTTGCTGACACTGATCCAACCAAAAACAAAACAATCATAAAAACAAAAAGAAAACAAATTTGTGTCTTGGAAAATTTTCCAGTTTTTATTTAATCGTTTATTGATCAAACTGTGTAAGAGATTGTGCCGAGTTTTATCCCGGTAGTGTCTTTTTGTCGGTGATAGCTGGAAGTAAATGAGGACTGCAAGCTTCCAAAAGTTTTACTACGTTAAAACTCATCACAGATTATTCGAAAAAGTCTGTATCGATGGATTGGACGCCGAGAAAACAACCGGATGCGGGTTATCGTAGTTCGGATTCAAGATTATTTTTGATTTAAAAGTAAAATCAGAAAAACTCGCTTCCTGCTGTGCAAAATTCTAGTTTAGCTTATTGTAAGTCTTAGTTTTATTCATGCTTTGATTAATTGAATTTCTACGATCCGGTTACAATTTACAGGTGGCCACGAAGAAAAACAAGTTCAACCAATTATTGCATACTTTTTTCACTAAATCGGTTGTTCTTGGAAAACATGTATCAAACTATGGTTTAAAAGTACCATCGGAAGGGGTCCCGCAAGTTTCTTTGCAGGTTTGTATCCTTATTTCTTTATAACGAAATAATAAATTAAACATAAATAAAATAACATTTCATTTCAGGAATCCAAGAAGTCGGCCCGAGACTTAAAAACTTGAAATCGAATTGACTGCTCCATTCAAGCGTTCTTCGGTTGAAAAAACTCCTTGAGTTCAATTTATAACAGCTGCGAGATTGCACTCGCTACAGTGTTTTAATCACAATTGTGATCTTCGTCTGGGACATCATATGAACGAACAGTTTTGAAGATTGAATCAAATGGAAATCCCGGAATCTAGAATCGCTACCTGTTGGTAATGAAATGGGTGAGTTTGCTTTTCTAATGTTATTGTGTTTATCATGATTTTATTTTGTTTAATTGCACACAATCACTATAAAAACTACACCTGGTTTTGACACTATTCAATCCTAACTTTAGAACAGATTCTACTGATAAGCAGCTTGAACTTCAAATTATAAATAATTGTATGTAAACGAATGCACCTTGAATTAGTTTGTAAAATATAGTTTTGTGTGATTATTCTTTATGTTTTACAGACGAATAAGTGCCTTAACTCTTTTTGTGTTCCTTTTTTGCAGCATTTTCATGAGACAAGCATGGCCCAGTGGCATACAACATAGAATTTTCGTTCGAGGTGGCCGCCCTGGTCGTTGACTTTGGGCATCATCTGCACATGCTGCTGTGGGCAAATGTGTTCCTTTCGTTGGCCAGCCTGGTGATCATCGTGCAGTTCCGCTGTCTGAACAACGAGATACAAAGGAAGTTCAAGAAGCACCGTAACTACCCGTGGGTGCTAGATCTACGTAAAATAGCTGTCCCCTAGCGACGGCCGAAGATCTGAATTCTGACAACGGTATGAATCATATGCTGGGAGAAGATGGAAACCGCCCGGAAGCTGCCCTGTTCGCATCTGTTTCATAAGTAAGTTGGGGTTATACATAATCTATTTGAGTAAGATTTTTAAAGATTTATTTTTGTTTTTTTAGCTCATGCCTTAAATCTTGGTTGGAACGGGACACCAGTTGGCCGACGTGTCAGCTCGGGTTAAGCGTTAACAATGCCAATGTGGCCAATATTTTGCAGAATGAAATCCGCATCGATGACCCGGAACCGGTTGACGGGTTGGACCGGGACGAACGGTAATCCGGTTTCTTGGAAAACGGCGGCTGAAAATCATACCTAGCAAGTCAGGATCATGGCCCGGCACGTCCAGGAGATGTTCCCCCGATTTCCAATGTCTACGGTCATTGCCGATCTGAGCATATCGCGATCGATCGAAGTCACAATTGATTCTGGAAGGGCGCTTCCCAGCCAGCATTCTCGTCAGCAGCATTCACCATCATCATCATCATCGGTGGCTTCTTCCACGCCCAGCTCCGACAGTTCCTCCGCGCCGCTGTCAAAAGCTTTTCTCAATAAAAAAGATAATTAGAAACTTACATAGGTATTTAACTATTAAAGTTCCTACAAATATGTTAGTTTATTGTTTTGATATTCCATAATATTATGTTTTACATTTCAGCCAATCGATTCCAATAATAACGCATTTTGGGAACAGTTCTGGTGCGAGCATAGCTCTCCAGTTCAAGATGTGTTTGCGCTGATTCCATCGAATGAGATACGGAAAGTTCAGGATGTTATGCCAGCGAATTTGGCAACTTAATGCTACAAAGCAACAGAACGATTGGTCCGAGCGGTGGACAACAGTTGCCGTACCCAGGGGAAACAGCAAACGGTGCTAAACTCTATCCGTTTGCTTAATCGAACATTGCCATGTATTTTTGAGGATGTGCAGTGGAAAGATTTCTTCTGGTCTTCACTTCTGGCTAATGATAAAGAAAACGGAGACACTCCATTGGCGTATGTTGAATGCCATAGGCGACTTATTGTTCTGTCCCGAATTTACATTTGTGGGATTGTGAAAATCGGGTCGGAAAAGGTCGAAGAACTCAACTTTATCGATAGTTGGGAATACATATGGGAAGCAGGCGTAGGATTTGCTCAGTCGCCTCCCAGGAATGGAAACATGGATGCTCGTCGTACCGAACTTGATTGATGCTAACTTGTTTTAGCGAAACAATGTATCGAGCGCGAATATGCGTGACAAGCCCAACAAATGGATTGTACATTTTACAAGTGCTGGCAACCGACATGCATTTCCTTTGTCCACTTCACTCCTCAACACGGTTTGCGCTTACGATACAGTTGGCATGGGAGTGCCCTACAATCATCTGCTGTTTACCGACACGTTGGAACCGCTGGTGGAAGTTTGCTTGCAGAACCTCATTGTGACACTTGATCAAGACATCTCGAGCAACACGCCTACCCAAACCACGTTCTATTCAGATGACAAGGTATGTAACGAGGTTGCTCAATTGATTTTTCCTTTGATTTAAAATTTTTATAAGATACACCGGGGTAAGTGGGGACGATGGCTATTAAAACAATACTGTTAACTCTTTTTTCAAACTTTTGATGCAGAATGTTCAATTTTCTTGTAATTTATCCAATAACTGTGAAAAAGATACGATTACGACAATAACGAATCCGTACAGCGACTTTTGGGTATTTTCTTTTTTCATCTACGATGTCGAGTTGATTTGCATCTTTTTCAAGTGCAAATTTCTCGTAAACACAAATACAACTGGCAATTTTCATAGAACTTAAAATAACTTTAAGTAAATTTCAACCTTTTTCATTCTAGCAAAAAGTATCCGGGTGATCCCATCCGGAACTCACGATTTCCACTTAAAGGTTTGGCAACCGTCTTCGGAATGGGTTCAATCCTGGCGCTCCAAGCTGCCACTGCAGACCATAATGCGGTTGCTTCAGGTTCTGGTGCCCCAGGTCGAGAAGATCTGCATCGATAAAGGGCTTACTGATGAGTCGGAGATTTTCAAGTTCCTGCAGCATGGAACATTAGTTGGATTGCTGCCGGTACCGCATCCGATTTTGATAATGAAGTACCAAGCCAACAGTGGCCCGACCCCGATAGCAAAGTTTGGAACACAGCGGAAGATTTAATCCATCAGGTAATCGTAAGCTTTTAATACAAAAGTTAAAAGTAATTGAACATTTTTTTTCTTTTATCAGGTCCGTAAATTTTGCTCCGACACAAATTGGAAGAAACAAAAAGATCGAGCTCTGTACAGCAACAGCGGAGATTAGCTGTCGAAAATGTCTACTGCGTATTTCAGATATCAGTATTTCATCTGTTTGTGAATCGTATGCGTTTTCGTGTTTTCTGAGTAGCCGTTATAGAGCAATCTGATTTCAACTGACCAGCAGTATTTTAAACAGCTTTTCGTTATTCTGAGATGACCCCACAAGCTGCCCTCCGACTTTGTTTAAATCGCAACTTGTCCGTGTTCATTTAGTATAATGAAGTTTTGTTTAGTTTTCAATATTGGTAAAAAATAATTTTGAATGCTGGGGCTGGAGAAGGTCTATTTTTTCATGATCCATGTTGATAAGATGAATGGGAGTTGAAACACTTGCCCTCTCTTCTGCAGAACAATCGCAACATCCGATTGACAGGGAAAGTATCACAATTTGCCATTATAATAGCTGATACTTTCAATAGGGCATAATTCTTGTGGCTGGGTAGTTAGTTAGTTGGTTTAGTTTAATAGAATTAAAAAAGAGAAAAAGTGTAAAAAGTATTGCGATGTTAGGTAAAGGTTATGGTATTTGCCTCCCCAATGCTCTAGTAAGTTTGTATTTGCGGTTTATGAATTTCGTTGGCTTATTCTTTGATCATGCATTTTACAAGAACTAGAGGCTCATTGGATGGGAACGGTCTTATTGAAGAATATGATATTTCTTTGGTAAGACGCTTTTTTGCTTTTTTTTTAATTTAATCATTCACTTTTGACAGATCTTCACATTTTTCGGTTAGGGATGGAAATAGATAGTAAAATGTATGATATTGAAGAACAATAATGAGTAGGTAGTCCAGCCAGATAACTGATTTCGGGCATTTAAAAATAGGCACACGGTATATTTTAATAGAACCCCTAAGTAGACTTACTATAGTTTGTCAGAGAGGCTGACCACAATAAGTGATGAGGTTTAAGAAGAACAGCATTGTGCATTTCCTGATCTGTTCCTGTTCTGTATACGGTATTTAAGCTAGATTTATTATTAGTTTGGGCTAGGCTTCTTATATTATATTGATAGATAATATGAACTTATATCCTATTTTTCTATTCCTTTTTTCTCTTTTTTCTTTTTTGTATTCCTTTTAATGTTACCTTCGGAGGATGACGAAAGAGCTTCGAGTGGAAAACTCGAACAACCTTCAAGCCATCTCCTCACAACATCAGACCCCGAAGATGGTTTCGCATGGCGTGGAAGTCCCAAGGATTTAATCAACACCTGAAATTAGACAAATTGCTCAAAAAGAAGAAGCTTGCGCCAGACATCGCAATGTCTTAAGCAGGAGAGGCAGAAAAAGAATCAATTAGAAGAAAAAAATATGAAAAATAAAACAAATGAAATAAAAGTCTCTAGCTTTTTGTAAACAAACCGAAAAACCTGAATGATTGGCAACCATGCTAATCGGTCCAGAAACGGTTCGGAAAACCGTTCGGGTTCGGTCCGAAATCGGTCCTTTTTTTAATGGACGCTATAGCAATCGGCCCAGAAACGGTTCGAAAATTAGTTCGGATTCGGTCCGAAATCGGTCTTTTTTTTCGGATGGATACTATGGCAATCGGCCCTGAAACGGTTCGAAAAATCGTTCGGATTCGGTCCGAAATCGGTCCTTTTTTCGGATGGACGCTATGGCAATTGGCCCAGGAACGGTTCGAAAAATCGTTCGGATTCGGTCCGAAATCGGTTCTTTTTTCGGATGGACGCTATGGCAATCGGCCCAGAAACGGTTCGAAAACCGTTCAGATTCGGTTGGAAAACGGTCCGCTTGTTTTGACATTTGATCTGCTCGAACTGGTTGAAAAAACTTATCGTCGTCCGAAAAAGTGTTTCATTTTCGCACGATTTTCTACTAAATTCGGCCCGATTTCTTATACGATTTCGGACCGATCGAGCAGATGAACGGACAAAAATCGGGCCGATTTCGGGCGATTTTTCCTGACTGGGCAGCTATCGTGTAAACAAACACTGAGTTTTTTCGGTACACTCAGGCAAAATCTTATTATAATTTTCATAAGATACGTCTTATGAACCCCTTTTTTGCGTCCAAACTAAGTTTTCATAAGAGTCTTATGAAATTCGTTCAATTTTCATACGAAGTTCGTATGAAAAATAAAGCAAACGGCATTGTCGAAAAATTATGAACACATTCATTCCATCAGTAATTTTTCAGTCGTCAAACGAATTTGTGGAATAATAAGTGATATTCTTTTAAATGGTAAGTTTGAATTGAAGTTTATTGTTGTAATCGTTAAACATATTTGTAAAGGTAAACTCTAATTTGTTTTTTGTTTACTTTTCAGCACGTTTACCGGGAAAAAATCCAAGGTCAAAATACCGTATGCGGCCGAACAAATTCTTTGGAACCGGGTATTGATGTGCTGCTGGTGGTGACCAAAATGTATGTAGTTCCAAACAAATTAGCCGAACAATAAAATAAATTTTCAAAATCAATTGTTTTGAATTATTCTCATCGAACGTGACATTTCCTGTTTTTATAAGACCCTCTTATGAAAAACCACAACCTTTCATTGAATCAGGTGTTCATCTGCAGAGTTCATTCGCGTCATAAGATAATCGAATTTCATTGATTTTTCTTATGGCGCCACTTCATAAGAGAATCTTATGGCATGTATAATAGTATTTTTCTGTGTGTAGTTTATTCCATTTCCATCAGATCCATAAAAAATATTAAGGAATATAGCAGAGTGCCTCCAGCTACGGGTGGATGCATATTGAGGAAAAGTAGGCAAGGGCTGGGGGAGGAAGACTGAAATTTGCTGTATCGTTTTCTGTATCGTTTTTTTACTGTTCGGCAATAAGCCAGCAATTGTTGAAAAGATTTGTAATCGTTCAAATTTTAACTTTAGGTGATCAGTTTCGTGTAGCGAGTCATGTAACTCAGTTGTTTAGGTGCTGAATTTAGATTTAGCTATATTTTTGGAACAACCATTAATCAAACCATTTTACTTTATCAGCTTCAAAACTTTAACGAAATTTGAGCGACTCAATACGCCTTATCATGCAAGAATTTGCCAGAGCAAAACAAAACCTAATAAAATCATTGTTTTATGCAAAACAAGTGCTTTTGAGCATCAAACAAGTTTTATTAAAAATCACTAAATAAGAAAGAAAAATTTTGAACCTTCGCACTGGTCGGTAGATTGATGAGAGAAATTTGACGTTTGAAAGATTTTTTTCTTTTTTTATTCAGTCTTCCTCCCCCAGGGCAAGGGGTACCAAAAGTTTCTCATTGGTGGGGGTGGAGACGGAGCACTTTTTGACAGCGAATTGTTCGCCTACCATGCCTACGATTACGATTGCCTGTCACAAGATGGACGATTCCGTGCATTGGTATAAGAACACACCTGAAGCTTTACACGCCTTGGAATATAGCACATCACCGGTGTTTTGTAAATATATTTAGAAAGTTAAAGATAAAGTTCCGAGTCAGTACAAGGAAATTTACTTTCGTTTTGTGGTCTGAAATATAAGAAATTTCTGAAAGCTTTCAATATGTGTTTGCGTTTGTTTTATTTCAAAATCCAAATGGCAAAAATGAAACACACGATAAAAATGACAAAAATGGCAAAAATGATAAAAATTACAATAATGATAAAAATTACAAAATTGACGAAATCACGAAAATGACAAAAACTAACAAAAATAAAAGAATCAATGTCAATTTTACGTATTTCTCAATAGGCAGCATGTGTTAGTTTACAAAAATACATTTGAAAGTATCGTTTTTTTTACAATTCGTTTATGTGAAACGGCTCAGGAGCCATACTATGGTTTAAAAATAGTAACGTTATTTGTAAAAACCATTTTTATCGTCAAAATGCCAAAATTAAAGTTAATTTCTTTGCTTAAATCCAGATGAAAAAATCTCAACGCATTGTTTGTTCTCTAAACAATGACAGCATCCGCACGTGTGTCAGAAAAATTTCAAGCAGCGCAATTCTAAGGATACATACCGGTTTGTCTGAGAAGTATAGGTAAATATGCTTATACGGATACCTAAAGCATCCAATCGGATTCCATATAGACTCGTGCCGTTTACGACACTATTCATTCAGTTCCTTTTTTAATACATGTCTGGTCCTTTGGAACCTATATTTGCACCTGGAGTTTTCTTCGCATCTGCTTTGGTTGGTATTTATGATTTAATATTATGTAATTGGAGAAAAAAATCGAGAAGGTATAGGTAGGTAACTACCATTAAAAGAATCTTTCCAATTTCTTTTCGTAGGTAGATTTTATTGTTCGTCTTATTTTTTTGTTAAGAAAAAACTATAGCCCTCCCTATCCTGCGCAATCGTCTCGGTTCTTAAGCTAAATCACAAGAAGCGTTCCAATGGGAATAGATTTCATGAATATGTCAAATTGGTTATTATTTATTGGAACCTTAGGAGAAGCGTATGAACTGTTTTGCCATAGGTACAGCATTTTTTTTGGGCAAGATCTACCTTTTTTACACAGTGTCCGTTTTACCCGACCGTTAAAAAAAAACTGTTATTTGCAAGCATATTTTAGACTGCTATAAAAATAGTCTTGATGAACTCTGTTGTGTTGTGAGCCTACTTGGTTGAATGATTCAACTGAATCAAAGCAATCGAAAGACTCCTTTTAATTCAACCACGGTAAAACTGGTAAAACCGTGGTTGAATTAAAAGGAATCTTTCGATTGCTTTGATTCTGTCTTGATGAAGGAAATTTACTAATGCCAATGGTTAATGTGATACCAAACAACCTAAACTACTCATCTGACCGAAGACTGCGATGAAAAAGGCAATAACAGATTTTCTATTGCGATTCTACCTTAGGGTGTCCGTCTTACTCGACTTTCCCCTACGTTTATTTGTTTATTCAATCAACAGACCAAGTATAGCTCCAAATGACGACTTAAAGTTAAAGTTACACAAAATTTACATCTAATTGGCGATTTCTCGATATTCTTAAAACTTTTCTTCGGAAAACATCCCTCGAATCGTCAAAGTCGAAGAGCTCGGAAAAGCGGTTGAACGTTTTCATAACACCGATGAATGCACTATTGGCTCCATAGTTGTTCAATCGAGTGGGGACATACAGTTGAAGGTCCTGGTTTCTCAGACCATGGGGTCTCACACTAAGAGGAATAGCTTTCCGTAGCGTAGTACAATCGATACGCGATGTCAGTAGATCGGCGACGAAAGAAGCTCGTGTTGCATTTCGTCGGGCTTGAAGAGTATCCATGTCTATGAGACGACATCGATTTTCGTAGCTTGGCATGTGGAACAGGTCTTGCCAGTTAAGGTTTCTGAGGGCATAACGCAAAAAGTGCACCTGGATAGCCTCGAGCCGCTCGTTACAGTTCTGGTAGTAGGGACACCAGACAGCTGAAGCGTATTCGAGGATGGATCGATCTATGCTGCAATACAGGCTCTTCAGGCAGTACATGTCCTTGAATTCCTTGGCCACTCGAAATAAAAATCCGAGGCTTCTAGAAGCTTTATCGACGACGTAGTTCGTATGTGTTTTGAATCATTAATGTGGTCCACCCGCGCAATGGACTCATCTCCTAAGAAGTACTCCGCGCAAAAAGGCTGCCGTTTTCGAGAGAAACTGATGACTGTACATTAGAGTGCCCCAAATGACCCGACTTTTGAAAAAGTTATACGCTGCAGGCTAAAATTGATCCTTGGCCTAGTACAAGATCTCATGCCAAATTTGGGCCAGATCGGATCACGTTTAGGGGTCGCTCAACGAGCCTGAAGTTTGTATGGGATTTTGAGACATTTTGTTCGGGAGAAACATGAAAAACCAGTTTTTCATCAATAACTTTGGTTCCCGTCGGCCGATTTTTTTCAAAAACGGGTTTTCTTAAAGCCTAAACTATGAAAAATATTTCATGCGAAGACTGCATTTCGATAAAAGTTAAGATAAAAAAGTTATAAGGCTTCAAAAATGGGCTAACTTTTTTAACGGTGGTATTCAGCACTGTTAATGAGGCGTCAATATGTTCGACCGCCTCGACTCATTAACAGTGATGAATACCATCCTTAAAAAAGTTAACCCATTTTTGAAGCCTTATAACTTTCTTATCTAAACCCTAATTGAAATGCAGTCTTCGGATGAAATATTTTTCATAGTTTAGGCTTTAAGAAAACCCGTTTTTGAAAGAAATCGGCCGACGGGAACCAAAGTTATTGATGAAAAACTGGTTTTTCATGTTTCTCCCGAACAAAATGTCTCAAAATCCCATACAATTTTCAGGCTCGTTGAGCGACCCCTAAACGTGATCCGATCTGGCCCAAATTTGGCATGAGATCTTGTACTAGGCCAAGGATCAATTTTAACCTGCAGCGCATAACATTTCACAGGTTTTGAATTTCACATACAAATTTGGGGCAGTCTACTGTACATTTACTGCGATTCAAAACCAGGCAGTTGATGTCGCACCACTGTGCGAAAAAATTGAACTGTTTAGCAGAAAATCAATGTCGTCCTGACCGTTTATGGCGTAGAACAGTTTAAGATCATCAGCATAACAAAATTTCGGGCCGTCGAGGAGTGAGAGCACATTGTTAAAATAGATTAAGAACATAATCGGTCTTCAGTGACTACCTTGGGCACTGGAGGAGGCATGTTTGAATTGCTCAATGGCTGTACAGAAGAAACACATCCGCTTGGTACTAAGTATAAATTTATTCTGCTTGAAGATTTTACCGCGATGATTGTGCGATGGGCGCGCTCGCAGTCCCGGTATACAATTTCTCGTGTGTTAAACAGAGAGAGAAATAGCCTTCACTCCAATTTCACTCCGATTAGCTGTCATTCTTATGGAAATCTGTGTAAGAGTAAAGAGCAGGCTTTATTCTTTTTAGCAGGCCCAATTCCATTGGCGTAACTCTCTCTCTCTTTCTATCTTGACAAATGTATCTCCCTACAACAGTGCAAAATCATTTTACTCAAAACAGGGTTATTATTACACGCTTCCTTTTTTATGTTGTCCATTCACCATACACAGCAAAAAATTTCTTAAAGTACACGGAATCTAAAACACGAGTGATCTATTTTTTCTCGAGTGTAATTACAAAAAGATGTAATTTTAAACTTTTTTTGATGTAATTGTCGGGATTGAGCGTCACTTTTTCCATTTTGCTCTACTTCACTCAAGGGAACTTTCTTTTGCAAAGTCACTTTTCAGTCTTGTTTCCAAAATTGAATAAAAATAAACTGTTCTGATTTAATTTTACATTAGGTGGTATGAAAAACCCCTAGCAATTGCTTTTGCTAAACTAAATCGAGCATTCGAACAGTCGCAGAAAGCAATTGCTTCGGTTGATATGAATAAAGTTTTTTCTGACAGCTGTTTTCTCAGTCAGGAGCTTTTACTTTTAGAACAAGCTAGTTCGGTATGAATAAAGCCCAAATCTGAAGCAATCGCTCGAGAAATCTCCTAGCAATTACTTCATTTTCTAAGCATGCTTGGTAGCAGACTTTTCCAATAAACAAATTCTTCAACAACGTCATGAATTTATAAAATTAGCAATATTACACTTCAATACAATTTAAAAAGGCATTTTCAACATAGATAAAGAACAGTCGAAGTGATAACCCAACTTTTTTCATATTCCTGTCGTTGTATGGAATGATTCGTCTAAGATGAATCAAAACAAATCAATTAGTAAATATTTCAAATTAAAAAAATCCGGCTACAGTGGAAGAAGTCCCAATCGGCTGAAGTTGGAAGAAAGTTGTAATAATTTAAAACATAATTCAGATCTCCCAAATTTATATGATTTTTTTTATAATTCAAAGATAAAAAAAAAACATCTAAGTTAATATGCGCGCCTTTTGCCTATTTTTTTTATACATCGGATTATCCCGATCCGAAAACGTGTGGGAGAGCTTATGATAAATGTTAAAAAGCTAGGCCATTTTTTGTTTGACAATATTCAGTTTTCTTTAAACATCAACATACGAGCATGTATTGACTTAAATTTTTCCGATCGTTCTTACACCCACCACCCGCACCGTCGATTTCATGGCTATTTTAGCCGTACTTTTCAATTTTTTGATCGTCTTCTTTCATTTTACTTTAGAAAATTTCAGATTCTGCAGGTTGGATAGCTCTTTTTTTCGAAGCAAAAGCTATGTTCTAAGACTTTAGTACACATCTACTAAGCAAACGTTTATTCATACCAAACTAAGCAAATGCTTTGGGCTTTTGCTTTGCTTGATTTCGAGCAAAGTAAAAGCTACCGAAGCAATTGCTAAACCTTATTCATACCACTAATTATATATAGCTAAAGCTTTTAGTTTTCTCGTTATTCAGCATGAAAGAAAAAGAATCGAAAAAACATGCCTCAGGAAAACTGCTGTAGTTCATATATTACACGTCCAAAATAAATATTTGTCTTATGCATATGAAAGCTGAAGTTGTAGACATTAACATCATGAAGCCAAGAAATATTTTTTTAAATTTTTTTTAATGAAATGGTCGCAAAAAGTTTTAAAAATTGGTCTGAAAAACCTACTTTTCATTCGATTGCTTGTAAATATTGTTTGAGCGATGGTAGAATTTTTGAAAAAATATGACTACAAAATCTATTTAAATTCTAACATTTGGCTGTCTTTAGATTTTCCATGCAACAAAATTTGAGTTTACTGGAGTTTTTCAAAGTTCACTACTTTGCGCGATTTTTTTACAAATTGAAATTTCATCTGTTTTTGTGGTCCACCGTGAGGTTGTACCCGGATTTTCAGTGCTTTTACTTTTTTGGACCAATTAGAAATATATTCATTGAAAAGCACATTTAATCTACATTCTAGTGAGGTGCAACAAGAACCGGATTCCAAGCTTACGCCACAAGGGCTGATATGAATAAAGCTCTAGTAATTGCTTTTGCTATTTTCGAGCAGTTTTGTTAGTCAATATCTTCGAATGGCATGCATATTTTTAATCCGGAGCAGGTTGAAAGTAAATGTTTTACTCAGCTTTTTCATATCTAGCTGAGCAAATGCTTTCAAATGTTGCCATTCAAAAGTTCGAGCAGAGTAAAAGCTATCGAAGCAATTGCTATTTTTTTATTCATACCACCTAAGGAGAGATACTTAGAAGTAGTGATTCAAAGCTCAATGACCGCCAAATTGACTATCACAAAAATGCGAGAAGTGTTCGCTAGATTTGGATATCCCAACATTATTGTATGCGACAATGGTCGATCGAAGTCTTCTGAAAACAATCAAATTAAGCGTTGCTTCTAGAAGGGATTGGAAAGCAGATCTCCAAGACTATCTACATGCTTACCGCTCAACACATCATTCTGTCTCAGATTATACACCTCCAGAGTTATTTTTTGGATTTAATATTCGCGATAAATTACCTCACGTTAGGCGAAAGATCAACATAAAAAAAGCCATTTAAAATGATAAACTAAGATTAGAGAAAGGAGAAAAACAAACAAATACAAGGAAAAATGCTAAACATTGTAACACTGATGTACACACTAAGTTTGCGATTTTCTCGCTCGGGATAATGACTCTTCGAATCACAGGGAAATGGCTTCACATTAACGAAATTCGAATAGAAATTCGACTGTATTTCGTGACATTCAGTTTTTCCTTTTGTTCAGGATAAAAGGTTCACGAGATCACAGGCACTCGAACGATTGCCCTTAACTCAGGACATTTTTCGCCTGTATCACACACACTCAGAAAAATACTATTATGTCTATCATAAGATTCTCTTATGAAGTGGCGCCATAAGAAAATTCTATGAAATTCATAAGATTGTCTTATGAAGCGAATGAATTCTTCAGATGAACACCTGCTTCAATGAGAGGTTGTTGCTTTTCATAAGAGGGTCTTATGGAAACAGAAAATTTTACCTGTGATTAGAAAATATCGAGATAATTGATGTTAAAGACTTTCAGTTTATTTTCTGCGTAATTTGTTTAAAAATATTTCATGGTCACTATGAGCAGCACATCAACGCCAGATTCCAACAGTCATTCCGCCGCACCCCGCCGTTCCACCGTCCTTTCCAACGGTCATCATGCTAAATAGAAAACAAAAACAATGTGTACCTATAAGTTAACAAATAATTTAAACGTTTACACAAAATGAACTTACCAATTAAAATAACAAAATCACTTTTAACTTAAAAAAAACTAATGGCTCCACAACGGGTTAGTGCTTGGTAAGACGATAAAAAATTGACTGAAGGAATGAACGTGTTCATTGTTTTTTCACAATGTCACTTCTTCTATTTTTCATAAGAACTTCTTATGAAAACTGAAAGAGTTTCATAAGACTCTTATGAAAGATTATTTTGGACACAAAAAAGCGGATCATAAGACGTGTCTTATGGAAATTATAAGAAGATTTCCACTGCCCGGATCGAAAAATCGGCCCAAAATCGGTAGGATTTCGAACCGTTCAACCCGAGAATCGGTTAGAATTCTGACGAGAAATCCAACCGATTTCCGACGAATTCAGTGCCCTGGTGAAACAACTTTCCTGACGACGATAAGTTTTTGCGAGTGAGCTGTCAAAACAACCTGGTCGTTTCAAGACGGAAATCGGTTAGATTTCCTACTAAAATCTAATGGTTTTCCGGTCAAAAATTGACGGTTTTCCGATCGAAATCGGACAAAAAATCCGAACGCTTTGCCCTGTTGTTTTTGTTGTTTTTCTGCCCAAATGTCAATTTCTGTTCGGATTTCAAATTTTTGAAAATAAAACAATAAAATTATTTCTATGGATAGTTTAATATATATTTTTTTTTTGCAATACACAATATTTCAGCTGCATTGCTATTATTGCTAATGTTGTTCACGGTAGCTAAACTCGAAGGAGGACCACTTGCGGTCCCACTGCTGCTGCTACTCATTCCACTGCATGCAGCAGCAGCTGCAGCGACTGCCCGGTGCTGCAACAAGATGGCCCTCAGCTGGAAGGCCAACGGAGTCTCGGAATGTTCTTCGTTGTGATTTTCATCGTGTTGCCGATGACAAGATTCGTGGCTGGTGAAAATAGCAGGTTTCTGATCTTCCGATCTACGACGGTTCATGGTGCTGGAACCTTCCAATGGCGATTGGAGATGACGATGGGTTGGGATGATTGTTTGGCCCTTGATGGAGCAACATCTGCTGAAGCAGTGACGATTGTGGTGGCACAACTTCGAGTTATGCTTCGAGCGTTTCGATGGGAAGCTGGTTTTCGGTTGTATCCTCAAATTTTGTTGGATCCGGTTCCAATTCACCCGAACCAGTCTAACTTGTTCTACCGGGTTCTCGACATTTGGAAGTCCTCCTCCAAGGTTATCTATTGAGTCAAGAAAGAAACAAGAACAAAACAAAAACAACACGCGTTACTATACTATGGTTAGGCTACGCTACCGAATCGGACTTACCCGTATCGAGGTGCAATCCAGTATCATGTCGATCACCTCCCGGCTAGGGTTACCTTGTGCAGGGAAGAGAGAACAGGAAAGGTCCTCCACGGAAAAGCATAGACGACAACGACAACTTTCATCCACAACAAGCGCTAAAGCTGAGGCTGCTGCTGATGGTTGTTCCATTTTCGCTCGATGATGGTTTCCTTCCACTGCAGCTCCGAACAAACGGAACCAGTTTCATGATACTGCTGCTCCTGCGGTTTCAAAAAAGATTTCAGCCGCGCACGCACGTACCTGCCGACCGAACCGATGAGAAAAAATAAATATTTGACGTACGTTTCGAATCGTTTTCGATTGACAGTTTAGCCAGTGATGTCAACCTTCCAGATTTTGTCTGGATCTTCCAGACTTTTTGAACTTTCGTCAGTTGGCAGTTGGCATCTCTGGTCCCGCCAAGTAAAACTGACAGAATTCGAATCGAAACCGAACCGATTCGAACTGATCGATTTTGATTTCTGTCATTGTATGGCAGCGGAGAAATGGTCGGGAAAATCCAAGAGAATTCGAAGGGAAACCGGATAGATTCAAACTGACAACTAATAGTTTGACAGTAATCGGTCCGGTTGCGATGTTCGTTCCGATCCGGGTGAGTGCAAGATTCGTCTATATAGTTGCGCGCGTTTCTTGCCTATATGCGTGAATGAACATCTGTTATCTATCCCTTTCTATCGTTTTGCAAGTGCAGCAGCAATTTTATTTAAGGTTAGTTTCGAAATTCAAAAGTGTTTAGAGCACGAACGAGGGCGTTCTATTGAACAGCAAGGTTGCCTGGAACGAAAAACCAGCGGAAAACGAAATCTGCTTCGATGAACAAGGATGTTCGAACTAAAATCCATCAGCAGCAGACAAATCAAAACAAACGAGGCAGCAACAATAACAGCATGGATCGTAGAAGTGACCAAGTTCCGGGGCATCAAGAAATCCAAAGGTTTTTTTTCACGGTACTTCAATTGCGTTAACTTAAGTGGTTTTGCTAAAATCGTTTTACCACTTTTTTATATTTTCCTATAAAGGTTCAATATCTGAAACTGCTAGTTCAAATGTGGAAGCAACACCATCAAACAGTCGCACCTAGCAGCAAATCATTCAGAGTGGCAAGCTGGTTCGTCGCAAAAAGCTCCAATCTCTATTTGTCGGGAAGAGCAAGCATTTCCAGAAACGAAAAACCACCGGAGGAGAGATCGATGTTGATTATGTTGCTGTTCTGTAACATCCAGCCAACTCAAAACAACTATAACCGAAGTGGCAGCGGCGATTCAAGTAAGGTAAGTTAATTATTTTGTCAAAAGTTTGATGTCACGATAAAAAGAATTCTCTATCACTTTTGTTTCAGCAGCAACAGCAAGCAACTTCTCGACTCGTCGGATGCCTTAAAGTAACCGGTTCACCTTCAAGCTACCTACCTTGCCGACTTGCTTCAATTGTGAGATAATTTTCTTGGAAATATTACCGCAAGTACCTATTCGATGAAAATGCCGAACGGAAATATCTCGTGAGTATTTAATGGAATATAGCCGAATTGTTTTTTAATGTTGGTTTTTTTTATTTAGCCTAAATTTGCGGCGTTCTTAGGACGATTTCGACTGCGAGGCGTTGCATAGAAGTGAGATTTTTTCGAGATGGAATGGACGCAGAAAGAAAGGAAAGCAGCATGCATGGAACAGGAAGAGCAAATTCAAAAGAAACGAAACGAAATAAACACAGTTTTACACGGAGCAGATTCCGGCGCAAGTAGCCACGAAGCCTCCAGGTCAAACAGCTGGGACCAATGCTAAATCAGAATGCTTGCAGGGTAGATATTCACCAATTAAGGGGGCGGCCATTATTAACCGAATGACGGCTCCACTCAAGACAATTTAGGTGATTTCGAATGATATGTCGAGTACATCATAATGCGTTCTGTGTGATTAAGTGACAACAAATATTGGAAAATAAATAATTTATTTTTGAAAATGATATTTTTTTATCCAAAACAAACAACAATGACAATTTTGAAAAATCAAGAAAAGTAGGAGACCACAAATCGATTTCAGAAATTCCTACAAATCTCGGGAAGAAGCCGTTTCGACCGCTCAGAAGTATTTCAAAACAACCTGTAAATCCCAGGAGAAATCCGTTTCGAACCTACAGGTGATTTTGACAGTTGTTTTCCTGTAGTGGTTTTCTGTCCTGAGATCGTCCTGTAATTTCAGCTGTTGAAAATACAGGACGAAATCGTTCCGACCACAGGAGAAAAGATTAAGTGTGTAGGAGACCTTGTAGTCGTGAAAAACTTCGTCAAAAAAAAAAGAATAAGTTAACAACAAACTACAGTCCAGTCGAACATACTGTCCTAAGTAGAGAAGGAACTAGCTTAAAACTAAAAAACATGGAAACAGGGAAGATAACAGATCGACACATAAATCGCACAAAACGCATTTAAAGTAATAATCCTTTACTGATTAACTTACCAACACATTCTCAAAATGATAACTCGACAAGAAGTATTGAATCATCAAGGAGTAAGCGACCAAGAACGAAATAAATGAAGCAGTTAAAGAAAATAGAAAAAGGGAGAGGTTGTAGTATATCAGTAGTCGTTTCTTTACTATGTCAGAATAAAAATTATTATTAAGTTGTTCTCCAAACTAACCAGTCTTGTCTCTACAGCCCCATTTGGATTTCGAATCATAATCCTTTTTAAGACCACTTTAACATATATGTAAGGTCAAATCACAGGCACAATTTTCCCGTATGTTTGGATAACGCCAAGTTGGTGTGGATTTACTTGTCACGCATCAAACCTGACGTCACAGAAGATGCTGTCAAGGCCATGGTCAATGCTAATCTTGGCGTTGAGGATGTTAATGTCGTCAAATTGGTTTCAAAAGGAAGTGATATCAGCTCTTACCGGTTCATATCATTCAAAGTCGGCATTTCTCCAGATTTGAAACAGAAAGCATTGAATCCTGATTCTTGGCCTAAGGGGTTATATTTCCGGGAATTTGTGGACTACAATTCGAAGCAGTATCGTGCTCCTCAACCATAATCATCCGCCAAATAATATCTATTGGACACCGGGACGCACCATCCATGCCAATTCGGAAGTTCTCTTCTCTGACCACCAACGGCCGATCGTTCCTGCTGCAAGTCGTCCCGTTTATCGGTCAGGTGGTTCAGGGGGAGGCTTCCAATTGCCATGTAACGGCAAGTATTTTTTTACCTTGGACTTTTCTCCCAGTCATGCATTCCTGCCTTCTAGCCATACCTCGAATCGTGAGTTGGATTGTTTTACCCGCTATGGTGAGCAAATTCATGTTGACACCAACTTGGTGCTGCAGTATGCTGCTGATGATATTTCGGATACCGGCTCTATCTCGTCGCATTCAAACTGGACATCGGGACGCACTACTTCTCATGCCAATTCGGAAGTTCTCTTCTCTGGCCACCAGCGACCGACTGTTCCTGTCACAAGTCGTCCCGTTTATCGGTCAGGTGGTTCAGGGGGAGGCTTCCAATTGCCATGCAACGGCAAGTATACGTCTGTTTTAAGATTTCCCCCTCGTCACGCATCTCAACCTTCCAGCCCCGCATCGTATGGGTTGAATGCGGGATTCTGCCGAAGAACCAATATTTGATGATGGCAACCTACTGCTGCAGCTCGCTGCCGATTTCACCGATGCTGCGCCGGTAAATTTCAATTGGACGTCGGGACGCACCATTTCTCATGCCAATTCGGAAGTTCTCTTCTCTGGCCACCAACGACCGACTGTTCCTGTTACAAGTCGTCCCGTTGATCGGTCAGGTGGTTCAGAGGGAGGCTTCCAATTGCCATGTCACGGCAAGTATTCGTCTGCTTCGAGCACTTCACCCAGTGATGCATTTTTGCCTTCTAGCCTTGCATTAAACAGGATTCCTTGCAATGACGCAGCTTGGTGCTATTACCAAAACGTTCGGGCCTACGCACCAAAACAGACGACTTCTATTTGGCAACCACCGATTGTAGCTACGATGTCATCATACTGACCGAAACTGGCTTGACGTATTCAATCAATGCTGCCCAACTATTCGGCAATAGGTATTCCGTTTTTCGTTGCGACCGCAGCTCAAGAAATAGTTTAAAAAAAAGCTTTGGTGGAGTTTTGATTGCTGTTAAACAACACCACGTGAGCAGCTTTGTCACTACTGATAGCGGGAATGATTTGGAACAAGTCTGTGTTGCAGCGAATATCAACGGGAAAAAATTTATTTTCTGTGCCATATACGTGCCTCCTGACAAAAGCAACTGTACGCACATTTTGGAGTCCCATGTGGCCACCGTACGCGAGTTGTGCACCCGTGCTTCTGCTGAGGAGTCCGTCTTGGTATGTGGCGATTATAACCAACCTCGTTTGTTGTGGGAGGCGAGTGATGCAGGTGCGATTCTCTTGAATGTTACACCCATCAGTGCTGCCGCTGCCTCATTGATCGATGGAATGAATTCGCTCAATCTGAATCAATTCAACGCTATCAGCAATCACCACGGTCGGATACTGGATCTTGTTTTTGGTTCTAGTGAGGAACTAATTGTAATTAGAAATGCTCCCGATGTACTCGTACCGATAGACTTGCATCACCCACCTATCGTCTTCGATTTACCTGCTACTATGTCTACCAATTACGGTTCTCGAAAAACCTCCGAACCTAGGAATAGGCCTTTAAATTTTCGGAAGATAGACTTTTCGTTGCTCTTTCAATACTTGAACAGTGTTGACTGGGATGCAGTTTTCGGAGACTCATCAGTTGATGCTATGACAGAATCGTTCTGCAACTTGATCTGCACCTGGTTGGATTCGCACGTTCCCAGATTCAAAGCGCCTATGACACCCGCTTGGAGCACGCCCACCTTGCGGCAACAACGACGGGAAAAAAAATGCTTGTCTTCGCAGACTGAGAAAAAATCGAACAGAGAATTTTCAACAACAGTTCAAAACAGCAAGCGTCACTTACCGTAGACTAAACGCATCGTTATATAAGCTCCACGTCCTACGCTTACAATCTAGTTTACGCAGTAATCCGCGAAGTTTTTGGACTTTCGTAAACTCAAAACGTAAAACGAGCTCTTTACCTACTTCCGTTTTCTACCATGATGCTGTTGGTAACTCTCCGGATACTTGTTGCAACTTATTTGCAGAGCATTTTCGATCGGTGTTTTCAGACACTGTTTCTTCCGAAACTGAGTGCAGCGAAGCCAATTATCATGTCCCAGTCGATGCTATCGAGCTTAACACTTTTGTGATAAACCAAGAGCTAATTGTACACGCCGCGAGGAAATTGAAAACCTCATTCGCTCCTGGACCTGATGGAATTCCAGCTGTAATTTACTGCCGCTGCATCGAAGCTCTTTCAATGCCTCTAGCACGAATTTACAACAGATCTTTTCAGCAACGTAAATTTCCTGAAAAATGGAAAAATTCGTTTATGTTTCCAGTGTTTAAAAATGGCGATCGAAGAGACGTAAAACAGTATCGAGGTTTAACCAGTTTGTCGGCAGGTTCTAAACTTTTCGAAATCATCGTGAGTGGCGTTCTATTGCGAGCTTCATCCCAATATATTGCGGCTGAACAGCACGGGTTTATGCCTGGTAGATCGGTGAGTACAAACCTTTTGCAATACACATCGTTTTGCCTGAACCAGATGGAGTGTAAAAACCAAGTAGATGCTGTTTACACCGACATCAAGGCTGCATTTGACAGGATTGATCACAGAATATTGCTTGCCAAACTATCTAAACTTGGTGTTCATGAGAACATGGTTGTTTGGTTGGAATCCTTCCTCACAGATCGGTGCATCAGAATTAAATTTGGTGATAGCATATCCTTTCCTTTCAAAAATCGGTCTGGGGTGCCTCAGGGAAGCAATCTTGGGCCTCTGCTGTTTGTATTGTTTTTCAACGATCTGATAATCAGTTTGGATGATGGAACTAAGATTGCATATGCTGATGATTTGAAAAAATATGTCCCAATAGAATGTACCGAGGATTGTGCCCAGCTCCAATCGCTGCTCGATCGGTTTAGTGAATGGTGTAGACTGAATAAGTTATCGGTTAGTATCCCTAAATGCTATGTAATAACCTTCCATCAAAAAAAAATCACCCATTCTACACGACTATAGCATCGATCATTAGCATCTTAAAAGGGTATTGGAAGTTGACGATCTAGGTGTTACCCTTGATGCACAGCTCACGTTCAACAGCCATCGAACAACCGTTATAAATAAAGCCAATCGACAACTTGGATTCATTTCAAAAATAGCACGAGAATTTACTGATCCGCTGTGCTTGAAGTCGCTCTACTGTGCACTCGTCCGATCCATAATAGAACATGCTGCAATTGTCTGGGCCCCCTACCAGCTGAGTTGGATCTTACGAATTGAACGCATCCAGAAGCGTTTTTTAAGATTCGCCCTACGACATCTGCCATGGCACCATCCTGAGGATCTTCCCGCTTATCCTAATCGCTGCCAGCTTTTGGGTAGGGGAAAAGTTCATATAACGCCCCATGTGGCTAATACGCGCCACCCTTGTTTTGAAGAATCTGAAACATTTTAAGCCTGCAAAATATTACCAATTTGTTCTAAATGCTGTGATTGGTCATGGCAAGTATGATTTTTTCCTTAAAATGCCCCTGTATCTTGATAATTTCACAATTTAGGTTTTGCTTCATTTCGATCTAAATTTTAAAACACATTCAATAAGGTGTCACCAAGCAGAGAAAAACGAATAAGACAACCCGATCAGGAGAGCATATCAAAATAATATCTCAAATGTATCTCACCAAGATATTTACATCTGATTCAGTTATAATTAAGTACTGAAAAATTTAGATTCTAAGTTTCTCCAATCTGAATTACATCCTCTTCTGATTGACAGACTTGAATGGGGTTGAGATAATTTTCAATGATAAAGAATTTTTTCGGGTTGTCTCAAAATAAAATGATTATATCTTATTTTGATATATGTACAACTTTTTCTGAAACACGGACATCGAAGTCAACGGCCCAAACCGTACATTAATGAGTTTCGCTCAACAGATTCTTAAAATTGAATTTAATTTTTGGGAAACCTTAAATGGAACATGGTCTTAGCAAATAATATGGTTTATTGACATTCCACTAGTAATTTTTCTCGAAGCACTCATATCTTGATAAGTTAAAATTTTGATAGGTTTTGTTCTGCCCAATATCAAACTATGCTATCTGAACGAGATATAATCTCGAAAGGAGTTTATCTAAAATTGATATAATTTAGCTATGATCGTATAGATTTTTTGATATAATTAGAGATATTTTAACATCCTACGAGTACTTAATAAGAACTCATTTAGATAGAAAAAAATTAGTATGAAAATATCTCATCTTGATATAATTTAGTTTTTCCCTCCTGATCGGGAACGACACTCGAAGTCGACTGCCTGCCCGTCCGCACGCATCCCTTTTAAAATTCCATTAGTCTGATTCCAATTCTTCAAGTAAACGTATAGAAATTCAAATTGTCCAGTTTGAATCCACACAAACGGCTGCCTGATTCCCGTGCGCACGCTTCCCGATCAGGAGACCATATCAAAATAATAACTCAAATGTATCTCACCAAGATATTTATATCTGATTCAGTTATAATTAAGTAGTCTAAATTTTCGATTTTAAGTTTCTCCAATTTGAATTATATCTTATTCTGATTGACAGACTTGAATGGGGTTGAGCTCATTTTCAATGATAAAATTTTTTTGCGGATTGTCCTTAAATAAAATGATTATATCTTATTTTGATATACGAACAACTTTTTCTGAAACACGGACATCGAAGTTAACGGCCCAAACCTTACTTTAATGAAATTCGCTTAACAGATTCTTGAAATAGAATCCTATTTTTAGGAAACCATAAATGGAACATGGTTTCAGCAAATAATGTGGGTTATTGACATTCCACTAAAAAGTTTCTCGAAGCATGCATATCTAGATAAGTTATAATTCTGATAGGTTTTGTTTTGCCTAATATCAAACTATGCTATCTGAACGAGATATAATCTTGATAGGAGCATATCAAAAACTGATATAATCTTGATAGGAGCATATCAAAAACTGATATAATTTAGCTATGATCGTATAGATTTTCTGATATAATTTGAGATATTTTAACATCCTACGAGTACTGAATTATAACTTGTTTAGATAGAAAATAAATTAGTTTCAAAATATCTCATCTTGATATAATTTTGTTTTCCCCTCCTGATCGGGTTCCCTTTGAGAATTCCCATAGTACGATCACGATCGGGCGGATCCACCAAAATTCCAATACATCAGGTAAACTTATATGAATTCCCATTGGCCAAAACTATGAAACCCAAACGGCTGCCTGTCTTTACGCGTCGTCCCTAAACAAGCAGCCGGAATCGGGCTATGCAGAATTAGTACGAAAATAAACACCCACCTTCTAAGAAGTTCAGGTAGAGTAGTAAGCAAGGACACACAACTGGTAGGATGGGCTGGGATTGGAAAAGTGATGAGCCTCGATTCTCATTTTTTATCGCCTTCTTTTTTTGCATACAAATCCAATAAGATTTTTAGTTTATACATCTTATCTGGATGAGTTATAATTTTGTTTAAATTATAACAACGGTTGATATGATTTAGTTATGGTTGCATAGATTTTTTGATATAATTTGAGATATTTTAACATCCTACGGGTACTAAAATATAACTCATCCAGATAGGAAAAAATTGAATATCAAAATATCCCATCTTGATATAATTAAGTTTTTCACTTCTGATCGGGAATATTTTCTGACACATCGATAGAGAAGAATCTAAACTATGATTTTATGCTAAAAAATCATACTGAACTCGCTAAGGTATGCTTTTTATGGGTATGTTCTATAACGACCCATGCGCTCGTTATAACGCGCCAATCGTAGTAGGCTGAAAATAGCATTAATTTTTCAAAAAGGCCAATTTTCATTTAAAATGAACAAAAAGTCTAAAACCATGTTTTGAGCGTAAATTCAGCCCAAAAAATCAACTTTTCATTTTTTTTTAATTTTGATTAGTCCATTTTGATTTTCTTTTCAGTCAAAGTGTCTGTAAGTATTGGTGTGTTTTCGATCTTCGGCTGCTTTCGGGTGTGTTCGGCTGCTAGGCGCGTATTGAATACACAGCGGCGCGTATTTGCAACACAGTTTTGTTCTGTGGCTTTGAATATGGTTTTTAAAAATCAAGTTTTTGAAGCAACTATAGCAATTTGAGTAATTAAAAATCATAGGCATTTGTAGAAAACACTTTTCTTCAACGATTACACTCAATTTTAACACAATTTGTACGTGGAATACATAGAAAATCAGCGATTCGCTTAGGTGGCGCATAATAGCGCATGTTCCCCTATTGAAATACTGGAACGCCGCCGAAGGATTCAACAAGCAACATTCGTCGCTAAAGTATTGAACGGTGAGGTCCAGTCACCACACTTGCTGGAAATGATATGCTTTAGTGCGCCATTAAGGACCTTACGATCTCACTCGTTACTATCAAATCGAGTTCACCGAACATCCTACGGCTATAATGAGCCATTGAGTGCGATGATGCGAGTATTCCAGGACGCTGAACATCTGCACCAGTTCAATGAACCAGCTAGTCGTTTTATTCGTCGTGTTCGCCAGTCCAGTCTATTTAATTCTATCTGATTGATGTCTGTTCTATATTCTAATTCATTTAAACAAAATGTTCGATGAATAAATATAATAATAATAATAATAATAATAATAATAATAATAATAATAATAATAATAATAATAATAATAATAATAATAATAATAATAATAATAATAATAATAATAATAATAATAATAATAACGTGCCGCTATTAAGCCTACTCGCTTTCTGATACCTGAAGGTCAAAGCACTCAAAGCTACTTTGGATTAGGATATCCACGTAGAATTTAGGAAGAAAGAAACTTTCCAAATTTTCCTACTCGTAAACGGCTTTGTGATTTTCCCTAAGAGCGTCAGGTCGTGTGCATGAAATAATGAATGTAATGTTTACATGTTTAACAAATCGTTAATGAAGAAAAAAATTGGATGGTGTAAGATGACTATTGTGTGAGATGGCTCTGAGATGGCTTAAGCATCTGCCCCAGTAATGACCAACCGTCAGCTGAGTGAAGTACACCATCGTCCAGTGGCCGAGAATATCTTGGTGGGTGATCTCTATTGGATAACCAGCATGCAAATGCACAACTATATACCTTGGAAAACGTTAGTCTATATCGCATAGCTCAAAAGGCAGAAAAAGTGAAATAACACCCTAACATTACACATACAGTGCAGTTCTTTGAGGACCTCTCTCCAATGATTGTATTTTTCCGAGAAGGACATTTTTCAATGGCGTCCAAAAATTTGAAACATAATTCGACTCAGTGAGATATGAACCTAACTGGTTTTTTGGAATAATTCCGTATGTCAATTCCTTTCAACATTTAAACAAAAATCAAACTCTCATCCTCTATACGTCGCTGTCAAACGTAAGATTGGTGCAACTTTTTGCAATCACTAGCCTCCAGCAACAGTGAATCAGGCGGCTCAACACTGTATTATATATACCACACCCTCATACAAACACACATGCGATGTCGCGAAGTTTCTCAGCCAGAAAAGTGGAAAATGTGAAATAATAAAACACTTGCCTTTATTACCATCTGGATTAAAATGGAAGTTCCCTGGAATCCCGACCGGGACGAAGGCTTTTTGGTTGGTACCTGCTGGTGCGGCAAGAACAGGGTGAGCGAAAATTTTCCACTTGGTGTGGCAAATTTCCACCTTATTCTGGTGACTGACTCTCGACGGAGCGCGGTTTGACATCGCATCTTTCGCCTGGTGCACATACCTATACCCACCTCACATTTGTAAGATCCTCTTCGTCCTGCTGGGTCATAGTAGGAAGAAGATGGGATTCGAGTATGGTTCCTGTTGTTGGCATAGAACCGTACCAGCATTCTTTTCGAGGGAGTAATTTTTAATTTGCGTCAAGTATTCTGCACTAACGACTGGTAAGATTAATTAGTGCGAAATGTTATGAGTGCTTTTGAGAAACAGAGATTTTTTCTTCGCTTCTCTGTTATGCTGTGTCGCACCTAAAAGTGTCATGTATTTTCGCGTCACTGTTTCCGGGTGATCTTAAACTGATTAATTTTAAATTGGACCCCTTGTTATTCAACCGTTTTTATATCTCTATGCACTCTGAGGGATGCTTGTTAAGCAAAATGTATAAACTCGTTATGGAAAAATCTCAATTTACTCAAGCGTTGTATAAAGATTCTGCATTGGTCTCATAAATAATAACTCATGGGAAGAAAAATAGTAAACAACAACTGCTACGAAAAATGTTTCCAAACTGTTCTGGTGTAAAATGTGTACAAAAGCTAGCAGTCTTTCTCAACGTTCAGTATTGAAAACTGAATTTAACTAAAGAATTCGTTATTTTTTTTTTTTTTTAACAATTCTTTATTTGAAACGGCTCATACCTTTAGGCTTTAAGGAGCCAAAATCGATTTTGTTGTTTACAATTGTTTTCTTAACTTAACACTTTGTGAGAGGAGAAAGGAAGATAGAAAGGGAAATATGAAAATAAAAAAGAAATTATAGACGAAGATCGATAGCTTTTAGAAAAAGGTAGATTTCGAACATGTAGTCCAAATCTAGCACAGCTAGTACATCTCTAACTGGAACATTAGGTGGTTTTCCTCGGGCCCTAAGGGAGTCTATTAAATTCGTTCTGGCGACAAGATGGACCTCACACGACCAAACAATATGCTCGATGTCATGGTAACCTTGGCCGCAACTACACAAATTGCTGCCAGCAATGTCAAAACGATAGAGTACCGCGTCTAAGGAACAATGATTGGACATGAGACGGGAAAATATACGAATAAAATCCCGACTCAAGTTCAATCTATTGAACCATGGTTTAAGGCTTACCTTTGGGATAATCGAGTGGAGCCACCGACCATCCTCATCCTCGTCCCATTTGCGCTGCCAGTTGACAAGAGAGTTCCCTCGTACCAAGAAGTAGAATTCGTTGAAGACGATTTCACGTGGATACGTGTCGCCTTCCGTCGCCCCCACCTTTGCCAGAGAGTCTGCCTTCTCATTGCCCACTATCGAGCAATGAGAGGGAACCCAAACAAAGGTAATGGGAAAGCGACGTCTTGTTAAAGCACTCAAAGTATCCCGTATCTTCTCTAGGAAGAACGGCGAGTGCTTTCCCGGTCGTATTGATCGTATTGCGTCAACTGAGCTTAGACTATCCGTTACAATGTAGTAGTGCCCAACAGGCCGTGAGGCGATGCTGTCCAAGGCCCAGTGAATAGCAGCTAACTCTGCTATATACACAGAGCATGGAGACTGGAGGTTATAAGAGGCGCTAGTTGTTTCGTTGAACACTCCGAATCCCGTTGATTCCTCAATTAGAGACCCATCGGTAAAGTACATTTTGTCAGCATCGACGTGTCTATATTTAGCTTCGAAAATTCTTGGAATCAGAAGTGGGCGATGCGAATCCGGGATTCCACGAATTTCCTGCTGCATAGACAAATCAAACTGGACAGAAGAATTATCGTAGTGTGGGCTGAAAACACGAGTTGGAGAGTACGAAGAAGGGTTTACCTGCATTGACATGAGGACATAGTATACAGACATAAATCTTGTTCGAAAATTTTGCTCAAGTAACCTTTCAAAATTAACGATCACCAATGGGTTCATGACCTCACACCTGATGAGGAACCGAAGTGATAGTAGATTGTATCGATCTTTCAAAGGGAGTATTCCTGCCAAAACTTCAAGACTCATGTTGTGCGTTGAGGGCATAGAGCCCATTGCGATGCGGAGACAACGGTATTGGATACGCTCGAGTTTGATGAGGTGAGATTTGGCAGCTGACTGGAAACAGAAGCTACCATATTCCATCACTGAAAGAATGGTTGTTCGATACAATTTTAAAAGATCTTCTGGGTGGGCTCCCCACCAGGTGCCTGTGATTGATCGGAGAAAATTTATTCTTTGTTGGCATTTTCCTTTCAGATACTCAATGTGGGCTCTCCAGGTACACTTGGAGTCAAACCAAACCCCAAGATACTTAAAACACCTCGATTGAGTGATCGTTCTGCCTAGGAGTTGAAGCTTCGGTTGAGCAGGTCTATGTTTCTTAGAGAAAACAACCATCTCCGTTTTCTGAGGGGAAAACTCAATCCCAAGCCCCAACGCCCAGGAAGACAATCTGTCTAAAGTATCTTGTAAAGGTCTGTGCAGATGAGACTCGGAAGATCCTGTGACAGACACCACGCCGTCATCTGCAAGTTGTCTTAGAGTGCAGCCTTCAGAGAGACAAGTATCGATGTCACTTACGTAAAAGTTGTACAAAAGTGGACTTAAACATGAACCCTGTGGGAGGCCCATGTAGGAGGTTCTTCTAATTGCAATATCTCCGTGAGCAAAGTTCAGATGTTTCTCACAAAGCAAGCTGTATAAGATGTTGTTCAATAGTGGAGGCAGACCCCGGGAGTGCAACTTGTCTGACAACACCTCTATTGAGACTGCATCAAAAGCTCCCTTTATGTCTAGAAACACTGAAGCCATTTGCTCACGTTTTGCGTACGCCATTTGTATCTCTGAAGACAGCAAAGCAAGACAATCGTTTGTTCCTTTGCCCCTTCGAAACCCAAATTGAGTATCTGAAAGGAGGCCATTTGTTTCTACCCATTTATCCAAACGAAACAAAATCATTTTCTCCATCAATTTACGTATACAAGACAACATCGCTATTGGACGGTAAGAGTTGGGATCGGACGCTGGTTTTCCGGGCTTTTGGATAGCGATAACTCTCACTTGTCTCCACTCTTGGGGAACAATGTTATGCTCCAAGAATTGATTAAATAAATTTAACAAGCGAAATTTGGCGGCGTCCGGAAGGTTTTTCAACAAGTTAAATCTAATTTTATCAATACCCGGAGCTGAATTGTTGCAAGAGAGGAGGGCAAGTGAGAATTCGACCATCGAAAAACTGGAATCCAGACCACACCTTTCAGGAAGCACATCCCGGATTATTTTTTGTACAGGCGTAGAATCTGGACAGACTTTCCGTGCGAAGTTAAATATCCATCTATGTGAATATTCCTCACTTTCATTCGTAGATGATCTATTACGCATGCTTCGTGCCACTCTCCACAAGGTACTCAAGGATGTTTCTCTTGATAAGCCACCCACAAAATTCCTCCAATACGCCTTTTTCTTCCCCTTGACCAATTTTTTAAACTGATTTTCAAGGGAAACATATACTTCAAAAAGGGCGAGAGTTCCATATTTCCGAAAATCTTTGAATGCTTTTGATTTGTCCTTATAAAGCTTGGAACACTGCTGGTCCCACCATGGGTTTGGAGGCCTTCGGGGAACTGATGAATCTGGGATGGGTTTTGTTTGAGCGCAAAGTGCACTTTCATGTATTAAACGTGAAAGAAAGTGGTACTCCTCTGCAGGAGGTAAAACATTCGTAGAACCGATTGCTGATGTTATTTCGTCCGAGTATTTTTTCCAGTCGATGTGTCTTGTAAGGTCATATGTCATATTTATTGCGTTTGAAGAGCTAACCCCATTGGTGATTGTAATTTTCATTGGCAAGTGATCACTACCATTGAGATCAGGGATTACCTTCCACTGGCAATCCAATGATAGTGAGTTTGAGCAGAGTGAGAGGTCAATTGCACTTTGTCTTGCAGGAGGTTTAGGTACTCGTGTTTTTTCACCCGTGTTCAAAATTGTTAAATTGAAACTGTCGCAAATGTCATAGATAAGAGTAGAACGACTATCGTCAATTTGTTCTCCCCAGACAGTTCCATGCGAATTAAAGTCACCCAGGATCAACCTTGGCTCAGGGAGCACTGAGCACAGGTCCTCTAGGTGACGTCGATCCACTGCAACTCTATGAGGCCAGTACAAACTGACAACGCATAAGTCCTTACCTCTTATAGTTGTATGACATGCAACAGCTTCAATTCCTCCTGATAAAGGGAGGTGGATTCTATAGAAGGAGTGGTGCTTATTGATCCCCAAAAGCACCCCTCCATAAGAATCGTCGCGGTCTAGACGTATGACATTAAAATCGTGGAATGAGATGTTAGATTGTGAAGAAAGCCAAGTTTCGGACAACGCAAAAATATCGCAACTAGTTTCATGAAGTAAAAATTTGAACGGGTCCAGTTTAGGGACGAGACTACGACAATTCCACTGTAAAACAGTGATATCTCCGACCTCTCGGCGTAAATTAGCCATCGAGAGAGATAAACACTGAAAGAAGGGGCCAAGTTTGCATCAATTGCTTCAAAAATGTCTTAACCATAGGAAGCATTGCACTAACAATACTTCTTATGGATTCAGAAACGTTAAAAAACGTGAAAATTCCATTAAGTATGTCAGAAAACTTGAAAAGTCCCGGTTGATGAGTTGATTCTGACAAATCCGCATTAGTAACGGGAGCTTTTGAAGTCCCAGCTGCTGTTGAATTATTCTGTGGAGAAAAGGTCGCGCGGAATCCAGGAGGAACTTGTTTTTTCTTGTCTGTAGCAATCACTTTTTTGGTGATGTTGATTGGAGGGCTGATTGTCGGGATTTTATTCGGAATCTTAGGGGTCTTAGTAGTTGGTTTTGAACGTTTTCGCGAGTTCGCTACAAAAATAAACGGGTTCTCCTCATCTGTTGTGTCCTCGTTGTCAACTGGCAGCACTGTGAAAATGTTACTGGACTGCGGTTGGATCGGAGGCGCCGCGCCCTTTAGTATGGCGGCATAGGAACGTTTTGACCGTTCCTTCAAAGAGCGCCTTTGACTATCCCAGCGGCTCTTAAACGCCTCGCACAAGGAGATGTCATGAGGTGAGCCCCCGCAATAGATACATTTCTGTTCTATTGCTGAGCATGCTCCATCCCCATGAACCTCCCCGCATTTGGGGCAACGCTTCTTGCTACAACAATGGGAAGCTGTATGCCCCAATTTAATGCAATTTTTGCATTCCATCGGGCGAGGCACGAAGAGCCGCACAGGAAGCCTCAAAACTCCGTCAATCAAGACGTAGTGAGGGAGGGCGGTACCCGCAAAGGTCACTCGAAATGAAGCTGAAGGCGAGTACTTTTTAACTCCTTCTACGACGGTGGTAGTATTGAGTTGGCGGCAATCCAAGATTTCGACCGAAGTCGAATCAAGGCTCTTAAATTTACCAACGCCGTGGGATTTAACGTACCCAGCCTCCAGACTCATTTCTGAGATCACGCCCTCTATCTCTACGTTTCGAGACGGAATGTAGACGTGGTACTCTAAATTAATGAATTTGCTGGCAACAATTTCATTAGCGGATTTATGATTGTCCACGACAACGCGCAACTTGTTTGGTCGCACCTTAGTAACGCAGGTTACGGAGGGCCACCTCGCCAGATCTTTAGTGATCTGCACTACGTTTAGCTGTTTGCCGTTAGCTTTGGCCCGGATGAAAACCACCCATGGCCCAGAAAAAGACGAACCATCTGTGTAGGTTCGGAGTCGAGGAGCTACACTGTCATCTGTGGGTGATGAAGAATTATTGGACGTACGAGAATGATTAGCACTTGAGGGACCAGCATCGTCTGAATCCTCCAAATGCTCTTCATTCTCGTACATGGCTTCCTTTTCGTCCACCGATGACGAGTTTAACCCCCCGCCTTCGTTCATATTTTTGCACGGGAACACGAATGTCGCCCGTGTTTAAAATATGACCGAAGCAACCAAAATTCAAAATATGTACAGGGAAATAAATAGACAAGAGAATAGTGAAAAAATGAAAAAAGAGACTTACAAAGGTTCTTGCACTTTTCAATTGCATGTATCTTCTTTTGTTCAGCAACCACGTGGTCCTTGGAAGAAGATGGCGACCAAGTTGAGTCTTTGCTGCTGATGACGCTCTTGAACGCAAACGACCGATCCACCGAGACGTCCTGTATCCTGCTACCCACGGCAAACAGCACCGGAACCAACGGTAACAGCTCCCACGTTATCCACACTCGGGTTTGTCGGGGGAACAATCAACACTTCCCCGATGGCGACAACACTCGCACCGATGATGATGGCCAGATAAAACTCACGCCAATTTCAATTTCGTGTCTCTGGAATTCGGCAAACGATTTGGTCGGTAGAAAAACAAACCACCACGTTCGGACTAACTGCACTGTCCGATTTCACAAAAGCAGCGAGTTATAATAAAACACACTCCGATCGAAACGTTGGGAGAACACAACCGTTCAGCTTGAGCGATTGAGTTGGAATGAAGAATTCGTTATATAGAACAGACAATCAAGTTTTGAGAAAAAAATAAAAGCTGAATATAAGACTTACAAGTTCAAACTTCTATATCCAGTGAACACAATTGATTTAGGGATATTTTCACTAAACGTATCGGCAAATAACACATTTCAGCGTTACGTGACGACTTTTTGACGAGTTTGTTTCGAATCATTAGTCAGTTTTTTCATTTTTTAGTCAAAGAACCCCAACAAACTATACATATTTTTTCTTTCTTCGCTCGACTGTTGAGCAGTTCAGTCCACTTTTAGTTGTCGTTGCGTTTTAATTGCTTGCTGGAGCCGAAATAAGAAAGAGTTGTTCTTTTCATAATATTATTTCGTGCTTCAAGAGGCATAGTACATCGTGGTTTTTCCGTTGCGTTCCCTCGGCCGCCCGAGGTGGGCAAAGGAAAGAACAGTAAGAGGGAAAGGGATCCGACCCTTATTAGTTGAACACCCAGGTGGTGAATCCTTTTTACGGATTGCATTCCGAGGCACGGCGAGCGACCGAGTCCCCCCAGTATGCTACTCTGGGTCCATGGGTGCAATTGGACGACTCATGATACTAAGTACCCCTACGCCATAAAGTCCACCTGGGGCCTCTGGTCATAATTCCCATCCGGACCTGCATCGAAGGTTGTACCCGAGATGCGAGACCAAGTCCGCGCTTAAGCGCTCATCGGCAAACTCCAGTTCGAGTCAAAACTCCAACATACTCTGCCTCTTGTTACGATTCAAGACTAAGGACCTCTCCTCTAACGATTCGAGATCCGGCCTTTACTCGCAACTCGAGGCTCGCTTGGTTTCCACGACGTACCTAACAGCTCGGCATACTCGAATATCCCCCGTCGAAAGGGCATTCAACTCCGACCGTGGTCCGGTTTTCCTCCTCCCTTTTGGCTGGCAACCCTAGGCTTTTTGCCCACCGTGTGCCGAATCGAGAGCAGCTTATCCTGGACTCACGCTTGTCATAGCACACGTACGGGTCTTTAACGCTTGCGACTCAGATGAATCCCGACGGTGATGTCATCCTACCCGACTCGAGTGGCTCATCCGACGGCGACGTGAGACTACTCTACCCGAGAGTACTCCGCGACGTGAATACTCTTCCCCTTACGAGTTCGGCTGCGGAGAAGGTCGTGTCATCACTGATGAACTGATGTACAAGCTAAGCCTTGAAACGTGTGTAAAGTTCCAACGACCGTTTTCAATCAATTTTATGTGTTTTGGTTGAGCCACCAGATGTCTCCAAGGACACCAGAGAGAACTGTCAAGAAGAAAGTGAAATGTAAACAAAACAAAATAACAAACTATTAGTCAGTTATGAATATGTCGAATTACTATTTGACGAGTTTTGAAGATCCGCAACACATTTATGATTTGCGTAATGAAAATTTTTTAGCTTCAAGCTGTTTTTCTAATTGTTTCAAACTAGCATGAAGCACTAAATAGAAACAGATATGATACGATAAAATGCTCGCTCAGAATAGCCTAAAATCGGTATTGTTTCATGAGATTTTTAATTTTAAACTCAACTGGTTAAAATAACTGGTTCGTCTGGCTTGTCCGAAGTTCTTAGTTAGTCTTTTTTAGTAAAAAGAATGAAGATAAAATGAAACAGGCAAATTTACCTTGCTGTGAATATATTGAAGCCGTCCATTCTACTACGATGTTAATTTATCAATTTTTGAGATCATATACGATTGTGCTCTTCCAAGAATGAGGTACTTCAAAAGTTAAATCGGCTTGTTTAAATGATAGCATTCGAAAATTTGTACTGGTTTCTGGAATATAATAATTCAAGCTTGTACATTAGACTGGCCTAAATTTGTATGGGATGATTTTTACAACATTGTTTTCAACGCGGCACCCCCTAGATTGGTGCCTTTAGGTGAAAAAGTGACTTTCTGATAGTTTAAGGTCATTTGGCAGAAGCACGATCTGGCGCAAAGGACTTGAAATTTGTATGGAGATTTTCAGTAAAATGTATGGAAAATCGACATACCTTCACTCTTTGTATTCTAAAATATGTTTCCAATATGCTAGAAAGCTCAGAATTTAAGGAATTGTAGTATTTACAAATAATGACAAACAAGTTCGTAGAAGATTGTGACGCGATACAAGTTGACTGGGATGAGTTATTTGCAAATGAATGTGTGCTTTGTCGCATTTCATCGATATATCGTGAACGGTATATAGGTGGATTATTAGTACTAACTTGATCGCATTGTCACACAATGAGATAACATATAGAAAATTTGTGTCCTCGGCATAGTTGCAACTATTTGTTATAAAATAAGCTACAACTTTGCTGGGACACAAATTTTGTATATTTTATTCTCATTATGTGACGATGCGATCAAATAAGTGCGATTATTAGCCCCTACACTGTTCACGTTATATCATAGAAATGCGACAATCACACATTCAATTGCAAATAACTCATCACAATCAACTCGTATCGCGTCACAATCTTCTACAAACTTGTTTGTCATTATTTGAACTACAATTCCTGAAATTCTGAGCTTTCTAACATACTGGGAACATATTTTAGAACACAAAGAGTGGAGGTATGGCAATTTTTCATACATTTTTCCGAAAATCTTCATACAAATTTCAAGTCCTTTGCGCCAGCTCGTGCTTCTTCCAAATGACCTGAAACTTTCAGAAAGTCATTTTTTCACCTAAAGGCACCAACCTAGGGGGTGCCGTGTGGAATATAAGGATTTTTTTTGTTATGGGCCAGTCTATTGTACATCTGTTTGTTATTTCGGCAGTCTCTGTAGTGAAAAAAAATATGACAATGCTATTTTCCCCAGCTTAAAATTATTCGTGGTTAATCTAATTGTATAGAATAATTCGTCTTATTGTATTTAAATTTATTCATTTTTTAATTCAAATACCATTGCGTCCTTTCGAAAAATTGTTACATTTAAAAGAGCTATCTAGAAACAGTGCCATCTACTGCGCCGTTCAAAAGTTAGAAATCTAGCAATAGATGGCACTGTTTTTCGTCATTTTTTAACGGCTTCTTTAAAATAGAGCACTGGAAATTTTACACAAGTTTCTGAAGATTTTTTGTTCGAGCTTGTACATCTGTTCATCTGTGGTGTCATATCCCCACAGTCTTCGTCGCAGAGCATGCGTTCGACTCGGATACTTCGCGGCGGTTACGTTGGAGGTATCCTACACACAAACGCGCGACGTACCTAACAGCTCGGCATACGCAGAAGGTATAGTCTCATCTTTGTATGCTTTACTGCCAGGGTCGGACGCACACTACTCAGGTGTTCCCCGACGAAGAAGTCACCCTACACCGGTCGCGGACTGGTGCTGGTTCCAACTCCTCTGCAGGGCAGTCATAATCCGTGTGAACCCATCCCTGACCACGCGCCAAGTATTGGCATCCTCACACATCCTCCGCACGATGTTGTCAGCTGTCGTGTCTGGTCCGCAGGCGGCAAGCATGTTAGCGCGTTACCCCTTCGAACCTCGGACAGTTGAACACTACGTGCTCTGGTGTCTGTATTGTGTCACCGCAGGTTGGACAGGATGGCGAGGCCACGTGTCCAAACCGATGGTGGTACTGCATGAAACATCCGTGACCAGTCAAGATCTGTGTTATGCAGAAATCTACCTCTCCATGTCTACGGCCCATCCAGGATCCGATGTTAGGGATCAAGCGATGGGTCAACCGGCCACGTTCCGAGCTGTCCCTCTGGTGCTGCCAGTTGGACATCGAGGCCTCTCTGGCATGTTTCCGCACGTCGGGCATGTGCCTGTGCTCGTAGCAGAAGATATCTTCCTCTAGCAAGGCCGAGATGGGCATGACCCATCCGAGATGGGATCCGACCCTGATAGCGGCAAGCAGTCCTCGGGTCGCGCGTCACTTCAGTGCGAAGGTTCTCCGAAATGAAAATGTCCCCCAAGCCATGCTCGCTCGAAAACCGACCGTTCATCACGCGGATCGGAGAGCATGGATTCCGCTCGAAGAACCAGTGCATCTGTTTCACACTACATTCCTAGCGTGGCCCAGTCGCACTCTCCAGTTACCAAGCCTGCCGGAAACCCACCTACTCCAACCAAAGTAAAGCTTCCGCCATTGGTCAGCAACAAGCTAGTCAGCACTTTAGCATCAGTGAAGCCCACGCCGAGTACAAGCTGACGTCGATTGGCATGAAAGTTGTGCTTTATGTCAAGGACGATTTCGTTCGAGTCACGACGATCCTCAAGGATTCCAATATGGAGTTCTTCATCCACGACATCCCTGGCAAAAAATCATTCAAAGTGGTTATCCCAACATAAAAACCGAAGTGATTGCGGCCGAAATCACGAATCGTTACAAGCTGGTTCCCACTGAAGTTTTCGGCATAACGCGGAAAAATGAAGGCATCAAAAACACTCGGATTGTCTTTTTGTGCTCCACTTCCAGAAGGGGACCGTCAAGCTCAACGCTTTACAAGCTGTCCGTTAACTCTTCTCCATCATCGTCTGGTGGAAGCCGTACCGTGGTGGTCAGGTCATCGTGTGGTCACACAGTGCCAACGGTGCCTGGGCTTCGGTATTGTTACATCGCTCCGAGGTGCAGCATCTGTGCCCAAAATCATCCAACATCAGCCTGTCCGGTGGCGGTGTTCACATGCGGCAATTGCTAAGGTGCGCCAATGCCCCAAACGCGAGGAGTTCAAACAGATCCGAAAACAAGCATTAACCAACCATCAGCCTGGTCGAAACAGAAAACGAACCCGCTCCCGGCGTTAACTGAAGCTTATTTCCCTGCCTTTCATACCCGCGGTCTGGACCTCAAACCATCAATCAACCCTCCTGTTGGCCAATCATCACACCCCTCCCCCTGGCTTCTGATGGCATCCAACTTCCTCAAACAACAACTCCGATCTGTTCTCTGCGGACGAACTGATGGAAATCTTCGTCAACATGTCCGGCGCCTTACGCAAGTTGCTATCGAAATACCGGTATCTGAACTTTTTATTTACTGTGGTTGAACTAAAAGGAATCTTTCGATTGCTTGGATTCAGATGGCTTCAACCCCAAAATACCAGCGAAAGGACTACCACCACGTGAACTGGGTACATTTCGGTCGTTTGGTGGACGACAACATCAGCGAAAACCCGCCACTCATCTCTACAGAAGACATCGACAAAGCCATCCGAGGGTTCCAGCGTGCTATAGCAATGGCCGAAACGAGGTGTGTTCGAAAATTTTCTGTGAGGGGTAAGTTCATCACCTTAGATTCCCATACCCAGATAATGATTCGTTTGAAAAACATCCGGAGACGCTAGTTTCAAAGAACCAGATATCTTGAGATAAAGCATGATAGCTTCCAGGGTGATCTCCATCCGGAATGAAAATTTTGAAAAACTAATTCAAAATCTAGATGTGAGTTCTAGACCTTTCTGGAGAGTAGCAAAAGTGCTGAAAACACATCCCAAACCAGTCCCACCCTTAATATGAACGACAAACTTCTTATTACCCCTAAGAAAAAGCATATCGTCTCTTCGCATCTACTTGGTTCGAATATTCAGAGTCTCCTAGAAAATGAAGTCGTCCATAGCGTTCACCAACTGGATACCTCCCCTTGTGTCATTTCGGACTCAGATAGGTATTCTCCCGACCAGATAGGTTCAGCGCTGAAATGCATAAAAAACATGAAGGCTCCCGGCTTCGATGGACTCTTCAACCTTGCCCTAAAGAAGCTCAACTTCAAAGCTCATTCGTTATTAAACGCCATCTTCAACCGATGCATGTTTGGAGCTCCACTTTTTCCCAAGCATCTGGAAAATTGCTATAATTATTCCAATACAAAAACCCGAAAAGATCCTACATCACCGTCAAGCAATCATCCTATAAGCCTTCATTCACCACTGAGCAATCTATTTGAGAAACTCATTCTTAACCGACTTCTCAACTTCGTTGACGAAAATAACATCTTTCTGTCTGAACAGTTCGGATTCAGAAAAGGCCACTCAACCACTCACCAACTGATTCCGGTGATGAATAACATCAAAAGTAACAAAACTGTATTCAAAACTACTGCAATGGCCTTGTTAAGGCTATGACCATTTAGTATCCGGGCAGTTGCAAACGATTGTATTTTAAAAACTATTCATTTGATCGATAAACTTTCTATGGAGGAAATGAAGGTGTTAATATGACATTTAATATAAAAATATAAAAAAAAAACATTAATCAATGATTTCAAGAAATAATCTTATTTTTTCTTAAAATCTGTTTTTTATCTTTGCACACTTGTGTCAGTTATGTACTGGTCTATTATTTTTACAACAGAAGTAAACCTTAGCAAAATCATGACATTTTATACAAACTCACCTGGAAAAAGCAATTGGAATCTGGTTGGAACGTTTTCATGAGTAGGCATCTTGAAAAATTTGATCTCTTAAATCCGGTTTTAACATAAATTTCTTCGTCCATCAGGACACATCTGTCACATTGCGTAAAAACCGGTTGCACATATTGCAATCTAAGGAACTGTTCACTTTTAGTTATTGCGGTTACTGGGAAAATTTCTAATCGAGCGACGGTAGCCTTCCGTGCGGTAGGCTAGCCGGAGCAGTAAACACAGTTAAAAAATTCACTCTTACTCACTAATTTCATTGAAAAGTTCAGAAGTAAATTCTTGAATCAATCTTCAAATCATTATTTTGCAAGAGAGGACAAAACATGAAGTCATCGGAATGAAATATTATTATTCTTAGTATTCATTGAGATTGAATTAATTACGAGCGTTCAAATCCCAGACAAAACAAAAAATATTGAACACTATTGAAAACACATTTTTCCATAGCCTGAGAATTAACGAATTTGGCATGACGAAGATTTTTGATGCGATAAATGCGTCTTTGATACTTTATATGCTGGTCGAATTCAATTATGCTGTCGTTAAAATGTAACAAATCGTATATGAGAAGTTAAAAAAAGGAGTTGTGTACGGATAATGATCTATTATAGGAAATAATACCATTCGCATCGCAAAAAATTGGACTGCACACTCATAACTGCGAAACTTGTGCGATCTGTCAAATCAGTATAAAATCTGTCGGTTTTCTACACGCTAACCGCTTTTCAGTTAAACTTTATACGGATAACTCCGACTGCAAAACATAGCACGAAATCCAACATTCAATGAATGATCGCTACCGTGTCGTCGAACTCTAAACTTATTTAAACAACTACAGCTTTTTTTTTTCGTGAATTTGTCCACTGATTGATCCCATCGCAAACAGTTTTTTTTATTATTCATTTTTCCGTGATTTTGACCGCTGATTGACCAAGCTCAAGGCAAACACAATTTTTTGTTTTATAAACAGTAGATAATCCGATAATAATATTTGGTATACATGTTTGTTTGACAACTTTTTATTAAATCATCTTTAAATGTTTTCCGCTTGTTCATCCGATTTAATTTCAGTCGATAAATAATCCTTATGTAGAACAATGCTCATTTTTTTCTTGAATACTGTAATTTTTTTTACAGTGGTACCCTACGGGAGCCCAAATCAGCTATCGCAGAAATAGAAAAAAAGAGTGGATCAGCAATATTTACTTGGTGTCTACTAGTCAGACAACACTTTTTGACTGACGGAAATGGATTAATTGCATTATTTAAGGGGTACGCATCCAGTTATCCCCAATAACCATAGACTTTTTACCATATTTAAGATCAAGGGTTCCACTCCGATGCTTGATTTGAACTTCGTGTGGATTTTAAAGTGGCTCCTTATACTTCTTAACTATTCGGACCAAAAAAGAATCAGAAAAAAATCATCGGTTTATGAGTTTTCAAGTCAACAATGAAGAATTTTTGAGGCGCAAAATGCGCAAAAGGCGCAAATTTGTGCAAAATTATTTTTACCGTGTCTTTTTGCATCGTAAATATCTCAAACAAGCATTAACTTAAAAATCTGGCAAAAATAGGCAAGATAGTCCTTTTCATAACCAACACAACGCTGCTAAAGTTGTGCATATCCGAGCTCTAATAACGTAGCTATCACCGAAATAAAGTGCCCGGATACTAAATGATCATAGCCTTAGACATTGAAAAGGCCTTCGATAATGTCTGGCATGACGGACTCATATACAAGCTCTGTAACTTTGATTTTCCACCACACCTCATCAAGATCATCCGTAACTACCTCCAACGAAGATTATTCAGAGTTAAATTTTAAATTAAATCTGGATGTGGGAAAAACTCTCAGCTTCAAGATGAGGTACCGTAAACTGGGGGAGCTTTGATTACTTTTTTTAATTTATTTTCGAATTTTTTTTGAAGGGGTTGCGTGATCATTGATAGCAGAATATTCAAACGATATTAAAGGGTGATACGGTCGAAATTTGGTCAAGGGAAAACGCGTGTAAATCGGTGAAATCGTTTATTTAAAAAATCAAATTAAATTTCTTTTTTTTTAGTTTAATTAGTATGGGAGAGTGGGGAATCATGGGCCACTTTTTTTCGTTGTTCCATAATTTCTTTATTATAAAAGATAAAATGAAAATAAAATATGGTATGGTTTTCTACATTTTCAAGGTATCATAAGAAATTTTTTTAAATTTTTTAATAAGTTATTTTTCCCAAAATCTGATTGTTTGAAAAAAAGCAAAATTTTTTGGATTTTGAAAAATGGTGGGGAATCGTGGGCCACCAAATCCAAATTGACCAAATAACATGCAAAGTTTATGAGTTGACCCAAAACTGTGATTTCCTAATTCATTTCGTTATTTTAAAGCAATTTCAGATGATGACATAAAAAAGAGAGCTGTGTATGATTGAATAGATTCCAAAACCTGGCTCGCGAACGTTTAAGCAAAATTCCTTATACAGGATGGACAAAATATTTTTCATAACTCTTCATTTGGCATAAGAAAACTTTACAGATAGGAAAAACGTATTATAAGTTCTGAATGTGTATAAAAACATAAAAGTATAGGTGGTTTTAGATGTGTGGCCCACGATTCCCCACAAGCTATGATTTGCAAATTGGTTGCGTTTGTGTGACTTATTGATGTTTCATCAAAAATTCCTTTTCCATGTGAAAGATCATGAAAAAACTAAGATCATAAGCGTATGAGCTTATTTTTGTTATGCACTTTAGGTTCCCCATCGATGAAATTAGCGGGTGTTTTTTTAATTATGTAAGTAATTTTTTCTAACTTTTTTTAGCTTGATAAATAAAAGAAGCATATGATGCGTATTTAAGTCAACAACATATAGAAATATACGCTCACGCAAAGTGACGACGATGACAGTTGATTTGAGATTTTTATCTCAACACACATCTGAGATATTAAAAGTGGCCCACGTTTCCCCATGGCCCACGATACCCCACTCTCCCCTATAAAATTCAGAAAAAAATATTCAGTTAGGCTTCCGCTTCTCGAAACCCAAATTGCCGGGCCTTACGCTTAACCCCTGCCATCAGATTTTGTACAGCCACCTTGTCCACCTCCTTCGCCGCAGAAAGCCAGTTTGCCTTGAACTGCTGCTCGTCCTTAGCAGTTTTTTTGGTCTTCTTTAGGTTCCGCTTGACAATAGCCCAGTATTTCTCAATTGGGCAGAGCTCTGGCGTGTTGGGAGGGTTCTTGTCCTTGGAAACCACCTGCAAGTTATTGGCGGCGTACCACTTCATGGCCTTTTTACCGTAATGGCAAGATGCCAAATCCGGCCAAAACAGTACGGAACAACCGTGTTTCTTCAGGAAAGGCAGCAGACGTTTATTCAAACACTCTTTCACGTAAATTTCTTGGTTGACAGTCCCGGAAGCTATGAAAATGCTGATTTTCAAGCCACAGGTACAGATGGCTTGCCAAACCAGATATTTCTTCGCGAACTTTGACAGTTTCATGTGCTTGAAAATATCTGCTACCTTTCCCCTTCCTTTTGCCGTATAAAACTCCTGTCCCGGAAGCTGCTTGTAGTCGGCTTTGACGTAGGTTTCGTCGTCCATTACAACGCAGTCAAACTTCGTCAGCATCGTCGTGTACAGCCTCCAGGATCGCGCTTTGGCCGTCGTATTTTATTTATCATCGCGATTTGGAGTCACTACCTTCTTGTGAGTCGATAGTCCGGCTCGTTTTTTGGCTCGATGCACGGTTGTAGACGATACATCCAGCTTATTTGCGGCATCTCGGAGAGAGAGGTTAGGGTTTCGCTTGAAACTACAGGCAACTCTCTTTGTCGTATCAGCGGCTTACAGTTTTCGATTTCCCCCGATCCAGACTTCCTGGCTGTCGACAAACGTTCCCCAAACACTTTAATTACATTTGTAACGGTTGATTTGGCAACTTTTAGCGATTTTGCCAGCTTTGCGTGAGAGTAGTGTTTTTTTTTTCTTTGTTTTTATGGGATTTGAACACTTTCCCGCTTAATAATTATACTACTAGGGCTACTAGAATTCTAGTAGCAGTTCTAGTAGAATTCTAGTAGAATTTTTTAAAGCGCCCAAGTGGCCCAAGTAGAAAATAGCCCAACCGATTCTACTTGAAATGCCTACTTCCCGATCCAGAATGACAGTTCGAATGAACGGCGACCATGTGTGCATGTGTTAGTGAACAACGACCACGTGTGCATGTGTGAGTGAAGGCAAAACTTGTACTATGCCAATGCAATTTTCAGAGAAAAATATGAAAAAAAATCCAAATTTGACGATTTTCACAAATTGCTTTTATTTAAAACTCTTCTCGTTGATTTGAATCACATTCTTCCACTTGAACACTTAAAACCACGAACTATCACTCTTATAACTAAAATTCTACTCTTTTCTCTACTATTCCTCCGTATAATTCTGATTTCCCGGTCCATTTAATTAATATCCTTATCCTTTTCGTCTATTAGCAATCTTCTCGACAAAATCCTTGCGGTCAATGCTGATGAACTGTTTCTTAAAACCCTGCTGCTTGAGGTCCGGGAAATTTTTGCTTCGTGTAGAAATTGAGCCATTCTTCTTAGAAAAAGCTCTCATATTTCCAATTCGTGTGGCGTAGAGCTGCAATAAAGAAGAGAAACATAATCAGTAATTATTTAAAAATTAAAATTTCCTATCCAATCTCACCTGTTACAATTTTCAACAGCTCGCAAAATCTCGACACAGCGTCAACTCTTCCAGTCGTCATCTTATTCAGAATAAGATCCAGTGTTGCTTGTTATAATTTTCTTCCAGAAATACATGTATAGAGAAATGTTAAACATTTCCAGGGCACCTGAACGTTGCTGAAAAATATCTGAAATAATGTTTAATTTCAGTTCAAGTAAAGATTTTCCTTTAAAATGATTATTAATTAGTGTTAACTGTTGAGTTAAGCATTCTAGATTGCCGGTTTTTATCTGGACATGCCCTGATTTTAAAACAAAAAATTTACAATAGTGCGGTTCGGTCTTGTTGCCGGGATATCGAGAAATAACGCCCGGATTTGCAAAATTCATTTACAAAATTAGACAAATCCAAAGCAAAATCTCAAATTTATTTGTTAACACTTATAATTTTTGCGTCAAATAATATTTTTTTTGATGTAATTTCTTAAAAATAAACTTCAAACTTTATGCCAATGGATGTTTTGAAGAGTGTTTACCGTCAGTTTTATGAAGATGTAAGAATGGTTGCAGTTGGTTTATCTAATACTTTATTTACAACATTTTAGGATCAGAATTCAATTTTAGGGATCTTTCTGTCTGAACAGTTCGGATTCAGAAAAGGCCACTCAACCACTCACCAACTGATTCCGGTGATGAATAATATCAAAAGCAACAAAGCTGTAGGGGAAAGGTTTCCTAAATGGGCCTATCGGGTTAAATGACCCTACGGCTGTTTGATGAAAGGGCTGACTAGACAGCTTATCTGACCAATGTATTTTGAGGGTGATACGCTTAGAACATAAGGCAAGAAAGAATTTTATGAATTTACAAACTCAAAAAAATTTAAAAAAAAATCATACAAGGTTTTGATACATTTTGATGTAATATTTCGACTTTTAAAAATTATACGTTAAGAAGCTTTAAACAAAAACTCGGATGGTTTTTGTTTCTTACTCAAATGAACTTTAGAAATTAAACATATTTCAGCTTTTGTGGAGGTTTAATAATGATTATATAGTGGAATAATAGAGTGTTTTTGTATGCCCCCATCATGTTTGTAAAATGCCTCCATCCTGAAATAACAGGTTAAATAGAATAAATAAATGATTTTTATCATTGAACCTTCAAATCTAAGCTCTGAATAACATGTTAAGAGGGGATTGAAGATCTAAAAACAGATTTGATATAGTTTTTCTCATGGATGGACTGCCTCCATAGTATAGACCCTAACTTTTGTTTTATTCCATAAAATTATAATATACATAGATTTTTATAAAATTTCAGCTTTATCGTACGGAAATTATTACTTTCTAGCAGTTTCAATGAAATTATACGAAAATATTGCCCAAAAACAGAAATTTTGTTCAAAACATAAATAGGCGCATTTAGCCCGCACGGTTTGAGGTCCGGCATTTTAGACAACACTTATAATAAAATCATTTTCTTGGAAACAGAAGAAAATTTTAACATAAAAATTACTCCATTGTATAGAAAACAGATGCCTGCACACGTGTATATAGTTTTTGTACACATATTCGATGTGATATTTCATTAAATCAGTGTTCTGCTTAATAGGCGCATATAGCCCGCATATAGCCTAACCCGTCGGGTTTCGCTTGAAACTACCGACAACTCTCTTTGTCGTCCCTGTGGCTTCCGGTTTTCGATTCCTCCCCCCGATCCAGACTTCCTGGCTGTCGACAAACGTTCCCCAAACACTTTAATTACATTTGTAACGGTTGATTTGGCAACTTTTAGCGATTTTGCCAGCTTTGCGTGCGAGTAGCTCTTTTTTTTCTTTGTTTTTCTGGGATTTGAACATTTTCGCGTTATTCATCCCGAGTAGCTCGGATTTTCGCGATGCACGAGCAAAATTTTGATACGCTGCTCTTCTTCCTTGGACGGCATTTTGACAGCTGAAGAGTGAATTCCAAAATCAAAATAGGAGCAACATTCTACACACACACCTTCAAAATGAGGGGTGTTCAGGTTTTTTAAATGAAAAATTGAAAGAAATACGCCAAGTTGATATTGACCAAATTTTGACCGTATCACGCTTTAGTGGCTATAACTAAATCTTTGTTACAAAATCAGATTTCGTGTTTCGGGGTAACTTTGATCCCTATGGTCTCAACATTTTCAAAATTATTGTTTTGATGCTAATAAGCACAGAAAGCTTAAAACATTAATAACAGTAATTTTTTGTTAGGACTCATTGATTTTTTTAACGTTTTCTTTTAAAAACAAATATACTCAAAAGATGGACAACATACATTTGGGAGCAAATTTTTTATTTCTTGGCCTCAAAAACAAATGAAATTTAACCTTCATGCAATTTCATAGGTCCTCCCACTGTTCCTATGTTCTTTTTTAATTCAAACTTAGCCATTTGATAGGGGTTTTAGCCATTTCTTCTATACATGCTTTCTCATAGAAAATGTTCGTTTTTTTTATATACATGCTTTCTCATAGAAAATGTTCGTTTTTTTAATATTCAAAAATTATCATAGAATGACCAAAAAAAGAAATCTTAAATTATACCTAAACAAAGAAAAATAAGGTAAACTTTCATATGAAACAACTCATTTCCTTCTAAATGCTATCATTTTATCAGGAGAGGTTTTTGTTTGTGAGTCTTCGAAAATACAGGTATATTAAAACTTTAAAACTACATTTTAAGTATTCTATATATATAAAAATGGATTTCTGTCTGTCTGTCTGCCTGTCTGTCTGTCTGTCTGTCTGTTCCCTATAGACTCGAAAACTACTGAACCAATTTACCTGAAACTTGGCAGGTGAGGGTATTGGAGGCCGGGGAAGGTTTCTATTATGGTTTGAGACCCCTCCCTCTAACAGGAAGGGGGGAGGGGGTCTTTCATATAACAGTAATAAGTCTTCATAACTCGAGAACTGATCAAGCAAATCAAACCAAACTTGGCATGGGAGTGTACTAGGGTACGAGAAATATTTCTAAGAATATTTGGTACCCCTCCCTCCTTTCAGAGAGGAGACAGGAAGGACGGAGGGGCCCTACCTTATAATTTTTTACATAACTGGAGAACTAATCAAGCTAATGGAACCAAATTTGGCATGGGAGGGTAGGGGAATACGAGGAATGGTTCTATGATTATTTCAGACCCCTCCCCCCTTCCAGTAAAGATACAGGAAGGAAGGAGGGGGTTTTTATACCTTTTTAATTGCATAACTTGAAAACTATTCGATCAAATGAAACCAAATTTGGCTTGGAAGTTTATTTGGGTACGATAAATAGTTCTCTGAATATTTGCTACCCTTCCCTCCTTCCAGTGAGGAGATAAAAAGTGGGGGAAGGGGGCTGTTTTACAATTTTCAGCAGAGATAATTGGATAGCTTATCAAGCAAATGGAACCAAATTTGGTGTGGGAAGGTATTTGATAACGAAAAATGTTTCTATGATATTTTGAGAACCCTCCGTTCTTCAAGTTGTAGAATCTTAAGGCAGGAGGGTGCTTCCATACAATTTTTACATCACTTGGGAACTAACCCAGCAAATGAAACGAAATTTGGTTTGTAAGGGTATTTGAGCACATGGAATGTTTCTGTGAATATTTGATACTACTGCCTCCTCCCAGTTTCGTGATATGGAGGAGAGAGGGGCTCCTTTACAATTTTTCGCAAAACTTGAGCAAATGCAAACAATTTTGGCATGGGATAGCATTTAGATACGTAAAAAGGTTATTAGCTTATTTGAGATTTCCTCTCCTTCAATTGGGGATACAGTTAGAGAGGACGGGAGCTCATATACGATTATCTTACATAAACCAAGCACTTATCTAACAAGTGGAATCAAATATGACATGGGAACAATCTAACAATCGAGCAAATGGATCAGAATTGGGCATGGGAATGTTTTTGAATACACTAAATGTTTGATCTTGATCTCCTCCTTCCAGGTAGGGGATGATAGGCAGCAAGAGGGGTTCCAATACAAATTTTATGGCACAACTCGACAACTAATAAAGCAAACGAAATCAAATTTGGTATGGGAGGGTATTCGAGTACAAGAAATGTTTTTCGGTGGTTTAGCACCCCTCTCTCCATTCAGTGGAACGATATAACGGGAAGAGGGTGACTCAAACATCAAGAAAATGGAACCAAATTTGCATGGAAGCATATTTGTGTACGGGTAATGTTGCTTCGATGGTTTGAGACCCCCTTCTCCTGCCAGAAGGGAGATATACAGTGGGGAGAGAGTCACCCATTTTTTTAATAGCTCGAGAGCTTATCGAGAATGAATCCATATATGATATGTAATCGTATTTATATATAAGAAGTGTTTGTTATGTGTTATGAAACCCCATTCCTTCCATTAAAGTAAAAGGAATGATGGAGAGGTTCACTCTCACAATTTGTATAATAATTCTAGAACGGATAGGTTAAATGAGTGTCCCGTGATGTTATTTTGTTACAGAAAATTTTTCTAGGATAGTTCGAGAGCCTCTCTACAAATGAAGGGACTCGAAAAATTCCATATATAAAAAAAATTTACATAAGCTATAAACTTATGAAGCAAAGAAATTCAGAGTCATAAAAAGAATTAATACACGGATTAAAAAAAAATAATTAAGATTTCAAAATAAAAAAAACGTTGCAATTTCATTTTGGAAAAACATTTCAATGATATTGAAATTGAATTTAGAATTTTGTGCAAATAAATGAAAAGTTAAATAACTAGGGACCACAAATTTCAATAATTTTTGGAAGGTGTAGCAAAGCACACCGGGTCAGCTAGTATAAAATAAACTCCAACTACAAAACAAATTGAGCCTATTTGAAACTCAAAGGCTTTCAAACGTAGAAAACAGTTTTCAGATATTTTAACTTCAAACTTAGTTAATGATGAATATCTGCAAAAATTCCATGTTGATTAAAGTTACCTCGGTGATCAAAGTTACCCCAGTTTACGGTACTGATTTTTTTTTCTCCTTCTACGAAGTACGCCGTGTAATCTAAACATACGGACAAAATGTGCCTTCTCATTTTTTTTACGGCGTAATAGGTACAATGTTCAAATCAACTATTTCTCGATTATTGATATTATTGATTATTGAATAAAAACTAGGCTTTCACATTTCTTCTTTTCCCTTCTTATATTTACGAAGGATACGAGACCCAATTTTGAGCAATAAACCTCAAAATGCATTCAAGTATGCTAGCTCCTTATTAAGAATACATTCTTGAAATTTTCTCACCCACCTTGACACACGTATTGCTTCTACTTTTTCCCATTTTTGTGCTCCCTAGATTCAATGATTTAAATTTGAACAAAGGAAGTTAAGCTCCGTTTGCAGTCTATACCAGTTGTAGTCATTCCTTGAGGAAATTCAAGAAGCACACCTGGGCGGATATCTCAATCAACTCGTTCCTCCTACATATGTATGTACATACATAGGTTGTTGTCGCGATATAATAATCATGCGAGAGCGATCACAGTTTCATGTAGGATAGAACTTTTCTGTCCCTAATCATTGAGTAATCTCCATAAGAAAGGATTCCTTTTTTGTTAAAATTGGGTCATCGTCATTGCGTGTGATAATTAAAAGTGAGTAGTTTTAATAAAAAAAACCTTAGAAGCTTAAAGGACATTATAAATCTTTGAGGAATTTTTCCCTAGATTTCCTTAAAAGAACGTGTATTGCAAAGCAATTTCAAACACGCATCAACCAATCCTGTATAGGAAGAAAAATCAACACAACATCACAAAGACAGCGAGCAAAGTGAAAACAAATATTATGCACGAAAGCTTCTTCTAACGCCTTTTTCCGTAATGGCAAACGGCGGAATTCGCGGTGTCACAAGTCTAATATGATTTATGATAACATTTTGCTGCCAAGGCTCATGTGCGAACGGTGCCAAAATTTTCGTATCCTTCCCCATCGAGCGATTTCCTGGTAACAAATGCTTGTTTTCCTACAGGAAAATCATCTTTGACACCGGTATTCGTTTGAGCTTAAGTATACACATACAACACATTTCGAAGCTGCATGTAATGATTCTTCTTTCGCGCAATCCACACCTAACGATTCACAGGTGAATTTTACTGTTGCACAATCGTTTTTCTTTTCTTTTTTTTTCAGAAACACATTAGCTGAGCAACAGAAGAAAATCTCCTTCATTGCCTGACTGGATGAAAGACGAAGGAAACACTAAGGTGTTGCCTTATTTCCTGCATTTGCGTTCAGAAAAAACGGTGCCGTTTAACGGCGTTAGTGATTTATTCAATAGGAAGAATGTGAAGTTTAAGCTGCTAATAATTAATTATTATATTAGATTGAATCTACAAGTATATTGTGCTCCGTGATTAAAGTTACTTGGTTTATATATTAATTTACCAATAACGTATTCAACTATGATTATTTACGAACTGAGTTATTTTCATTTAAATCTTCATCTAAATTCATGTACATCAACCATATATTATGCTCAGTAGAAGCCTAGTTAAATTAGGAGATAAGATTGAATTGATTGAATATGTAATGCTAAATAGGTCGTGTGTTTCGTGACTATCCTATCCTAATACCACTGAGTTGACGGGTTAAAAATAGAAAACCATATATAAAGCTGAATTGAATTATTTTAACTAATGACTGTTGCCATATATTTTCCCCGTGTGGAGAAAAGTATAATGCATTTTTTATTTTAAGGGTATTGAATCTTAATTCACTAAATCTCAAAACTACAATAACTTAAAAACCGAAAACTGAATGAAACTATCATTTCTCAATTCTTTAACTTATCGTAAAAATGGTTAAAAATTATAGGTATACTTAGGTGATTCAACATTTTGATAGTAGTTTTACTTCGAAATTTCCAATAGTTTACATATTTCAATAGATCAAGCCTACGAAGTTGTTTTTGAGCCAAACATTTTAAGCAATTATACCCGCCTAGTGGTGATGTACAATAACATTAGAGTGCCCCAAATGACACGGCTTTTGGAAAAGTTATAGGCTGCAGGCTAAAATTGATCCTAGGCCTAATCTCATGCCAAATTTAGGTCAGATCGCATCACGGGAAGGAATCGCTCAACGAGCCTGAATTTGGTGTGGAATTTTGAGACATTTATTCGGAAGAAACATGAAAACCCAGTTTTTCATAAATAACTTTAATCGCCTTCGACCGATTTCTTTTTATTACAGTTTTTCTCAAAGCCTTCCTTAACTATGACAAATATTTCATCCGAAGAGAACATTTCGATTAGAGCTAAGATAAAAATTTATTAGGCTTTAAAAATGGGCTAAACTGGTTTTAAATACATATTCCTCACGAACAAAATGTCTCAAAATTTCATACAAACTTCAGACTCGTTAAATGACCCCTTCCCGTGATTCAATCTCTCCCAAATTTGGCATGAGATCTAGTCCAAATTTGGCATGAAATCTTATATTAGGCCTATAGGACCAATTTTAGCCTGCAGCTCATAACATTTGGCAAGTTTGAAATTTTTCATTCAAACTTGGGGCAGTCTACACCAATATCTTTTTTATTCGTCGAGATATAGGGTGAGTGCTCCTATTTTGGACCTAGAGCCTACTTTAGTCCTAAAATGGCGAAAATTGGAAATAACTCATTTCGTATGCATAGATTTTAGACACTCTTGTGCAAATAATGAACTCTTATTTTTGCTTTATCCTATCATACCGCTATTCGCCATAAAAAGTTATTCTAATAAAGTTATCAACATTTTTAAAATGTACTTTCTCCTCAGTGATAAAACAGACATCTCAATTAGCAGGATGAATTTCTTGAAATCAGAGAGATTAAGAATAAATCACATTATTTCACAGGCCAAGCCTAATTTTAGCTTAGCTTAGCTTAGCTTGGTTGACTACTCACATCCACCTTAAATCATTGAACTTGAAATGCAACATGAAAAAACATTCTAAATCAATAGTTTCTTATAAGCTCCGTCACCGTTTAAATGTATTTTTTATCGGTATTAAAACAAACGCATTTAAAATTCCATGATCGCAGGCGTGGCTCAGTTGAACGAATTCCACATCGCCAATGGTTGCTACTCCGTGATTGATCGAGGCCATCAATTTTGTCCAATGGTCAAATGAATGGTATCTGGGATTGACAGCACATTCACAATGTACAAAACTGATGCTCTCTCTTTACACATCAATAACGGCGCCGGCCACGTCCTAGTAGTCAATGGATAGAAGGAAAATTGAGAAAAGGGATTGAAAGAATAATAATTCATGCTTTAGGACCGAGGTCACCTCTGCATCCTAGCAAAACAATTGATTTTGTGGATTGGGTAAAAAGGATATGATCAGGAAACACTTATGACTAGTGTTATGTACTCTGGGTTAAAATCATACTCTACTAAGCCCCTGTGATTTCGAAATCAACTGGTTCACCTATTCTAGCAACAAACTCATTTGAATTTTGAACACTCGTAATAAAATTGAAAATATTTATTTCCTACCAAGAAATGAGAGAATGAATCTTTTGATCAAGTAGAATGATACAGAAAACTGTTTTTCAATTAAATGGTGTTATAATCCTTTTAATAATGCTTTGCAAAAATCTGTTAGAAACCTTAACTTAATTTCAGAAGATTCTGCTGATAACTGCATAACTTTTCTTTATGCAAAATTTGGTTTATTATGACATCGTTAAGCATCTACTTATTAGCTTAGCTTAGCTTAGCTTGATTGACTACTCACATCCACCTGTACTATGAAACCCGAAATGCATGAACATCAATTTCTACAACCATTAGGTTTTTAGTCAGAGAACGGTTCCTTGATGCAAACAAAAAATATTAAAATTATTTTAATTAGGTACATTTCGAACTCCATCGTCGCAGACGTGGCTCAGTAGAATGAATTCCACATTGCCAGTGGTTGCTACTCCGTGATTGACCGAGGCCATCAATTATGTTCAAAGGCCAAAAGATTGGTGCTTGGGTCCATTCTCAATGTACAGAACTGATGCTCTCTCTTTCGTTATCAATAACGGCGCCGGCCACGTCCTAGTAGTCAATAGATAGGTTGGAAATGAGAGAAAGGGAAGAAAGAACAATGTTGTGCTTTAGGACCGAGGTTACCTCGGCATCCTAGCAAAAAAAAAATTGGTTGGAGATGTGGGTTGAAGGATTTGACCAGGAGACACTTTTGACTAGTGTGATCTTACATGCATAAACGTATAGTGTTTTCCTACATACATACTGTTTAATGAAATTCCGTTAAGGTTCTGCTTTTTATATGAGAAAAATGATGTCCTACTCCAGTTCCTATTGATTTTCCTCCATTTTTCTCTAGATCAGTTTTCTATATATTTTTCCGAAACAATAATGTTTACAATACGTTAAAGAGGGTGTTGATTTAAAAATTTTGGTAAATTTAGAAACGAAGCAAGGGAATTTGATCTGAACGAGGAATTTTTCTTCTCTTGGAATTATTTACGTTTTGTTATATGCATTCTGTTTTTGACCTAATATTAGAAACAATACAAAGAAGTTACAATTATTTTATACATATTAATTTTAAGAGTTATCGTTCCGTTTCGTGGTATGCGCGTTTTATTAATGTTTTTTTTAAATTTATTACAATAACAACAAAATCACAAAGATTTTTTCACAAACCAATTATAATTCTTTAGATTTCAGCTCAAAACAGTAAAAAGATAAAATGGAGGTACAATTGGATAGGTTGCACTTTTTTGTTTGAATAGTCTGGAAAATCAGCAACAGCCGAAAAAGTTTAGCAAAACGAAACGCGCGCCTATCTACGTTGTTTCTCTATAATTTTTAAATTGAACATTTTACTGGAGCTAAAATTTAATAAACTTTGTATTTTGTAAACTTTTTTCGGTCAAATACTAATCCTGTTATATTGCATGAAATGAGTTCATAATTATTTGAATGCCTTGTTATTAAACTCTTTGAATCAATGAATGAAATATCAAGAAATCTTTAATTTTAACAAACTTTTGAAACTGGACTGGATTTTTAATATGCAAAATTTAAAAAAAAAAATTGGAAACACACAGAATTAAATCAATTTTGGCAACCCTGCAATTAAGATGTTACGATTCCCATGTATCAAACCAAATACGAACTTTCGAGCAGTTCAAAGCTTCACAGATTACCGAAAAATGAATTGAACAAATTATACCTGTATATATGCGTCAAAGGGAATTTTGATTATTACAAAGATATAATCCAATCTATTTAGATAAAATTAAACAGTGAAAAAGTTTTACTTATCTTGCCATTTTTTTTTAGGATATTTATGAAGACAAGCCCGGTCTTCCGAAGATTTCATGATGAGAGACGCTATCGTTACTTTACCGCTGGATTGACGTAGAATTTTCAAAACAGTAAACACTGTAAACGTCATCACACAACCAGACGATGCCAAAAAACCGTTTCCCCGGACACGAACCCCATTCAAAAGCACAAGTTTCGCTGATTAGTACCACAGTTCATACATCTTTTAAATTCTCTTTCCTTCAAAATGCTCGAAAAGCTCTCCCTGAGCTTTTGCTTTTTTCACTGGAAAAGCCACAGTTTATGACTTTTTGACACAGAAAGTAACCGAACGATGCAACTTTATTTGCAATTTCACAAATTTAGCCGGCAAACTTGAACGAACGATTATGATCATCCAACGGCGCACCAGTTTAGGCACCGATTGATCTAGGATAGATGAATTTTGGCACAAAATCGACCGACGAAATGTTAAAAAAAAAATGAACCACGTAACGCTCCGAACAATCACGATTTCCCGCAGTGTTGCCACTCCTATGACATCGTTAAGCATCTACCTATTAAAAAAAAAACTAAAACAACTTCATGAATTAAGTGAAACTAACTGACAAATATTTTCCATTTCTGAAACATTTAAAAGCATTGGTTTTCCAATTGAAAAATTTCGTACCAGCAAATCGATTTTAGCACATATTTATGGTTCCTGAGCTTAAAAATTTAATAATATTGCTGAAGTTTTTATGATCACGTGAAATCTGTACGCTATTTGGCGTATAAAATTAAACCAATTTCCGTACGAACCGCATTTCAAGATAGGTACTTTCACAACGTTGTACAGTATCAATTTACGAAAAATTTTGATGTAAGGTACAAATGAAAAAGTTCCTGTGAACAAAATGCACAAACAGTAGAGTTTGTGATGCTTAGTCAATATTATAAGGAAAAAATCTATTGTGAATGTTAAATTATAAATAAATATGCTGACTTAAGATTTAAGATTATCTAATAAACAAATTATTAAATAGATCAGAACGGGCTCACCAAGGCAGGAAAAGCGGATTCATTTCAAGCTCAAATTCATCCAGTCCAGTCCTGTCCAATTCTTGAGGCTCTTTTGTTGGTCGATTTGGTGGCACTTCGTTTACCGGAAATGAAATGTGGTAACGCCATGAAGAATTAAAACGGATATCTTCTTGAAAACTCGTTTCGAAATTTTCTGTACACGTTCAGATGGTCCGATTTAGCGCTTTTCAGTTTAAAAATTTCACTTCCCAACTAAAAAAAAATACAAGATAATTTTCGCGGAGCTGTCACAAACACGACCGATGACTCATTTCACAGGCCAAGCCTAATTGGAAGAAAAATTACCCTTGTTGTGATGAATATGAACAAAACTATCTATTTTTTCTTAAGTAATTGAAAATCTTTGGAATACCCAGAAAATGGGTAATGGGTCCAAAAATAGGACACTTTCGGCCATGATGTTCCATTTTTAGACTTGACATCAATTGTTTCAATACTAACCCTTCAATTAAGATACAAATTTTCATAAGGGCATACTTAAGAACCTATATTGAGCATTTCCAACATTTTTTGTCAGCTTTAGTTAAATAAGCTCAATTAAACACAAAAAATCTTCTAGCTATTATGCTGCTGAGAAATGTGCTACTGAGAAAAAGTTTGAAATATTCAAAACAGAAGCTAAAGTGTATATTTGAACCGGTCAAAATCCCTTACATAAATTCATGGTAAAATTACTAGATCCGTAGTTTAAATGAACAACACGCAACCATATTTTTGAGTCAAGAATGTTTTGTTCTTGATATTACCATGCACATAGTAATTTTACTTTGTGTTAATTTTGGCTGCGCATAGTTGCAAATTGCAATTTTCCATTATCGTAATAACACCTTAAAATGAGTACCCTATCATGATATACATCACAAAATTACCATGCGGCATTGTATAAAGACCTCGAAGTAAAATTCATTTGTTACAAATTAAAATTTTTATTTATTTAAATTATTTTTCTTTATACTTCAATTCATGGTGGTAGCACCACCCACGAATGGGGCACAGGGGTTGCATCGCACTTAGCGTCTGAAATGAAAATGAAAAAAAACGGGAAACAAGTAATTATAGGAAATACGAAAACGTACAAAAACTGTTCAGTTTGCTTGTTCAACAAGCAGTAAAATAATTAGAAAATAAAAACACAATTTCACTCACCTGAAAGCCTGCATTTAACGGCCTGGCAGATGTGCTGAAATTGCGTTCCGCAAACAGTGCGCCAGCTCACCGGTTAGCCTCTTCCCTATACGACATTGTTGACAATGTTTGATTGCGTGGTAATGGATGACGAAACCTACGCCAAGGCAGACTTCAGACAGCTTCCGGGGCAGTATTTTACAGAAATCTGAAGGGGATAGGTAGCAGACAATTTCAACATATTAAACTATCGAAGTTTGCTTAGAAATACCTCGTTTGGCAAGCTATCTGTACCAGTTGCTTGAAAAGCTACATTTTTGTTGCAACCGGGACCTTCAACCAGGAATTTTACGTGAAAGAGTGCCTTCAAAAGCGTTTGCTGCTGTTCCTGAAGAAACATGACTTGTCTGTGCTGTTTTGGCCGGATTACGCATCCTGCCATTATGAAAAAAGGTCTTGGAGTGGTATGCCGCTAACAACACTCAGGTTGTGTCCAAGTATGAGAACCCTCCCAACACACCAGAACTTTTAAGCAAAACCTTTAGAAGAACCATAAAACTATTAGCAGCGAGAAGCAGTTCAAAGCAAACTGCGACAAAGAAAGTGGATAAGGTGACTGTACAAAATGAAAGATACTTTGATTATTTTTAATAAACAAATACTCGATTCACACGCAATTCAGTCTGACCACTTTTTGATCCGAACACCCTTTATTCGGTTCTGATATTCGACACTTTTTGTAGAGTTTGCTAGTCACATTTGTACAGGTACGAAATTTAGCGGATTAACAATCTATTACACAAACTTTTACCAAAAATATCAAACTCATAAAAAAATTCTTAATATTTTTATATTTTCAGACATTAAAATATTTAATCATCAGCAAAATAAACATTATATTTTGTATGAGATCATGCTTCTATACATTCCAGGTGGTGTGTATGTGAAATTAGCTTTGAAACATTGGAAGGACGTAAAATTAGGGTTCATCATCCTAATTATCGTGTCAAACGTCGTCGTGGTAAACGCACAATCGGATTTGAATCTATTTTGTAGCAAGGAGAAAAAAGGAAGCTCAATGTAACTCATCCAGAGATCTTCAGCTGTTGTGTCAAAATTCGTTTTCATTCGTTGGAGCTCATTTTACTGGGTAATCGTCCCGAATCGTACTCTTTTTAAGCGGGGCCAAGAAGAGGAGACTCTTCAGTCGAGTGCCTTGGCCTGCCACTAACTTTGATGTCATTTAAGACTGCCTGTGGCTCGAGTAGCTCTAATTAGTTATGGTATCACACCTTTAAGCGTAGTGTTTTTACCTCCAGCATTTTCCACCGCCGCGCCAGCCATGTCGCGAAAGAGTTGAATCATGCGCTGCGCACCCACGCTAATTGGGCTCTCGAGATGGCGTGGACCCGCAACCATTCCAAAACCAAACTGAAGTGAAGGGGAAAGCGGTAATCACAACTTTTCTGCTGTAACTTGGAGTCTGCTACTAAATAACCGGAAAGTATAACATTAATTATGTGCAATTTTGCCAACCACACTGGGAGGGCAACCTTCAGGTCTTTTAACTTTTGATTTAGTTGTGGGGTTATCCTGCTGGAGAAATGCAATGGCAAAAAAAAAAAACTTTCAAACTCATCCAACTCAATCCTGCAGATATACATTCACGGGCACTGGTCCAAAGATGAAAGTCTCGACGCCTCGTGAAAGGTCTACTGCCACTTATGAATAATTAAAACCAGAAATCTGGAGGAAAACTGTGACGAAAGAACAGTACGGGTACCTACGCAAGAATACGCGATGGCGTAACGAAATTGAACTCAATTAAACAGTTTTCCAGGTATTCAGAGTCAACACCACGGTCTTTGTTTCGAAGATCCCTGAAGCATGGGCAACGGATCGTTCGGATGCACGAGCTTGTTGGCCCTGCAGCATCATGAACGGGGATGAAACACGCCTGAAAATCAACATATAATGAACTAAGTGGGAAATGAGACCCTTTCATCTTTTGTTTTCCATGCATCTTCAAAATAACTGTGTTTGTGTATGGGTGGGGCTCATACAATTCCATCAGCGACTATAGGCGCATTCGGAGCAGGTTTGATTATTTTTCGAAAGATCAAAGCCGGTGCAATTGTGGTGCAAAAATAGATTATTTTTTCTTGATAATGAAAAACGTAGGAACGATGGAAACTGTGCCACTCAGGTGTAATGGAATTTGAAAAAAATTCTATTTGAAGGAAAATAATGATAGTCTGTTTGGAAGATAGGCTGATAAGAAAAAAAATGCTTGTACTACTCAACCTTAGTTTCATCGATTTGAGTGTTCTTTTCCAAGAAAAGGCAACCTCATAATCGAGTTATCCTTTCAAATTTATTTATTTAAGCTGGTTGCAGATGGTTCACGGCCCATAAACCGTAGGTTCTTTCGGAGAATGAATCAAAATTAAGGGTTGCATCGAATAGAGGGGTACCTACGTGATGAATGTGTCTAAATAAACACAGACAATTCTAATGGGAAAATTTCATTTCATCATCCAACGTGATGTCCCGAAGCAATCACACATCCACCTGAGTTTTTTTTATGCTTCTAGGCACTCGAAAAGGGAACCATAAATATGTTAGCATCTCCTGAAGTTTCAACTGACGCCTTTCAGTTTTTTCAGCATTCTGTTTTGCTTCGAGGTAAATTTATGGTTGGATGACTGTATTTGCTGAATTAATGATGAAATTTATTTGGCAAAATAATTAATCAATTTTTTTTAAGGTTTTATATTGTGCTTATTTTTTATTGGTCTTTGGAGGGTGATTTAACAAATTTTAAGAAATCGACTAATATATGAATTTTAATTTCAAGTGAAATAACGTTTAAAAAACATGAAAAATATAAATAAGAGTTGAAGATCATTTAAAGATAAAAATATTAGGTCAAATTAAGCTTTAAAAAAACGGTGTGTTTAAAATGTTTTCGTGATAGAATAAATAAACATTCCAGGGAAATTATTTTTAGTTCTTTATATATAAAACTCATATGTTATGGTTAACTTATTTACAGTTACATGGAAGTTTCAAAATAATATGTGTTCTCTGGGATGGCATATGTAAAAAAAAACATTGTCCACCCCCTCCCTTACCAAGAAAAATAGTTTCGGGCTCCCCGATGATTGCTTCATCTTGCCCTGACAACCTGCAAAATTGATTTTTGCTTAAAATGCATGAAAATATGAAATGTTTTCTGTTTGTTAGTGGATTAGTCGGCCTCATCAGTGAAAAGTGATGTTATTCTTAGTATGAAAATCTTAAGATCATGAAATGTTATAGACGGATAGACAGTCAGAGGAAAAGAAAGATGGTGAAAATAAACAGGTAGAATTTCTTTAGAAGCATTATCATGTTTTCAACCAGTGTTCGGCATCGCTAACTGAAAAATTAGCGCCGCTTAATTAATCGCTATCTCATACAAAGTTAGCGATCGCTAATTAAATACGCAAAATGTGCCAAAAAAGTTATCGCTTTAAGCTTAAAACGCTAATAGCTAATCGCTAACTGTTTACCAACATAAGGGCGGGACAAATATAAAATGTTTCTTTAGTCACGCACTTCCCCCTTTCGATTTTTCCAACTCCCCAAGGGATTCCCCCTAATGAAGTTTCAAGTATTTAATTAAAAATTAGATAAATTGTCGTATTTTCATAAAATTATATGAACAAAGCCAAAACTGTCAAAAATTGGAGTTTTAACGAGTCTCTGTGTTCTATAAATTAAAACAAACGATTTTCGAACAATTAAAGAAAGAGCAAAAGACCATAATGTGGAGAATGAGAGCTATATTTCTTATTTTTTTTAATTTAAATTTTGGTTAAAAATTTTCTCAATTTCACGGTTTTGTGCAAAGTAGATAGTAGGTATGCAATTTTGTTGCAAAGAATCTTTTGTGCAATTAATTTTTTTTTGTTTTGGCATTATTTTACATAATCCTTATTTAAAATCTTTAACTGGTTTTCCCCTTTTTCAAATTTGCAGGAGCTTTGTCAAACGTGAACATTTATACAATTTCTATTTGAACTTAAAACGAAGGCTACAATAGTGATTTTATCTTATTTTTATATGAACTGATGTTTAAAATCTCTATAAACTGTATTGTGAAAACTAGATAGCTCAAACACTTGAAAACAAATGCTGACGAAGAGATGTTGAAAATCGTTTTATATTGTTTAACACCTTTTATTGTTATCTTCTTCTGTAAAAGTTGCTAAAAAAGTGCTTAAAGAGAGAAAAATGACACTAAATACATCTTTTCTCTAACTCTATGTATGTATGTATGTATGAATCCACCTTGGGTTTGCGGCAGCGCCGCGGTTATGGCCAAAAAAATAACCCACGCGTCCATATTGGCTACCATGCAAAACAGTTATAACCTCTCAATGAGACTTTTAAAGGAATAGAATCGCAAGCAGAGTCACTTACGGTATCCAGGGTATAAGTGGAGTAGTCTCGAGAAACTATTACCATATTGTTGAATAACCAAAATAGCATGTAAATTATAATCCCGCCCCCAAGGCTTCCGAAAAAAGAGTGCGTCCTTATTTTACAAAAAGTAATCAAATACGATCTTTTTCTCACTCATGCCAAATTCCCTTGACATAAATTGAGAAACGTCCAGTATTCGAAACGGGTAACGAGCACATACCGCTACCTGCTCCTTTTGCAAAACGAGGATACCCTGATGCCCCAACCCATTTTTTTCGTTTATTAAATACCATTTTTATGAGATAATATAATACAATACAATACAATACAATACAATGAATATAACATTATAATATTATAGAAATCAATATAGTTTTACATAATATAATATAATGTGAAATAAGAATGTATTTATATTACATATATTACAATAAGATTCATTTATTGTTTTCCTGAAAAACGTAAAAATTCAGTTAATGCACACATAAAAAAACAATAATTACGCTGCAGCAAAGGAAAGATTCAATTCTGATAACATAACGATAATGTAAATAAATAAAAAACATTTTTAACAAAAAAAAATCTAAATAAATCAAAAATTGTTTTCGAAATAATGGTTTAATGTAATAATTAGATACAAAATATAGTTCATTTTTATGATACATTAAAACAGGTTCACCAAATATCCTGAAAAAAACATATGTTTGTAAATAAATTTCAAGATAGTATATATTTGTTTTCTGCCTGAGTAATAACAATATTTAACTGAATAATATCTATATAATATAAAATATCATAGCGTCGAGCTGGAAATAATAAAAATAAAATCATTTTATTAAATATTTAGAATATTTTTCTCCAATTATGTATATCTTCATCTAGTTTCATCTGATTTTTTTTAAGAGTATTGGAAATAAAATGGTAATCTTTCAATTACCAAAAATGGCACAACTGTAAAAAAAAATTAAAGCCTCTTCAGTATGAAATCAATTAATGTCCCACCAATCCCATGACATTTACAGGAAAAATGAATATAATTGTTGTCATATTTATTGAAATATATAATATGAATAACCCGTTATGGCAATGACATTAAGAGTAATTTTACAAAGTGTTGTTTCCAGATATCCTATAACGAATATATTATTATAAAAAAAAATTTAACATAAAAAAGAATTTAGATAAACGGTTCAAATGTGGCCAGTGTGATAGATGTAGACCATTTTATCACTAGGTTTACTCAATTAATTTAGAACTCTTGTTATACCGCTCCAAGGATACTCACACGGAAGTATGCTAAAAAAAATATATAAAATTATGAGATGATTAAACTATTATTTACTTTATCAGAATTAAGTATCAATTGTTATGATAAATATTATTAATCTGGAAAGATTGAAAATTATTGAGAAGAGTAATTCAATCAAATATAATACAACATCAATAATACAATGAATAAATCAAGCATACAGATAGGTACAAATATTAAAATTCTAAAACAATATCAATAATTGAGAAAACAAATCGATGTTATAATTATTGGCATAGTTTCGTTTGCGCTCACGTGCCAAGCTAATAATACAAAATTATCGTAATGTAGAAGAAAATATCATAGAAAAATCGATGTCCATTGAAAGTTGCATGAGGAGAGTATAAAACGATAACTTTAAGTTAAACATAGATATCAGAAGACACTGCTGAAGCTGAAGTTTTATAACCCTGAGCTGTAATAAGTCTTCATTAGGAATGAAAATGACAATAGCTTTATCATATGTTTTACTATGATAATGGTATGAATATGATAAATATTTAATAATAATTTTCTACAAATATTTTTAAAAATGCTAACGAAGTTCAAGATCCATACCTGGAATAATTTGTTTTTGGGTTTTGTGAATAGGTAAAAGTTATATCAGCTACTCCAAAAGCTTTATCAGATGTCTCTTAGGGTACTATCGAAACAATTCTATACACAATCAACTAAAAATGAAACCTGAAAGACAGACTTAAAATATATATTTGAATAGCGAAACCATGTCAGTTTGCAAGGATTGATTTAAATTAGATACTCCAGTCAATAAGTGCACATCGCCGGATGTTTTTTTTTTCTCTTGAACCTAAACAAAAGCATTTTTACCCTAGATACATCCCTGTACTCTTTTTATCCCCTCACACGCACACCCACACACTCAACCTCCTCGCGCTCAGAAAGAGAAAAAGACCATCGTTCTCAAAAGCTTCTAACTCTGCCAGCGCCAGCTCTGATCAATCACAGTAGGCTATGATGAAACTGTGTGTGGACTGTGACAAGCTTAAACATGTTTTTTTTTTCCTCATGCGAAAACTCAGTGTTCTGATAGTTGCGTTCTCACGGTTCTCACTGAGCAAGGACACGACAAGTTCTTCATGATCATGAAACACACAAACGTCTTACATGAATGAAGGCAAATGCCAAGATTCAACAACAATCATTTAAAATGGTCATTCAAAGAAAGAAAACTAGGAGATGGTTTTCTTTCACTGCAGCACAGACAATCCAAACCGCGACAATGAAAATGGACAACTTCTGAACATTGTACAAGAGCTATACATCTTGAACGTATACTTAGCTTCGGGATTCCATTTAGGCAAACGCGAAAGTTTCCAACTTTTGGCCATTCTCACAACCGCTTTTTGGCGTTCCGCTGAAATTTTTCAACTTGGTCATCCATCACACAAGAAGAGAACATGTTGATGCTATCAAACTTCTTAACACATCCACATAGGTGCTTCCTTTCAGCCCGGTTACTTTAAGCTTTCTTTTGCCTCTCTCTCTCTCTCTCTATTAAAACCTCACTTCACCAAAACTTATGCACTTATTTCCCCCCCCCCCCCCCGGAGTAACGCTGGGCGTCATTTGATGTTCTTTCAATTTTGGCCCATAATTTCACTACAGATTTTGTGATATTTTCCACTTGGCTTCGTTTTGACCATGAGCCTAGATTATTCTTCGCCACTACGACCGAATTTCGCAAAACCGCTCATCAAATACGTTAACACGCGAATAATTATTTTCCGGAGCGAGCAGCTAAACGATCTGTCCGACACGAGCTTATGAACGAGACTGCGACATTTTGATTAATGGCAGTATACAATAATGGATAAAAAGGGACGATTTTTATGGTTTTAGCTCAAACTTTAACATGAAACATTAAAACGGAATGTTAAGAACACAACTGACGCGCTAGAATTTTGATTTTTTTTTCAAAACAAAAACGTCGACGCTGGAGAACGCTGCTGTTTAGAACAAGTTTTGCGTTTTAGTACGACATCTTTTCTCTAACTCTAGTACGCATTCCTCCAATGAATCCAATTAAACAATCAGAATGATGCACAATGTCACTTTGACTTGATTAATGAAAAAAAATGTATTCTATCACTAAGAATTCGAGAGAGAATATATGGGAGTTAGCGATCTTCAATAAGCGGAACCAAAAAATAGCGGAACTTTTCAATTTGCTAAATCAATCCAAACTTAGCGGCAAAATTAAACCGCTAACAAAAAGTTAGCGGACTAACTAGCGAATAGCGGATTAGCGCTTTTGTGCCGAACACTGTTTTTAGCCTTGGCTTAGTTTGGTCTGATCGAATTCCGACCTATTCAAGTTCAATTTCCAACTGACCAATTGTTATCTAATTGTTTATTTTTTTAACGACAGCACCTTATTTATTTTTCTGTCATGAACAGATCAAGGCATCTTTTTCTTTTTATTGTTTAACTAGATGATGCCTTTTCCTCTTCCCACCCCCAACACTAGAAGGAGGCTGGCATTTCTTATAATTGAACACATTTTTTCGTTCTCAAAAACCCTCTCATATCGAATTTGGTTCCATTGGATGATAAGTTCTTAAGCGATACATCAAAATTATATGGAAACCCCTCCTTCCCTTCCCTTTCTGCAAGGCGGAAGGTGTTATAACAATATTAGAAACATCCCAAGTAACCAAAAGTTCCATAAAACAGGCTCTTAGAAGCTTACTCAGCTTTGTTTAACGAATGAATAGCATTCTACTCAGCCTAAAATTTAAGTTCTTATCGATACTTTCAAAGTCCATAGTTGAAGCTGAGTAGAAGGCTATTCAGCCTCTACACGAGACCTCGAAAAATAAAAATTAATGAAAAAAGAATCATACTTTTCCTTGCTTTGGATTGTTATACCTATTTATTCTAATTTAATGTTGCTTTAACTGTGAATGAGTTTTATACTTACTTGAAAAACTTGCATGCTTGAAGATTTGAACCTGAACCAACGAGGCCAATATTTAGATAGCTGTTATTTTAAACATCAATATAAAAGAAACTTAGAATTATCGCTTTTTCAAAGCAGGCGATATTGTAAAAATGTAAACATTCGTATCTATTTACCAAAGGATGTATAATTTTTTTCCAAAACAAACTAGGAGGAATCGAAATTAAACGTGAGTAATTTATTTTTTATTTTTGTTTTTTTTGATTAATTTTCTAACTATCTGTTTCCAATTTTAGTTTAAAAATGGAGAGGGCTTTCATGTGATTGCTCATCAAGGTTTTTCCCAATCATGACAATCAAGATTTGCGGAACTGTTTCAAATATAGAAAAGGAATAGAGAAAGATAGATTCAAGTTGATCCTTTTGAAGAATATTACTAACAGCTGCGAAAAGCTACCGTCGATACTAGCCGGTAATAAATTTGCTCTAAGTGCTGGAGGTTTTCCAGCTTCAGCTGTAATAATAACTTCGCAATGGATAAATAAAGGAAATCGGATTGTAAACAAGGAGATGTTTTTTTTTTCAGTTTGTTAGATATGAATATTGTGAAAACAAAATAAAAGTGAAATATATGTTAGATTTATGCCATCTATCCATTTTGATTACAATAGTGGATTTATTTGAAAGATTAATTCGTTGTTCGTATATTCGTAGCACTGATATTTTGTTATTCACTCTTGGGCAAAATCTTAACGCAAACGTTTGCAATGAAATTCTATAGAAGTTCCTCATGGAACCAAAAAGTTCGTATCAAGTTCTACAAGGAACCAAAAAGTTCGTAAGAAGTTCTGTATGGAACCAAAAAATTCGTTAAAAGTTCGTAACGAAGCACGATAAGCCAAAATGGATCCTGGATTATTTAAGGTACTTGCAACGCACAAAAATGTTCTATGCTACTTGTTTAGACTTTTTTGTTCGTTCAGAATCCCAAAACAAGCACTTATTTTCATTTCTCTCGAGTACCTTTTATCCAGCCAAATGTGAACTTCTGATGCACAAAATTAAGTATCTATGCGACTTTTGGTTACTTGGGATATCTCGTACCCAAACACCTTCCCATGCCAAATTTAATTCCATTTGTTGGATAATTTTCAAGACCAACAAAATTGTATTAAGGCCCCTCCTCCCACACTGCCCATATTTGATAAACGGTCTAATATGCCATTTTTTTCAAAATTGAGAAAATTGTGCCATTTGATAGCTTATATTCTATATAATATCTTTACTTCATTCGTTTTTCAAAAAACCCATTGTTGGAGGCATACAACCCTAAAGAAAATTTGTCTAACGTTCAATATATTTGATAAATTGTCTAATGTGCATGATGTGTTGAATCATCCTTCGCAGCAACCGGTTTCTTTGTATAGAAAGTTTTTCTAATCCCTTCTTGTTGTGATCTTGTGGCTTGATGGTTATGGGTGTGAGAAATCGCAACAATATTTGAAAACGTATGCACATCAGGCAAATTCAGAGCTATTTTTCAACTTTTGTTCATGTTATATTTGATAAAGTGGCTACTGAGATTGAAATCATTTTTTTTCATAAACTCTTCATCTAAATTTGCAATTTCACTCAACCGCCTATTTCCTACACCTACAATGATTGTTATGCATATTAATCTACTTTATTTTGAGTATTTTGATGCAAAAAAATTGTTAAAACATTTATTTTGCGTTTTTCTCGCATTGGTGTTCATGGCACATTAGACCGTTTATCAAATATGGGCAGCACAGTACTCATTGGAAGAAGGGTGGTGCCTTAAATAAAAATAGAAGCATTTCCCGTGCTCTAATCCTTTTCTAATGGGCGAACACGAAATTATAGCGACACCGAAAATGTCTTATTTATTTAGTTCATCTTTGGTGGGAATACCGTACAGACTATAACTTAACTTAAAACTAAGAATTCTTTCGGCTCCCGCCTTTCCGCACGCTTTACGAACTCCACAATCCCATCTGGACATGCTGTAGGAGATTTAGCGAGACAAGCGACAGCTTCGATTTTAACGTGTCAAAATTAACCTTTAAAAGAAGAATCCTCTGTTTGTAAATAGTCTGTGCATAATTTAGTATTTTGAAGACTTAAACAAATAAAATAAAATAAAACTAAGAAATACTATTTAATCCTAATTTAAATCTAGGTTTACACATATCAAAATTAAAAAGATAGTTGAAACGTTCACAACACTTACCTATGGGATGGTTTCAGCCATATGCAGTACGGTGAAAAGGTATCCAGAGGAATTGACGTTGTCTTAGTGTCCGCGTTGATATGTAAAGGTTGACCTGTTCCAATACGTAAGCAGAGTCAACCCGATTAGTTAAGACATCAAAAATAAATATTTGTTGTAGCTCGGTACGACGAAAAAACCCAATGCAGCAAAACCCTTCGCAGACGTGAGCGCGATGTGTTCAGCGAAAGTAAGTTTGTTGTCAATTTTCACTCCCAGATCGAGAATGGTCTTGACATTCTCCAATGTTGATCCCGAGAGTTGATATTCGAAGTGAAGTTGACTATCTTACATTTGTTGGTGTTTGCTGTCATTCCATTTAAGCGGCACCAGTCTTCTAATCTGCCGATGTCGTTTTGTAAGGCAAGACAGTCAACGGCACTGCTAATTCTTCTGAACAGTTTCATGCTGATGACCATAAAGCAAAGTGTCGGATTGAAAGGTATTACATAGGTCATTCACGAAAACTATGAACAGAAGGGGTCCAAGGTGAATTCCCTGCGGTACTCCAGATAGGGTTTCGAAGGTTCGTGATCGTGAATTCCTAATTTTCGTGAAGCCTGTCGGTTCAATAGATATGAGGCAATCCAATCAAGTGACCAAGCTGGAAAACCTAGGCGATCCAACTTTGCAAGGAGAATTCTGTGCGGGACACGGTCAAACGCTTTTGCAAAGTCAATATAGACTGAATCCACTTGATAACCTTTCTCCAGACTATTACTCAGGAAACTAACGTAACACATCAAATTCGAACCGTTTCTCTACGAACCCATGTTACGACTCTGAGATAAGAGGTTTTATGGCAGCATACAATCGCTCGTGCATTAAAACTTTGTCACGAAAGGCTCACTCCTCAGTTCGCAAGAGCAGATGGTCTGCCAAACGACATATTTGGGAGCGAACTTCGACATTCTCTTCTTCTTAAATTTGTCGTCAACATCGAACTAGCTCTTGCCGGTGAACCCCGAAATTTGCTTAAAATCGGCTTTTATATACGTTTCGTCGTCCATCTCACAGCAGCCATATTTTGTCAGCATCTTCTCGTAGAGCTGCCGTGCCCGAGTTTTAGCCGTCGGTTGTTGCCGCTCATCGCGGTGTGGGAAGTTCTGTACCTTGTATTTATGTAGTCCAGCTCTCTTTTTTGCATTCTGGACATAGCTCTACTACATGCCGATCTTTTTAGCCAAATCACGGCTTGAAACGTTGGGATCTACCGTGGTCCAACATCCAACACTCTGGAGAAGGTTGAATGGTGAATGTTCAACATTTTTCCCAATTGCTGGTGCGACAGATCAGGAAATTCCAGGTGTTTGGAAAGAATTTGTTCTCTCGACTCGCGATGGTTCACCTCCATTTTTGATGAATCGAAAAACACGACTTCGAGTTTGACAGCATGTAAACAATACACATCAATGAGAAGTGTGCAAAATTTGTTTAATTTTTACCCAATGGTAAAAAAGTTATGCCCGGTTGGATGTGTCGCAATAATTTCGTGGTCGCCCATTATGTTCTCATAAATTTGTTTCCATTTCTTAGATAAGAATTCTTGAGTTTTGCAAAGAATTGTGTAATCGCTTCCTATAGTCCCAATGAAAGAATAGAGGAGTTTCAAAAATTCATATAACTATTTATTTCTCGTATCACATGCTCTCCCATATCAAATTTTATTTCATTCGCTTGATTAAGTCCCAAGTTATGCCAGAAATTGTAAAGGAGTCCCTTTCCTTTTCCAATCTCCTCACTGGAAGGAGGGAGTAGTACCACTGGTCACACTGACATGACACTAAGAACAAAAATTCGATCATTTTCTGTCTAATTTGGAGGCCTATCATTGGTATTACGTACATTGCAAATTATGACAAAAATTCCCTGTTGAAAAAATAACCTGTTTAGTAGGATTCTATCGTTGAAATTGCCTATTTTTACTTGAAAGTTGGGTGGAACTTTGAAACTGGGATATCATTTCATCAAAAGCGATCAATGCGCACTCTGGAATCGATATTTCGTACTGCTGGAAATATTATCCTTGAAACGAAATTGAGTGTCCAGTCAGTATGGTCTGTGGTGGTACCATATACCAATAGAAGCCGTTTTTTTGTTTTCAAACACTCTTCCATGAATAAATTGGTTCAATTTGCTCTAATTGGTCTCGAGATCAGTAACAAAAATCGTATGAGAACCTCACTTTTCCGTTTCTATTTTTCCAATGGAAGAAGGGAGGCGTCACAAATAATCATAGAAATATTTCTCGTATTCAAATGCCATTTCATGCCGAATTTGATTCCATTTACTTCGAGTAATTTCAAAAATGTACAGGAATCCCTACCCCCCCCCCCCCTTCCTCTTCCTATCTCACCACTCGAAATAGAGAGGGATACCAAAGATTCATGGAAACATTTATCGTGCCCTAATACCATCCCATGCCAGTTTTTGATCCATTTGCTCGATTTGTTCTTCAGTTATACAAAAAGTGGAATGGAAGCCCTTTCCCCCTCTCCTATTTTCCCACTGGGATGAGGGAAGGGTCTCAAATAATCATTAGAACATTTCTCGTACCCAAATACCCTTCTTTGCCAAATTTGGTTCCATTTGTTTGTTTTTGAGTTAAGAGCTAAGAAAAAATATTAGAGGCCCCCCTCCTTTCAATGTCCCTACTGAAAAGAGAGAGGGGTCTCAAATAATCATATCGAATCGTATCCAAATACCCTCCCATGCCAAGTTTGGTACCATTTGCTTGATAGGTTCTAGAGTTATGCAAACATTTGTCTTTTGTTTGGGAGACCCCCTCCCCCCTACATGTTAAACCATAATAGGAACCTTTCACGGCCCCCAACACCCCAACGTGCCAAAATTAGGTAAATTTTAAGTTTTATGAGACCTTTTGTTTAGGTTCCTATAATGATTGCAAATTTCTAACTAGAAAACCAGGGAGAATGATTCCACCAATGAACAAGAGATTTTTCGTGATCAAGACTCTCGTTTGCAACGGCGAGCTAAATGTACCGCGACGAATCGGCCAATGATCTGTCAAACGAGAAAATCTTCCCGACAAACCATGCGTCGTCCATCAGCTAATCACTGACAATCACTAAAACGATTAAATTTCTTGCGTGAAAAGCAAACATCACCCAGCTCTAGCAACCCTTCTCATCCCTAGATTAAAATAGGACCAAACTTCATCTCTCCCCCATGAGATAATCACAATCATCAGCTGCTAGCAGCGAGCGGCCGCAACACGGTCATAAACGTCATCAACCAGATGCTTCAGGGCACAACCCACCCTCTCGGCGAACGGTGGCATGAATCAATGATGCAGCCTCGTCGATGATGTAGCTAATGCAACCTCCCACAACTTCACTCCGCTCGAGACTCGGTGTGTGTTCTTCCTGACATGGCATGGCGTAACGCTCAGTCAGATTGTTCAGTTTTGGGACGCTGATGTGGCGTCCATCAGCAGCGGACACAAATGAGTGTGGTGAGGTTGTGAAAATTCTACACTCCCATATCTCATCCGCAATCCGGACACGTGTCCTTCCGGCAGCCAGACGCCCGACAACGTGGCACACTCCGGCCAGCAACGCCCCATCAGTTAACTAACAGTCGCTTTTCGCATCGTTGAACGCACCACCACCGGCGATCACTTCATGAAGTTCTGCGCTCTTTACGTGATTTGCTCCCTGATGGTAACAAGCAACTTATCGATATGATTTCATAGCACAGTTAATGATAAGCTGATCAAATTCTCCATGAAAATAAGAAGTTAGGACTAAATACTTTCAGATATTTTTTTTTCAATTTTCTATTAGGTTCTGGATAATTACTGAGATTTGATTGGAGATCTTATAAGATAGAGAAAACTACAATGTTTTTTTTTTAACTTAAGCCTTACACTAACAAATTCAATTGAGCGAGTTCTTCCTGAATTTTTCCCGACAGTTTGCACGTTTACTTTTGTTTCGTTACGAACGTACAGTTTTTATCTTCTTATATGTCTATCCCGATGACTTTTTCAATTGATTAAAAATATAAAAAAAACATCAATAAGTTTACAAAACATCTTTCCAAGAATTGAATATTTTGCTAATTTTTCCGTTGTTTTGGTATTTTAAGTAATTTCTCTTCTGTAGCTGATAGGTTATTTTAAAAACAATAACTTAGTTAATTTTATCTTTTTCTGCAGTAAAGTTTTAATAAATAAAACTTATAAATGTCACAAAATTATTAGGACGTTTAAAAAATGGTAATCAGTACAAAAGCAAAACTGATCAATTATAAGTCAAGCGTTTAAAAACAAAGTTCGTTCACATTTAAATTTTTCATTGATTTGATGCAAACAAGTTTTCTTTTTTTTCGCGGGAAATTTTCAAATCAAGGCGATAGGAACAGGAAGGAGGTTTTTGGGACTGAAAATAAGGGTCCAATGTTTCAAAGCGAGATGTTATACTCTAATTTCAAAATTGAAAAAAATATTAATCAAATTTTAATGAATTACTGTGATGATTCAAGAGTATCGATCTAGACTCATTATTAGGATTAAGAATTCTGTTGTAGAATTTTTTATCAATATCTGTTTTAAGATTTCGGATTCTGTATCTTGTTTATTATTCTTGATTTTCAGTTTTGATCATCATTGGGACAGAATCCTTGTTCGATTTTGCACAACAAACTAAAATTAGAATCATAATTCATTTTAAAAAAATTTCAATTATTTACCATTTTTTTATATTTTGTTTCACTCTTAGTTTTCAAATTCTCAACCTCAGTTTTCAACCAGAATAGGAACACAATTAAGAAAGCTTCGTTTTGGTGATCCAGAATTAAAAAAATCAGAATCGATTTTATCATTCGAAATTTCCTTTCAGATTCACAAATTGCATTACAGATAAATAATTGAACATATAAATCCGAGTTAAAATCAAAAATTTACAATCTAGCCCTTAGAGCCAAAGGGCTATAAGTGTTAAAATAATCGATTTTGAGTTAGTATTGCCAAACGTTCTTCATGTTTCAATCATGATTTGGTGATTTTCTAGGTTTTTAGAATTTTATTAACATACGTTTGCGTTCGAAAGAAAAATACAAATGTTCGAAAAATGTATTAAAATTGGCCAACACAGCAACTTTAAAACGTATTTTCTAGTTCATAATTATAAGTGTTTAACCACAGTCCGTTTGGATATTCAAACCAGCTAGAAATCACTATCGTTTAAAAAGGGCCGTGTTGGATTGCGACGGATATCAATCGATAAGCAAATCCTCGATTTTGTAGGAATATAGCTAAAAGCTAAACGTCAATTTTTATTTCCAATTCTTGGTTTATAAAGAAACATGACTACTTACATTTGGTAAACTATCCGAATTTTAACAATCCAAGTGTTTGTATATTTTGTCACTTTGTAGGTTTTCTGTATATAATTCAATCCATTAAATTTGAATTCAATATTAATAAAGGCAAAGTTACTTACGATCTAATCAAAATATGGTAAGCTAAAGAAACTACAAGTTTTAATCAAAAGTTCGACCACGATGACCACGCAAGTTTTCTCCACTCTGCCTAACGTTCTGATGATGATTTGCAGTTTCTCCTGAACGTCAGTCGTTGCCCTCACGGCGACAGTGGTTTGTGTCAATAAGCCCCCACCTATTTAGGGTCGGCCATAGTCGCGGTAACAATCAGGATTTATTTTGAACATTTTCTTTACAAATCTAGACATTAATATGAAAAAATCATTCACATATGTAGGTGGCGAACCTGCAAAGTGTAACAAAAAAATGCCCTGTAGGAAAAATGTACCTGTTTAGCCCGATTTTGTCGAAGAAATTGCTTATGTTTTTTTGAAAGTTAGGTGACACTTTCTAACTGGGATAGCATTTCTTCAAATCGATCGATGCGCACTCTGGAATCGACATTGCGTATGGGAGAGTGGGGAATCATGGGCCACTTTTTTTCGTTGTTCCATAACTTCTTTACTATAAAAGATAAAATGAAAATGAAAAAATGGTATGGTTTTCTACATTTTCAAGGTATCATATGGTATTTTTTAAAAAAATTTAATAAGTTATTTTCCCTAAACTCTGACTGTTTTAAAAAAAGCAATACTTTTTGGATTTTGAAAAATGGTGGGGAATCGTGGGCCACCAAATCAAAATTGACCATATAACATGCAAAGTTTATGAGTTGACCCAAAACTGTGATTTCTTAGTTCATTTCGTTATTTTAAAGAAATTTCAGATTATGAAATAAAAAAGAGAGCTGCGTATGATCGAATAGATTCCAAAATCTGGCTCGCGAACGTTTTGGCAAAATTCCTTATACAGAATGGACAAAATATTTTTCAAAACTCTTCATTTGGCATAAGGAAACTTTACAGATAGGAAAATCGTATTTTAAGTTCTGAATGTGTATAGAAACATTCAAATATACGTGGTACAAGATGTGTGGCCCACGATTCCCCACAAGTTATGATTTGCAAATTGGTGCCGTTTGTGTGACTTATTGATGTTTCATCAAAAAAAAATTCCCCGTGAAAGATCATAAAAAACTAAGATCATAAGCGTATGAGCATATTTTTGTTAAGCACTTTAGGTTCCCCATCGATGAAATTAGCGGGTGTTTTTTAAATTATGTAATTAAATTTTTCTAACTTTTTTTAGCTTGATAAATAAAAGAAGCATATGATGCGTATTTAAGTTAACAACATATAGAAATATATGCTCATGCAAAGTGACGACGAGGACAGTTGGTTTGAGATTTTTATCTCAACACACATCTGAGATATTGAAAGTGGCCCACGTTTCCCCATGGCCCACGATACCCCACTCTCCCCTACTGTTGGAAAAATTGTCCAACAAACGAAATCCAGTGTCCAGTCAGTATGGTCAGTGCTACTACTTTCAGCCATCCTTAGAAAGCTACATTAGAACACAAAAAATTTAAATCAACACAAAAATTCTTCACAACTTTATGAAGCGATTAATCACTATGAACTATCATTATGAACAGATTAATTAATCATTGTTTGTTACTAAATTTATCGGCCTTATTGGTGAAAATTGTTGTCCTTTTTAGTAGGGACATCTTGATTATGAAATTTTATAGACGGGTAGAATTTATTTCCTCCCTCCTTTCCTCATGTAAGACAGCCGTCCAGGAAACACACAAAAAACCGTCATCTCTAGAAATGTTCCACATTATAAAAGAGATTTCCCCCTATCCAACGCACTTTACGAGGAAAATCGTTTTTTAAGATTTGCGAACGAAATACACTAGCGAAATTTTCAAGTTTTGTATGTATGTATGTTGATTATCCTCCATGGGAGCACGGATTCACCGCAGTTTCTGCCTAAGTATATGCTCACATGCATTCTTAGATTATTAAGTTCGACATCACTCCAATGCAGCGCGTACACCATACCCGGACCCCATGGCTTCGTATGAACTGATATGGAGTGAATGTATTGTGTGGATGTAAAGGGTGATATGGTCAAAATTTGGCCAATATCAACTTGCCGTATTTCTTTCAATTTTACATTAAAAAACATTAACACCCCTCATTTCGAAGGTGTGTGTGTAGAATGTTGCTCCTATTTTGATTTTGAAATTCACTCTTCAGTTGTCAAAATGCCGTCCAAGGAAAAAGAGCAGTGTATCAAAATTTTGCACATCGCGAAAATCCGAGCTACTCGAACGCAAAGCTTGCAAAATCGCTAAAAGTTGGCAAATGAACCGTTACAAATGTAATTAAAGTGTTTGGGGAACGTTTGTCGACAGCCAGGAAGTCTGGATCGGGGGGAAATCGAAAACCGGAAGCCGCTGAGACAACAAAGAAAGTTGCCGGTAGTTTCAAGCGAAACCCTAACCTCTCTCTCCGAGATGCCGCAAATAAGCTGGGTGTATCGTCTACAACCGTGCATCGAGCCAAAAAAACGTGCCGGACTATCGACTTACAAGAAGGTAGTGACTCCAAATCACGATGATAAAGAAAATACGACGGCCAAAGCTCAATCCCGGAGGCTGCACACGACGATGCTGACGAAGTTTGACTGCGTGGTAATGGACGACGAAACCTACGTCAAAGCCGACTACAAGCAGCTTCCGGGACAGTAGTTTTATACGGCAAAAGGAAGGGGAAAGGTAGCAGATACAGTTGCGTTCAAAAAAGAATGAAATCGCATGAAGCTGCGCACCCACTTTTAACTTTGACAAGCTGCCATTTCTCTCTCGGTTTATATTTTTTCATGAAACTTTCACACATTCTAGTTCAACTATCCAACTAACACTCCACAAAATTTGAAGTCTTTACAATGACGGGAAACAAAGTTACAGCTTTTCCCGTAAAAAAGGGAAATTTGGAATTGGTTCACTAAATAGGCTGTATCTTTGACAATTTTCATTGAAAGATCTTGAAATTTGGTTCAAAGATGTAAGAATGTTTGATCTAATACCAGGCCAAGTTTCGTCAAAATCGATGAACGTGATCAAAAATGGCGTCGAGTTGAAGATGAGGTACATTATCACCCAGCAGACGATTTCATTCTTTATTGGACGGATGTTTGTATGGAAAACATCGTAATCTATGTATTCTTGGTTTTTTCTTTCACAAAACCAACATTTTTTACAAAAAATGTTGTAAATTAAAAGGAATTTCATTCTTGCTTTGTTTAGAAATAGAAATTGTTCCAACAGAGCTTGTATTGAAACAAATGAGCGAATAGAATATTCGCTTTAATTGTAGATCAAATTTATTTATCTGTATAATTAGCAGGTCATTTTTGAAACTCTATTATTCTTATTCTGAACCCTGTTGAAACATTTTCTCTTTCGAAACAAAGCAAGAATGAAGATTTTAGCAATTTACAACATTCTTTGTGATAAATTTTGGTTTTGTGAAAGAAAAAACCAAGAATACATGGATAACGATGCTTTCCATACAAACATCCGTCCAAAAAAGAATGAAATCGTCTGCTGGGTGATAATGTACCTCATCTTCAACTCGACACCATTTTTGATCACGTTCATCGATTTTGACGAAACTTGGCCTGGTATTAGATCAAACATTCTTACATCTTTGAACCAAATTTCAAGATCTTTCAATGAAAATTGTCAAAGATACAGCCTATTTAGTGAACCAATTCCAAATTTCCCTTTTTTACGGGAAAAGCTGTAACTTTGTTTCCCATCAATGTAAAGACTTCAAATCTGGTGGAGTGTTAGTCAGATAGTTGAGCTAGATTGTGTGAAAGTTTCATGAAAAAATATAAACCGAGAGAGAAATGGCAGCTTGTCAAAGTTAGAAGTGAGTGCGCAGCTTCACGCGATTTCATTCTTTTTTGAACGCAACTGTATTTTCAAGCACATGAAACTGTCAAAGTTCGCGAAGAAATATCTGGTTTGGCAAGCCATCTGTACCTGTGGCTTGAAAAGCAGCATTATCATAGAAGCCGCATTTTATCGTAGAATTTATTGCTAAATGCAATAAAATTGTGAAATAAGCGAATTAACTTCATTTGTTATAATTTTGGTCAAACTAATACAAATACTGTTAAATTAAATTTCAAAAAAGGCTTTATTTCTCGGACATACATTTCAACAATGTTTATAATAGTGTAAACTTAAAGTGAAGATGTAACCATTAGCATAGCAGATTGAAGTTCTATCCATTATTTAATAGCCGCTGGCATTTGAAATCTAATTTGTGGCAACACTTTTACAGTTTACACTGTTATAAAAGGTTTGAAATGTTCAAATTTCCTAGGAAAATGACCTTTTTTATTTAATTCAACAATTTACCCGCACTATATGTTTTTTTTTTTTGTGCTGACAGGGCAGGGTCGGCTTTCAGCATTTCAGCAGGGATGCAATCGATCCCAGGTGCTTTGTTAGATTTCATGTTTTTGATTGCCGCTTTTATTTCAGCCAGCGAGGGCGCTTCCGAGTTGACGCCATTTATGCGACTTACTGTTGGCGCTTCGAGCTGCGAGTTCTGTTGGCCATCGCTATTCGTGACTCGGAAGAGTTGTTCGAAGTGCTCAGTCCATCGTTTGAGCTGATCTGTTCGATCGGTCAATAACTGACCTGCTCGACCTTTCAGCGGTATTCTTGCATTAGTCCTTGCACCACTGAGGCGGCGAGAAATGTCAAAAAGTAATCGGATATCTCCATTGGCGGCGGCTTTTTCTCCCTCTTCGGCTAGGGATTTTGTCCAGGCTCTCTTGTCTCGTCTACAAGCTCGTTTAACTGCCATTTCCATCTCCGCATATCGTTACTTGCCTGTTCAATTCCGACTTTCGCCTTTCTCCGATCATCGACCATCCTCCAAGTTTCATCCGACATCCATTCACTTCTTCTTCCACGCACTACCGAGAGTACCATGGCTCGTCGTGATAAAGGCATTCTTGATTCCGCACCACTGTTCTTCGACTGTTCCGTCTGTCGGCAATTCCGAGGCTTGGGATTCCAGCTGTTCAACGTATGCCCTTTTCACCTCTGGATTCTCCAACCGACGGACGTCGTACCGACACCCGACTTTCTCCTCGCGCCGTTGGAAACGCGCAACTTTTAGTCGTATCTCGCCAAGGACGAGGTGCTGGTCAGATGCAATGTCTGCGCTTCGTTTGTTGCGGACATCAAGAAGGCTCCTTCTCCATTTTCGGCTGATGCAGATGTGGTCAATTTGATTTTCTGTTCGGCCATCTCGGGATACCCAAGTGACCTTATGTGCTGGTCGATGGGGGAAGAGCCATCCTCCGATCACCATGTTGTTGTTGCCACAAAATTCTACAAACAGCTCTCCGTTTTCGCTCATCTGTCCTAGGCCATGGCGCTCCATGATGCGCTCAAGGTCTTGATTGTCGGAGCCAATCTTTGCGTTGAACTCGACCAAATGGATTTGAATGTCACCCTTCGGAATTTTCTTTACCACGCTGTTCAGTTGACTGTAAAACTGCTCTTTCTCCTGTAAATCGGCAACGTCAGTTGGCTCATAACACTGGACCATTGTAAGGTTTCTAACCCGTGTTCTAAATCTGGCTACGATTATTCTTTCGTTTATTGGTTCCAAACCAATGAGGGCCGCGTAGGCCTGCGGGCTTATCAGGAAACCAACTTCTCGTTCCCGAGTAGCATGTTCTCCTCGTAAGCCAGAGTAAAGCAGGACTTGCCCGGATTGTGTCTTGTGTTCTCCAGTATTAGGCCAACGGACTTCGCTCAGTCCCAGAATTTCAAGCTTGAGGCGGCTAGCTTCTCTAGCAAGTTGAGCTAGCTTGCCTTGTTGGGCAAGGGTTAAAACGTTCCAAGTTCCAATTCGTGTCCGTGTTTTCATGCTAAAGGTCGTCGCCAAAGTTCCAAGTCGGTCATTTCTTTCGGATTCCGTAACAATTTTATGAATCGGGAGCAGTAGGTTGTTAGCCTAAAGTCCCTTTTCGCCTAAAGTCGTCTTTTCGCTGACATCTGGGATACTGCAACATTCCAGGCCGACTGGATGCAAGGTATAATCGTAAAGGTCCCGAAGAAAGGAGACCTGACTGAGTGCGGTAACTGGCGAGGCATAACGTTGATCTGTACAACCCTCTAAGTACACTGCAAAGTGATCCTGAACAAGATCCAGGAGAAAATCGACGCTACACTCCGACGGCAACAAGCTGGATTCCGATCCGGACGATCATGAGTGGACCACATAACAATGCTACGAATCATACAATCATACGAACAAATCAACGAATTCCAGGACTTTCTTCTGCTGGTTTTCGTTGATTTCGAAAAAGCATTCGACCGACTTAACCATGAAAACATCTGGGCGGCCCTTTAAGGCGACGAGGGCTCCTAGAGAAACTGGTCCATCTCATCGAAGCACAATTCGAGGCATTTTCGTACAAGGTCTTGCTACCATATCCTCGAAAGTTGTACGCTTAGAGTTACTTTAAAGATATCGCTTCGAGGAAACATTAAGTTCCATTGACATCCTGTGTGTGTTTGTTTTCGTTTTAAAGAAGATAAAAATTCAATATTGAGGAATACTTTCGTTTCAAGTCATTAAATTTTTCTAGTCCTTATGAAACAAATAACTCTTCAGACGACATTCCCATTCCAATGCCCACCCATCCTGATTAATTCGCAAACTAACCAAAATATTCAAGTCATTGTCACCGATGACAAATTTGAGGATTGTCAAGGATGGTGAAGAAGGAAGAGCAAAATAATCCATCATCATATCATTCGTGCAAATTTTTGCCAGACACCAAACCGAATCATCTTCGGCCTGTCTTTGGTTTGTGGTTTCCCTCATTCATTAGACAGAATTTGGATGAAGTTATCTTGACCGAATTTCAGATATCCATATGCGACGTCCTTGATAGTTGTGACTCTAAATTATTTCCATCGTGAATTATCTGAAAGAAAATTTGAAGATGATATTTGGGATGCTGATAGGTTGAAATATTGATAAAGTCTCTTTTTGACAGTTTACTCCATTTGCTCATAACTCTGCTCAAGCCTGTTGAAACGATGATAATATTTGCGTACCTGATTCCGTACCTAGATTCGATAATGTAAATACGGTAAACACCTTTCCAGCTAATAAAGACATATTCTCGGTTGGTGTGTTTCTGTAGACGCACTTAAACACCCACATACACACGAAATTGGTATCCGCCGTGATTGATTAGCTATAATCACCGCCCTCATCGGCATCCGCTAAGCCGATATAAGCGGTAACGACTCTCATAATTCGTCATAATTTATTCATGCATCCCTGCACAATATTTGTATGAATCCCCGTATCCGATAAGCTTTGTCGCGGCAGGATCTGGAAGGAGGAGGCGGTTGCGAGGGGTTGGAGGTGCGCTTGTTCCCTCTAGCATTCTGGTTTCTTCAATCCCCTTCCGGATGGTTCTCGATTATTACTACCTAAACAGACGATTATGACCTATGTATGTACGTGGATGTTCAAAGCTTCTAATGCCTTCCAATCGATTCCAAGGTTGAAGGTGACAGAGCATCACTTCCTACACGCAACAGACCCTGCAGGGCTGATTCTCCTGCGTATTCCCATCCGCCAAAAAAGTGTGGTTACGCAGGCAGGGATTCAGCAACAACTTTTTATTACTCTCCGGTTGGGATACAATAAAAAAAGAAAATCTGGCAAAACCAAGATTCTCGCTGGCGCAAGAGCCAATCTTTATTGGACTTTATTACATTATTATGTTGTTCTCAACTATGTTCACCGGCTGCCTGAGCATATGCTGCTGCAGAACATTTAGGCTTCCAACCGAAATTCGGTGAAGGGGGTAGATTATTGGCAGCCATATTCCACGATTCAGTTCCGATGCCAAAGTCTATCATCCCTAGCTACCCAACTGTAGTGCTCATCGTATCATCGTTCGTCAGGAGCTGTCGGGGGTGGCGAAGGCAAAGATGAAGCTATGTGGTAGCAGGATTATGGCCGGAACGGCTTATACATATTAGGAAGTGACACCCTACGACCACCGAAAGGGGGAAGCCCTGTAGTTAGTTAGAGTGTGGAGATGTTGCCGTACCACCTATCTATCTGGCAGTCAGAGTAACAGAATACACGCGCGGAAAAGAAGATTAGACACAAGCTCATCATCACGCATTGCTGGCGATGATGATGGGTGCTTTTTGCAGTGCTCAGGGACGGGGTGGTGTATGAGTCGCGCTATCTAAGGGGTCTGAATGAAACATTCGATCGTGTTCCACCTACACCGGAGTCAGGGGTACTCAGACTGCATTTATGAAGTCGATTGAAAAACAAGTTTCGAGGTGTTAAAAACGAATATCGTTTGGAAGTAATTAGACTTGGATTTGAGAAAACCTTTTCAACGTTGAACTTTTATATAATTTTTAGCTGCTTATTTTGTTTTTTCAAGATTCAATTTCGAGACCGTTATTGAAACTATTTTCACATCAGATTTTAATGATGTATTGAAATTTCATCTACAGTAACTCTGCACTAGAGTGCCCCAAATGACCCGACATATGAAAAAGTTATGCACTGCAGGCTTTAATTGATCTTAGGCCTAGCTTAAGGTCTCATGCCAAATTTAGGCCAGATCGGATCACGGGAAGGTGTCGCTCAACGAGCCTAAAGACTGTATGGGATTTTGGGACATTTTGTTCGGGAAGAACACGAAAATCCTGTTTTTCATTAATAACTTTGATCTTCTTCGGCCGATTTCTTTTGCCTGCTGCTTTGATTGTTCCGGTAAATAAGACGAAGAGACGGGGAAGCGCAGATTTTTTAGGCTGCTGCTTTGATTATTTGTTCCTCCGATAAATAAGACGGAGCGGCTGAAAAAGTGCAAATTGTTGAGGCTGCTGTTGTTTTTTTTTGTTTTGATCTGGCTTTCGGGTGGTAAAAAACGGATTGGCTAAAGAAGCACAGATTTTCAAGGAGCCTGCTGCTGTTTGGTTGTTATGATTTGGCCTTCCGGTGGTAAACATGGATTGACTTAGATAGCGCAGATTTTCAACGCTGCTGCTGTTCATTCGTTTTGATAAGCCTTCCGCTAGAAAAATACGGATTGGCTTAGGGAGCGCAGATTTTCATGACTGCTTCTGCTGCTCATTGTGTGTTTTTTTATTTGGCCTTCCGGTGGAAAAAGACGGATTGGCTAAGGAAGCGCAGATTTTCAAGGCTGCTGCTGCTGTTAGTTTTCTATCACCGAGTTCGATGTGAGTCCACAGTCCAGAGTTTATCCCAGGGTTTATTATCGATCTGCAGCTATGTAAATTTGGACTATATAAAAAGTCACACCTCACCTCCAGTACTTTTTTTTGTCAGGAATAGGTAGAATTAAGTGGGACAACCCTACATACTGTGAAAGACACACACTGCATTATGGTTTCGAATTTTCATAATTTAAAAAAATAAAAAGTCACATAATCATCACCTTTAATTACGTAGACAATCCTATTTCAATTTTCAAGGTTAAACCTGACACTTCGACGTAGAACTCGTCCTAAAGTAATACCACGTAATACATACTATGTTTGTTTTCCGCAATTTTGAGAACATACTTAAATTCAGGAATGATATTGGAGAGTCCTGAGAGGCTCAAATCGAAAGCATCAACCCAAGAAACGCTCCTGAGCCGAAGATCCAAGCAAGTAACATAACCTTTTTGTTGTGGAAGCGGGCATCACCAACTTCAAAAGCACTGACGAGACAGCTTTTGGGAACCAAGTACAAGTGCGTGTACTGCAGAAGATAATTACCTACAGTGCAATGCAATGCAGCATTTCAACAGCTGTCAACACTTTGGATTCATTTCTCCATCTCTCCCTGTTTTCAAAACTCGTCTACTTTTTGCTAGCTTGGGACCACCTCATTTGATTCGCCTTGGTTCAATCCTATTCAATCTAATAAGTCTTCAAGTGTTTCATATAGTTTGTCGTGTTTAGCAAGTTTTCGCTTAATTATTCAAGTTGCTTCTTCTCCACATTTGCTCAAACAAGCTGAGTTCTACTGTACAGTTTCAAATCTTTTTGAGCTGTTAAAGTTCGTTACGAGGTCGATATGAGATATATTACAAAAACAGCAAACAAAAAAGGTCTTTAGAAATTCTTATCGTAAGTAAGCTAATTATTATCGCTGAATCCCCAAACCGAAGTTTTCGTCAACATCAGCGACGGCAATATCACTAACGAAATTTCATGTTGACCAGACATCTATCAATCATCTGCCAAGTGTCGGCACCATACAAAAGAAAGGGTTGCCGATTGCCAAGGTGTTTGATGAATTTATCATCGTCGCTGGCAAGGTTTCCAATCATCAGCGCGAAAATTTCAGATTTCAACTGCATTCACAATATACCCTTCATTGCAATTTCTGAAACTTTTGTAGCTTGAAGACGTCGTTCCGGCTGGTAAATGGTGGATAATGTGCAACACGAGACCCCATAGTGGTCATATCACCTCTTTTTCACATTTCCTATCTCTACCTCTCCAAACCTAAGTCGAGATCGGGTACCCAACCCCGGTGGATGCTTTGGTTTGGATGTTGACTGAGAAGGTGGCCGCACGCGTCTGTTCCCCAGGTCAGGGGCGGCTCAAACAGCGTCTGTCTCGCAGCGAGCGGCTGAATTTATGAAATGCGGCTCCCGCCAGCTAAGTCCAAGATGGCAGCCCCATCGCGGGATAGGGACTTTAGGCTAACAACCTACTGCTCCCGTTTCATAAAATTGTTACGGAATCCGAAAGAAATGACCGACTTGGAACTTTGGCGACGACTTTTAGCATGAAAACACGAACACGAATTGGAACTTGGAACGTTTTAACCCTTGCCCAACAAGGCAAGCTAGCTCAACTTGCTAGAGAAGCTAGCCGCCTCAAGCTTGAAATTCTGGGACTGAGCGAAGTTTGTTGGCCAACACTGGAGAACACAAGACACAGTCTGGGCAAGTACTGCTTTACTCTGTCATACGAGGAGAACATGCTACTCGGGAACGAGGAGTTGGTTTCCTGTTAAGCCCGCATGCCTACGCGGCCCTCAATAGACGGGAATCGATAAACCGACGTCGCCGATTTGCAGGAGAAAGAGCAGTACTGTCAACTGAACAGCGTGGTAGAGAAAATTCCGAAGGGTGACATTCAAATCTATTTGGGCGACTTCAACGTAAAGATTGGCTCCGACAATCAGGACCTTGAGAGCATCATGGGGCGCCATGGTCTACGACAGACGAGCGAAAACGGAGAGCTGTTTGTAGAATTTTGTGGCAACAACAACATGGTGATCGGTGGATCGCTCTTCCTCCATCGACCAGCACATAAGGTCACTTGGGTATCCCGAGATGACCGAACAGAAAATCAAATTGACCACATCTGCATCAGCCGAAAATGGAGAAGAAGCCTTCTTGATGTCCGCAACAAACGAAGCGCAGACATTGCATCTGACCATCACCTCGTCCTTTGCTAGATACGACTGAGAGTTGCGCTTGTCCAACGGCTCGAGGAGAAAGTCGGGTGTCGACGTCCGCCGGTTGGAGAATCCAGAGGTGAAAAGGGCATACGTTGAACAGCTGGAATCTCGAGCCTCGGAATTGCCGACAGACGGAACCGTCGAAGGACAGTGGTGCGGAACCAAGAATGCCTTTATCACGACGAGCCATGGTACTCTCGGTAAAGTTTGTGGAAGAAGAAATGAATGGATGTCGGATGAAACTTGGAGGATGGTCGATGATCGGAGAAAGGCGAAAGTCGGAATCGAGCAGGCATGTTCCGGTCAGCCAAAGCAGCCGCCCGCTTACGATATGCGGAACTGGAAAAGGCAGTTAAACGAGCTTGTAGACGAGACAAGAGAGCCTGGACAAACTCCCTAGCCGAAGAGGGAGAAAGAGGCGCCTCCAAATATGCAAGGACTAATGCAAGAATGCCGATGAAAGATCGAGCAGGTCAATTATTGACCGATCGTACAGATCAGCTCAAACGATGGTCTGAGCACTTCGAACAACACTTCCGAGTCACGAATAGCGATGGCCAACAGAACCCGCAGCTCGAAGCGCCAACAGTAAGCTAACTCGGAAGCGCCCTCGCTGTCTGAAATAGAAGGGGCGATCAAAAACATGAAATCCAACAAAGCAGCTGGGATCGATTGCATCCCTGCTGGAATGCTGAAAGCCGACCCTGCCCTTTCAGCACAAATGTTGCACCGTCTTTTCGCTGACATCTGGGATAATGCAACATTCACAGCCGACTGGATGCAGAGTATCCTCGTAAAGGTCCCGAAGGAGACCTGACAGAGTGCGGTAACTGGCGAGGCATAACGTTGATCTGTACAACCCTAAAAGTACTCTGCAAAGTGATCCTGAACAGGATCCAGGGGAAAATCGACGCTACACTCCGACGGCAACAAGCTTGATTCCGATCCGGACGATCATGTGTGGACCACATCACAACGCTACGAATCATACTGGAACAAATCAACGAATTCCAGGACTCTCTTCTGCTGGTGTTTGTTGATTTCGAAAAAGCATTCGACCGACTGAACCATGAAAACATTTGGGCGGCTCTAAGGCAAAAAGGAGTACCAGAGAAACTAGTCCATCTCATCGAAGCACAATACGAGGCATTTTCGTGTAAGGTCTTGTCCCAGTAACTGCTGGAGTGAGACAAGGATGTATCTTATCACCGCTACTTTCTCTAATCGTAATGGATGAGATTCTGACTGGATCGATCGAATGTGCAATGAACTGAGGATTGTCATGGAATCCTTCAACAATGGAGCAACTGAACGACCTTGACCTGGCTGACGATATTGTTTTGCTCGCCCAAAAACAGCCGGATATGCAGAGCAAACTCGACGACCTCACCGAAAATTCCAAGGCAGCAGGTCTCAAAGTCAATGTCGGAAAGACCAAGTCGATGGAAATCAACACAGGAAATCCCTCCAGTTTCATGGTAGCTGGGCAACAAGTTGAGAAAGTGGAGTGCTTCCAGTATCTTGGTAGCCAGATTACGCCTGATGGTGGTACCAGGAAAGACATCGAAACCAGGATCAGAAAGTCCCGATTTGCGTTTGCGAGTCTCCGAAACATCTGGCGGTCACCCCAGATCTCTCTACGAACGTAAATCCGAATCTTCAACACAATCCGTATTGCTGTACGGGTGCGAAACTTGGTGCACATATGCGGTAACGACGCGAAAACTGCAAGTATTTGTAAACCGCTGCCTGCGGAATATCATCAGCGCTTGGTGGCTTGGCAACTGGATCTTGAATGAGGAACTACATCGCCGGTGTTATCAAAGGGCGCTTGAAGTCGAGATTCGGGAACGTAAAGGGAGATGGATTGGGCACACGCTGCAAAAAGATGAAAACGAGATTTGCAAAGAGGCCCTAGATTGGAATCCAGAAGGACATCGAAAAAGAGGTAGACCCAGAAACTCGTGGCGGCGAAGCCTAGCCGCTGAAATCTGAACTGTCGACGCGAATCTTGACTGGGACCAGGTGAAGACGCTGGCTCCGGATCGTCAACAGTGGAGGTCTTTTACCACGGCCCTATGCACCGGAGGAACGGCGCGGGATCATTAAGTTAAGTTAGTAAGAAAGACGTCGTTCCCTCTAAACTGCAGTGGTTCTCGGCTTTGCGCTTGGGAATCTCATCCATCAGTCTATTCTTCCTTGAATTCTTACAAATTGCAGTTTGAAAAAACATAAAATAATAGCCATAAAATTCTTCCCAGCCTACCGCTTGAGAAACACTTCCTCTCATCGACATCCTCTATCGGCTTCGAACGGCTTATGGGAATTATGATGATGATGAGTTTGCAACGACTGAAGCATATTGCTGCTACGCCGAGAGCAATGACGATGGCTGGCATATCCTCCTAGTCACCATACACGCACTCTTACTTTTACTATACAACCATAATACCACCGTCGCCAGCGATTTGACTAACTTGGTTATTATTTAGTCGATATGGCGGAAGCGGTAAGGCTTAAAGTTAAAGAAGACATCGAACGGCGCAAATTATTATGGGATCCGGATGTGTACCGGAAGTTTTTAAGTAAATTGTCAGTTGTTCTCTTAGAACGCTTTACAAAGGTGTTTTACAAATAAATTTCTTTTTATAAAACTTATTTTTTGTTATGTTATGTTATGTTAAATAAAATTGCATGTCACAGCAAAAACTGAAACCAGTTACCTCTTTAAAATTCGGAACATCTGATCGACAACGCAACTAAAACTAGCCGCTCAACCTGAAACATTTCCCAGAAAAAAAAACTTTTCCAGTCGATAAGCGACGGTTGAGCGGGTCAAAAAAGACGGACGCGGGATGGAAGTTTTTCCGGGCTACGTTCGAAGGAATGAGTAAGTGGGAAAATAAATCAGTTTTGTACGTTTTGCTATGTAGGTATACCTACGCTCGGGTGTGTTATCTAATACTTTAAAATGGTTTTTGGCTCCGATGGTTAGTCAGTTCAGATCGGATGGTCGGTCGGCAAAACGAGCGGGGTGGAATAGATTTTTTATTTTTCCCTCCCTAGCCTTCAAAGCGAGAAAAAAGGGATGTGAATTTGTGCCAAAATAGATTTTAAAGTGGGTGAAAGCTTATACTTATACTATTTGCTAGATAAACTTATCTTTGTTATTCTTTCCATTTTCGTGTTATCGTTTTGACTCGTCGCGAAAACGCTTTTCCGGGCCGGATTTGTTCGCATGGTGGGCACTTTGAAGCGGATATCTGTTACCCATATATTTTTTTTATCGTCTAGTGGAACGCTTTAAATTATTGGTATTTTTTGTGTTGTTGTTTGTAGATTCAATGCAGGACCTTTCACTTTAATGCCATAGTTTGGTTTGATTGTATCATAAAGCAGTTTGATAAAGTTTTATAGCTCAAATATCAAATTCCTTAAAGCTAATAGAGCATCTCTTAAAACCCCCTTTTAATACCTTTGAAAACCTTTGGAATTCTGGAAAACTCCTTAAACTTCAGTTATCTATTCAAATAATTCGTAGAAGGATTATTATTCACTTTTACACAGTAAATTTTTAAAAATAATCTTGTTTTTGTTGAAAAACTCAAGTGGTGCTATTCTTATTTCGCACACCTTTTTCACATTTTTGGTCCTCAACGCCAATTGCTACGTCCAAAAAAAGTAAACTTATCCTTGATTTATCCGTTAAGCAATACAGAACAAACTGTGGAAGAAAAATTTCGTAATTATCAATCATTCATATTTTAACAAGCAAAACACATAGTGGTGCTATTCTTATTTCGCTCACTGTAGGGTTGAACATCTCGTGAGGTGTTCATGAATCCTCATTAGTTTCTACGGTCATGCTTCAAATGGAATATAGAAACTTAAAACAAATTTTAACATGCCCTTGATTAATGTGTCAATTTTCACCGAAACTGCAAGTGGCATATATTATTTGCAATATTCATCAAACCATTTTTTTACTGCCACATTTAAAATAGAATTCCACCAGCATCCATCGAATGAGCCTTTCCTCTACCCGCAAAGTTACCTTTAAAATTGATTTCCCCAGCAAATCAATGAAGAGCATGCGGTCGATCTCTATCCGTCCCACGGCGAACATATAAAATTTAATTATAATAATCCGCATATAAGATTATCTGTTAATTGAATTTCCATTTACCGCTTCTATGCCATCGAGGAGCGCCGGATGACGACCGCTGGTTGGTTCGATGGTCGTCAGAATTCCTGGCCAAAAAGGACACCACCCAACGTAACAACGGTATGGATGGAGGGACCTCAATCAGCAAATTCTGCCCCGGCCACCGTACTGCGTGTAATGTCAATCAAAATGTGTCACAACAGATTTAAACCGATCATTCCGGGTGCTGCTGAAAGTTCTCTCCATTTGGTTAAATAAATTAAAGTCACGTGGCCGACCGTACGTCGCGACGTCTCCCGCGCACCCTTCCGCGACGTCGATCCAGAATCCATGATGTATCTCCGAGCAAGAGGACCTTGTCTCGATTCGACTCATCGATGAACGAACAGCACATAATACTTCACATCGCAAAAGGACACACTTCTCTATCACTTAATACCGTGATGAAGTTGATTGACTGGCTGCCGCTTTTCTTCCGTTTTATGCTTCGCGTCTTTCCTATGGGGCGGATGCTGGAAAAGCCGACTGACGACGTCGACGCACATCCATCAGCAACGCGACGCTCTGCGGCGCATCGAGATGGAAACTTTCGCTGGTCTTTCCTTCAATTTTCTGATTGCCAGGTCTGCAGCAATATTACCTTTATTCAAATTTCTACGTTGCCATCAATCTTAAAATAATTTTCTGTACCTGAATAATTCTTGGGATTTCCGGTTCATGAAATTGATAATTGTGAAGTTAATTTGTTTAAACTATTAAGTAAATACAATATAAACTCAAAATACTACGAAACTAATACATCGTTCTGAACTATTTTCATTACAATGTGTTCTGATTAGCGGAAATTAAAAATAATGTTTCAAATCTCCCACATCAAATCACTCAACCGTTTAAATGTAACAAATTCGACGTGATAAAGTTTTCAGACTTTAAAAATGGATTAGGAATTGATTGGGAGCCAGCCCTAAAATTCAACCTTATATTGCATTACTTGAACATTTTTCAAAAGATTTGATTGAAATTTGGTTTAAAAACGATAACGCTCAGAAAAGCAGATTTTCAACTTCAAACATCTATATATATAAAAATGAATTTCTGTCTGTCTGTCTGTCTGTTCCCTATAGACTCGGAAACTACTGAACCGATTGGTGTGAAACTTGGCAAGTGGGGGTATTGAAGGCAAGGGAAGGTTCCTATTACGGTTTGAGACCCCTCCCTCTCTCATGAAGGGAGGGAGGGGCCTACCAAACAAAAGTCAATTTTTTGCATAACTCGAAAAACCATCAAGCAAATGGTATCAAATTTGGCATGGGGTGGTATTTGAGAACGAGGAGTATTTCTATGAATATAAGGTACCCCTCCTTCCTCTCAGTGGGGTGATAGGAAGGGGAGAGGGGGGTACCTTACAATTTTTCATATAACTCGAAAACTAATTAAGATGTTGGAACCACATTTGGCATGGGAGGGTATTTGGATACGAAAAATATTTCTATGATTTTTTGAGACCCATCTCTCTTTCCAGTAGGAAGATATAAAGGGGGGAGGGGGCCTGTTTTATATTTTTTTACATAACTTAAAAACTAATTAAGCAAATGGAACCAAATTGGGCATGGACGGGTATTTGGAAACATGACATGTTCTAATGATTGTTTGAGACCCCTTCCATCTTCCTGCGGGGAGAAAGGAAAGAGGGAGAGGAGTTTCATACAATTTTTACAGCATAACTCAAGAAATACAACAGCAAATGGAACCAAATTTGGCATGGAACGGTATTTGGGTACGAGAAATGCTTCTATGAATATTTGGTATCCCTCACTGGATGAAAAGGGGGAGGAGAGATTCCTTTCTTGCAGTAAGATGATAGAATTGGGAATATAGGAAGGGAAGAGGAAGCTTACATTTAATTTTATTTTTATTTTATTTTAATCCGAGAAATGGAAAATCATTTTGGTATGATTCTATGATTATCTGACTTACCATCCTCCTTTCAATGAGGATACAGGCTCCATATACATTTTGTTGAAAGGATTAAAAACTGATCAACCAATGGAACTTTATTTGATATAAGAGAATTTTTGGGAACGAAAAAAATGGGTATGATCAAGCATGGAAAAAATCGGATCGAAGTACATTCAATCTGCAATCCGTGGTGTACTCATTCAATTCTAACTGCCAATCGAAGCAATCGGGAAAGGAAAAAGTTAACACACCACAATGAACACTAACGATTGCAATCCCGAATGAATGAACTTTTAATAAGTTCGGGTGAACGAAACGAAGCCCGAAACATTCGCCGCGTTCAATTGGATCGTTTTTTATTTTCACCACGACGTTCGAAAATGATTGTCGATACACAATCGCCAAACGATTGTAAGATTGCATTCGCGAATGTTTCCGTAACCGGTAAAGGATTGCGCCATCAGGTGCTTGTTTTTCAACTAATTTTGTGCGTGTTTTAGCCCCCGCGCTCGCTGATGGTTTGATTTCTCATGATGTTATTTTAATTTATGTTCGAATAGGAACATTCAACATATAATTAGTAAAAGTGTGAACTTTTGCACATTGCGTAGAAAACTAAACTGACAATGGGGGGTTTGAAAATAGGAGGCAAGGACGTCGGCCTGGTGTCGATCAAAGCCGTCGATATTGTTTCGGTCGAATAAACGTCGTCTTAGCTGCTGATTTTCCGGTGCGGAATTCGCTTTTATGTCCCAATGCTATACGAACGCGAAACATACGCACGTATTAGGCATAGCATTTTTATAGTTATTTCAATCTATTATATAAAATTCTCTTGTAACGGTGTTTGTAGTACTACTCCTCCGAAATGACCCAAACGATTCGAATGAAATTATTTTTAGAATATTCTGTAGCCATGCGAATCGGTTTATATCGAATAAAAACAACACAAAGTTGCATCAATTGTCCGTTATAATTAAATTTGTAGTTTTTTGAATGAAATTAAAGTCATGGCTTTCATTTTTTCGAGATTTTTTTTTCCTTTGGGCGGTTTGTTTTTCGTCTCCAAGGTCGAGGCGTCGCGACCTGACGTCGTTAGAAGATAGTAACCATGGCATAGCATACTGATCAGTGAGAATATTTTGGCGCGTATTTCTCAACCAAGCATATTTTCAATGCAAGTGGTGGCGATATGATGCCTTGATGTGATTTTTTTTTATCTTGATTCCTAGGTCACATGGTTATGAATGACGCCTAGATGTGATTCAGGTTGACATTTTGCTGATCGAATAAAACATATAATATTTGTTTTGCCAAAATCTGAAATTGAAAAGTCAGGCAACCATTTTTAGAGATTTTCTTTTCTTCTAGGGGTTTGTTTTTCGTCTCCATGGGTGAGGCGTCGCTAGCAAACGTCATTGCAAGATAATAGTAACCAAAGCATACTGTTCATTGATCGCTGGAAAAATTTAAAAATTAGGCGCCTATTTCTCAACCAAGTACCTACCTATATATATGCACGTGGGGGCGATATGCAACCTAGATGTGTTTTTTCTTGCTTATTTGTACACAGCACATGGTAATAAATGACGCCTAGATGTGACACAGATTGATATTTTATCTATCGAATCAAAACCATATAAACGATTTCAAATATTAAAACCATTTTTAATTCGTGTTAATTTAAGTAGTAAATTGATGTCCAAAAATATGGATTTGGTAAAATAAATATGAAATAATGTTATGACACTTTACGGACGTTTGAAAATAAAAAAATTGGGAAGCTTTACATTCAATTTCGTATAACCCAATACGTCTAGAACGCTAGGCACATTAACTGAACAAGAATCTATTCTATTCTATTTTGTTTATTTATAGATGATTTTAACCAACTTGGTCATTCGTCCTCTCAACAAGAGTCTGTTCTTCGAAATAGATTAGATAGGATTGAAGTTTTAAAAGGCGAATGATTTGATTTTTTGCAAACGTAAATTGAAATTATCAATAAAATTATCTATTTTTTAATAACAAAAAGTGAGGATATGCATTTTTCGGAAGAATTTTCAATTAAGAAAGTAGACTAGACAAGGGCAAACCATCAACTTTTACAAAAAATGTATACATTATTTCTTCATCTAAAAATTGTTGGGCCCAAAAAAAAATTTGATTAAATAAACTTAACTCTTTTTTATAAATCATTCACCAAAAAACTGTTTACACGTTTACTGTTTGTTAACACACATTTCAAGTACAAACTTAACATGAAAAGTGTGTTTTTGTTTTACATATTTTGGCTATATAGAAGAGACTTTTGATTCAATTTTTCGTTGAACAGTGATTATGATGAACTTTCAATATGACCTGAAAGTGTTAAAAATAATATTAATTCCAATAATTTCTTAGGTGGAATAAGCGAAAAAGCGCCATTTAGCTATGAAACATCTAAAATTTAAGAATTTTATCTCCAAAATGGCCAGAAAGGATATCCCGAGTGTTGAATCTGAAGCGGATATTCAAAATTATTATAAAGGTCTTTGTAAATCAAGGTCTTTTGGTTGAACAGCATTCAGTGAAATTGAAGTACCAAGCATTAATTTATTCCGGAGGAAAACTTAGGATATAGCAATGAAAGTTGATAAAACAGACAAACAAGAACAAGTATTAAATTCATTTTAAAGTCTTTTCACTGACGCACCTGAAAAAGACCTATGTGTTTTCACTTGCCCCAATAAATGGGACAAATGTATACTTCGATATTTCTTTTTGTCAACATAACTGATATTTTTTTTTTGAAATATTACTTTTTTCAGAGAATATGAAAGTTGAACTGTGGTGATATTCGTTAGGATTTGACCGGTGTTTCATTTTTGAAAATTAAGATTTACAGTAAAAAAGGCCTATAATTTTTATAAAGGTTTTGTTCACATGATAATGGCCCTTATTCTGCGCCTCGAGTGACGTGACGATGGTAGAGTCACCCAAGTCACTCTATTCCAGCAGTCGGTTTAGGTGAGGAACGTCACTTCGGATGAACTTTGTGAGTTCTTACCCTAATCTCGTAGTCACCGTGGGTGAGAATCGTCGCATTCGGGTGACGATTTTAGGTGACAATTGTCGGTACCTTTTCAGGTGGTGACGAGATTAAAATGGAATGAAAAATTACAGAAAGCGGAGTTGTTAGTTGTTAAAATTCAATCAAAATATTTTACCTAGCATGTTTTTAGCTTAAATCTATATATATAAAAATGAATGTTTGTCTGTCTGTCTGTTCCCTATAGACTCGAAAACTACTGAACCGATCATCGTCAAAATTGGCATCTGAGGGTTTTTGAGGCCGGGGATGGTTTCTGTAATAGTCAAAACTCCATCCGACTTAAGGGAGGGGGGGCTTCCATACAAAATTTGTAGTTTTTCGAACCAAATTAAAGTCATGACATCCATTTTCTCGAGATTTTTTCTTCCTTTGGGTGGTTTGTTTTTCGTCTCCAAGATCGAGGCGTCGCTAGCCACCGTCGCAAAAGGATAGTAACCATTGCATAGCATACTGATCAGTGGGAATATTTTGGCGCGTATTTCTCAACCAAGAATATTTTCAATGCAAGGGGTGGCGATATGAAGCCTTGATGTGATTTTTTTTACCTGATTCCTAGCTCATTTGTAGAGCACATGGTTATGAATGACGCCTAGATGAGACCAAGATTGACATTCTCAAATTGAAAAGTCATGACATCCATTTTTCTTTTATTTGAGGGGTTTGTTTTTCGTCTCTATGGTCAGGCAAACGTCGTCGTCGCAAGTGGATAGTAAACGAAGCATACTGTTCATTGATCGCTGGAAAAATTTATCAATCAGGCGCCTGTTTCTCAACCAAGTACCTATGTTTCTTATGCATGTGGGGGCGATATGCAACCTAAATGTGTTTTTTTCTTGCTTAATTGCACGTGGTGATAAATGACGCCTAGATGTGACATGGATTGGTATTTTATCAATCGAATCAAAACCAATTGAAAGATTTGCAAAAATTCTTCCGTATTTAGTTCGTGTTGATGTAGGTAGCATTCAACTTTTCGTTCAAGGAACATTAGAACATGTTCAAACGTTCAACTTTTTCTGTTAAAAAAAAATTAAAAATTATGTTTTCTTCTAGAAATTGTTACTTCGGCCCAAATACACAACTGAAACGAATTTAGAAATGAAAATGGTAGCTTTTTATTTTAAATAATTCTGAAAAAAACCATCATTCTTTTTGCTTACCTACATACCAATTCAAGTACGTACGTAACATGAAATATGTTTTTGTGTTACATGGCTGTATAAAAGAGACTTTTGATTCGCTTCGTTTTTGAAAAGTGAGACTTTAGATCTGATATTCAACTGGATGCAAAATTTTTATGAGAAATTTTTAGTATACCCTTAAAGTGTTTAAAACAATATTCCCTCCTGTCAACTTACACGGTGGGGCAAAGGGAAACGTCGAAATGATATTTTTCTAAATATTTATATTTTTTGCTGTAGTAAATTTATTTAAAAAAAATAGAAATTTGCACTGTATTTAATACATAACTTTAATATATTTTTCATTACTATGATAAGTGCTGTTTGGGAAAACTTCAAGCTATAATGTCTCATGTCCACGAGTTTGGAATATGGCGAAACATTTTTCTAACATAATTTTGGCGCAAAAAGGATAGATATTCAAACTGCTCCGTAGGCGAGGATGGTGAAAAAAGCTGTTTGAAAATGGCTATTAAAAATCCTTTTAATCGTTTTTTTTTTCAAATTTCGATTTTCTTATTTTTTCAACTCCAAAAAATACCCCATCTAAAGCTTATCAGGAGCTGGAAGTGCTCATAGTTAATACAGAATATTAGGAATCTACTCAAAAAACTGTCTGGATTCACGCTATTCATCGGTTTTTAAAATTCTCTCTCCATATAGAACAATATGTAATTAATTCCAATATGCGAATCTTTTTCTTTCAATTAGTAATTTATGTAAACTCAAGCCGGTTAAATTTGCCTACCTTCTTCAAGCAGTGGGGGACAAAATTGGAAAAGATGGGGGAGCTCCCATGTAAATTTAAGATAAAGAGCTTTTCAAAGAAGGGACCATCTTTAAAAAGGTTTTTTTGGGTACAGAGTACAAATTTCATATCTTGGAAAACGAGTTTAGAGATCAAATTTCAGTAAAAAATATGTACCATCTATGAAGTGCAATTCAGAACTGCAGCTGCAGCTCTCATTTCAAAGTTGTTGGTTCTGAAGTATGATGAGGTTTGATTTAAAAAAATGCTCTCTTAAATCTAAATTTGAATAAATTTTTACAAATTACATTTATTTTCGGAAGGTGTAGCAAAGCACAACGGGTCAGCTAGTAAACAATAAAAATTCAAAAAAAATTCGAGCCAATACCTCACAATTTTTTATTTCCTTCCGAAAACCAATTCGAACAAAACAAAACGCCTTCAAGTAGGCAAGCACGTAATCGCCCAGATGTGGGCAGATATTTGAGTGCTATGTCGGCTTACAATATTTATGTGTGGGATTTTATAATTTTTATGTGACGCATATAAAAGTAATAATTTTGTATTCTGTATTCTTGCAATCTCAACATAATTAAATGTTTATTTGGCAATTTTGGTTAAAATAAATGTCCCAGTAGCCAAAAGCTAAATCCCTAGGCTTAGTAAACAAGAGTGGACATTTTCAAACCCCCCTTTGTCAGTTTAGTTATCTACGCAATGTGCAAAAGTGCTGAATGTTCTTATTCGAACATAAATTATAATAAAATCATGAGAAAACAAACCGTCAGCGAGCGCGGGGGCTAAAACACGCACAAAATTACCCGAAAAACAAGCACCTGATGGTGCAATCCTTTACCGGTTACAGAAACATTCGCGAATGCAATCGTGCAATCGTTTGGCGATTGTGTTTCAACAATCATTTGCGAATCAATTCACCCAACGAACGTCGTGGTGAAAATAAAAAACGATCCAGTTAACTGCGGCGAACGTTTCGGCCATCGGTTCGTTCACCCGAACCTATTTAAAAGTTCATTCATTCGGATTGCCAATCCGTCCAATCAGCGGTCGTCTGTTCACGCTCGCATCGCCGATGCTATCATCGTGAACGGAGCGGTGATTGAGAATCATTAGCGTTCATGCTGGTGAACGAATTTTTCCATCCTTGGGTATGATTATTAAAGATCACGACCTCCATTCAGCAGGAGGTGAAGGGAAGGACAGGGGAGAGGGCTCTCTTATGAGTGTTTTAGCATGAATCCAGAACATATCAAGAAAAAACAACCATATTATATAAGTTAGATTGTTTGCGTACGATTAATTTGAGAAAATTCAGACAGATTAAAATAATCAAATCATTAACACAAATTTGTAGAGCAAGATTCAGAATATTAGTTTAAGTTATCTTTGTGTTGCAATTTGAAACTCCAGCTGCAGGTCTCATTTTATAGCGGTTGCGGTTATGTTATAATTTGATTTAAAATAATGCCAATAAAACAATAAAAATTTGAATAATTTCTGAAAATATCATTTGATTTTGAAAGGTGTAGCAAAGCACATCGGGTCAGCTAGTGTGTAATAAAACAACGATGTCAGCTTTTCAATCACTTTCTTTTCCAATACATCTAAAATTTATTCTTTTTTCAATCAAAAATTTAGGGGTACCTATGCAAAAAATGTACACTTTTAAAAAAACAAATTTAACTTGCGGATGTTTCAAGGACCCTATTACCGCTAACTTGATTTATTCCAGTATTGATAAGCTTACTTGAAGGAATACTATCTCACAAGACGAAAGCGATTCTTTTTAATATTATCCTTTCAAGCAGTTGACAATTTTATATTTTTGGATCTGTATTTTGTATTTGTATCTGTGTATGTATTTTGTGAAATTTTTCCTGCAAATTTAGTACAAAGTGTGTTCACTGACAAAATGACGAGTCCTGGCAAATAGTCTTAAAGAATTAGTTCATTTTCATTTTCTAAAATAATCGAACTAAATGCTACTTATTACTCACACGATTGATCCAAAACAAGCAAAACAAAATTAATTGTGCGTGACCGGCCATTCAGCACTTTTACATACCAATTACCATCCATCACTAAACACTCCAAAAACAACAACTATTAAAAAAAAAATCAATATTTTTCCAATCCAAATCTATATTACGGAAATAAAACTATCGTTTCAGGCCGAATTTTCGTCAAATATGAAGGGTAAAGTGATGTTATTATGAACACGGGGTTAGTTCAAACGAACGCCGCACACAGGGGAAAACGATGTAGAAAGGTGATCAAAATTGTTCACGCAAAAACGGAGATTTTCAGACATTTAAAGTCTTCGGAGCATTTTACCTACATTCAAAGCACTTTAAAATGAGCTTTTGATAAAAATGATTAAATCACCTAGCAGTGAGATAGAAAAATTATTTTTTGTATTTTTCATTTTTGAGCACTTATGTCTTTGGCAAGATTTTAGATTGTAAAAAATGTAGCAATTTTGTTGAAGACGTCAACATCGTGGAAGCTAAACCAAAAAAGTTAGAAGGGTTCAAAATAAAAAAAATATTTGTTTATCAAAATTTTAACGATTTATTTATATGTATTTTAACGATATCTTTTCAGGCCAAGCTTATTCAAGCAAGATGTATTTAAAAGAGTTTTGAGTCACTTAAAATCAAACAGTTTTGTGGAACACACTTAATAAAAATATTCAAACTGAAACGAGTTAGATCGGAAAAACTAAGAAAAAATAGCTGTTTTTGAATTTCTCTATCTTTTTAGTTCGGTTGAGTTCGGTTCATTTTTTGGTTGCATTTGAATCAGGCAGGTTTCAACGTTATAAAAACATGGAGTTTACGATGTTAAGTTGTTTATTTTGTAGCTTTGTAAATGATTAAAGTTAGTTATTTTAAAGGAATCTAGAGGAATTTTTTTTTACATTTAAAATGAGCTAACCGAAAAACAAACTCGTCAAGTAAATTGTATTCTAAGCTAAAAGGTAGATTGTAAGGCTCGTCAATGGAGGCTTAAAAACGTCATACGCGAGCGAGAGAATGATTTGGCTTAAGTTTCACCAAAATAAAAACGGTTACTAATTGTCAGTTTAAATAAACTTTGTCCTCTAGATTCCTTGATAATAGCTAACTTTAATCATTTATAAAGCTGCAAAATAAACAACTTAACGTTAAAAACTCCATGTTTTTATAACGTTGAAACCTGCCTGATTTAAATGCAACCAAAAAATGAACCGAACTCAACCGAACTAGAAAGATACAGGTGTTCAAAAACAGCTATTTTTTCTTAGTTTTACCGATCTAACTCGTTTCAGTTTGAATATTTTTATTAAGTGTGTTCCACAAAACTGTTTGCTTTTAAGTGACTCAAATCTCTTTCAAACATATCTTGCTTGAATAAGCTCGGCCTGAAAAGATATCGTTAAAAAACTGAAAATTTTGATAAAAAATATTTTTTTTATTTTGAACCCTTCTAACTTTTTTGGGTTAGCTTCTACGATGTTGACGTCTTCAACAAAATTGCTACATTTTTTACAATCTAAAATCTTGCCAAAGACATAAGTGCTCAAAAATGAAAAATACAAAAAATAATTTTTCTATCTCACTGCTAGGTGATTTAATCATTTTTATCAAAAGCTCATTTTAAAGTGCTTTGAATGTAAGTAAAATGCTCCGAAGACACTAAGGGTCTAAAACGCTCCGTTTTGGCGTAAACAATTTTGATCACCTTTTTACATCGTTTTCCCCTGTGTGCGCCGTGAGCTTCGCTCTGGTCTTGGCAGGGTCTAAAAATTATTGAAATGTGATAGTATATCATATAAAGTCTATTATTCTGACATCAGCTGACCCGGTGTGCTTTGCAACACCTTTCAAATAATACATGTTTTTTGAAAAAAAAAATCTGATTTTGAATTTATTTTTCGTTTCATATAAAAGAACCAGAATATTTGACTTAGTTTTTTAAATTCTGCTTTACTGAAGAATATGTTTTAATCTAAAATACCATATTTCTTGCATTTTCACAAAATGCGATCTTTTTGCAAAAATTTCCATTATAGATCTGAGTTCAGTTTATGCATTTTATTTTTGAAAAAAAGTCATTGATCTTTAATTATAGTGGACGTTTCGGCTTCTCAGTCAAAATATGATATAGAAACAGTATATTTACTTAATGTCCTGTTTCTAAATTATATTTTGACTGAGAAGCCGAAACGTCCACAATAAGACTACATTCACCAGTCACAAATCAACCATCTATTTTTAATTGTAATAATTTGAAAATGAGTTATTTTTGTTGTGCGAATTGACAGTCTCCCGTCCTTTAAAAAAAATTAGGGATAGGAGACTTGTATACCAAACTTAGTGAAGTTCCTTAAAAATTGTCCAAGTATAAGAACACAGAAAAAATATTTAATATACTTACCTATCAATACAAACCAGGACCAGCTTGGTGTATTACATCAGGACTTGTATGTGTACCGAATTTGAGTGGAGCCACATGAATTTTTTTCTAGTTTTATCTAATATAACTTCAAATTCAAATAGCAGTCTTCCTCCCTTTTTATTTGAAAGAATTGCTCTTACAGTACAATAAATTATCAAATATCATGACTTGTCAATCGATGTGATAAATCTTTTCATTTTCTCAAATTGAGTTTAGTAGCAAGTGGATATTAAAATAATTCAAGGCATTTTTTTATGCATATGCCAAAACCAAAACTTTTTTGAAAACTCAACCAATTATCTAATCATGTAGAGTTTGTTACCCTACTTTGGACCCTTTAAGAGGTGGTTTATAAAAATCCATGTATTTCTCACAAATGGACGGCATATTTTCAGTAAATCTATTCTTAGTTGAAAATCTCATCTGCATATTTCAATGAATATTTTGAACTTTTTTTGCCGTTTTTTTAATATATTTATAAAGATGTGGTTGCCAACTTAGAACCTACTGTTCCTGCTTTAGTACTGGACTGGTACCCTTTATTGGAGCTAGATGCAAAATATAAAAAAAAAGTTTGTTTTTCAAAAACATCTCAAAATATTGATTAAATATCCAATTACTTAAAAGAAACTATTCATGGGCTAAAGTTTCCTATTTTTTGATATTTTACAAATTTCCCAAAGATTATCCTTTATGTTTAAAAAAGGGTATTACATTTCAAATTCATCACAGCGATAGTGGCTTCCCTTGAAATTTTGGCTTAGATAGTTTGATAACATGATTTTTTTTCTTATTCACACTTAATTATCAAAATGCCTCTCATTAATTCAGCTTTCTGTTTTACCACTGAAGAGACAGTTCATCGCAAAAATCGGTTTGATAGCATGTAAAAAGATTGAAATTTCATTTTTGCATAATAGTATCTTAAATATATGCGAGTTAAATTAATTAATTATTTACAATTTTCGTGATTTTAGCCTAAGTAGGCTCTAGGTCCAAATTAGGTTGCAATGGTCTCTTGTAAATGAATAATTCAAGTTTTGTCATACTTTTGTTCATTTTGTTTGGGAGTCCTCCTTCTAAATAAAAATCAAAACGCCACATAATATTTCGAATCATCTCATAACTTTGAAAGATGGTTGTGTATCAAATTTGATCAAAATAGTTAAAAATGGTTCGGGTTCTGTCACATTTTGTATCGATTTTACATGGGACCCCCCTTCCCCTTTCAAAAATAGCAAGGGGGTTTCATATACAAGATCATATGAAAATGTTGAAAACTGTTTAACAATACAATAAATCATATCATGGTGTTCAATTTGAATTGTAGAAAACTTTATGGTTTACTGCTTAAAATTGTAAAAGTTATGCCATATAATTTGATAAATTTGTATGGGAGCTCCGCCTCCCTCAAGTCAGAGGGTTCTGAAACTATTATAGAAACCATCTCCCGCTCTGAAAAGGGTCATATGCCAAATTACAAGTTGATTGGTTCAGTAGTTACTGAGTCTATAAGCAATAGGCAGACAGACAGACAAACATAAATTTTTATGTATAATACTTGATCCCTTTTTCTTATTTTTATCATATCTTTTTTGAAAAAATTTAGCAACTCGTCGCCTTTTGCATTTTCAGACAGCGTGTAATTTCACGTTTCTATGCTCCAAAAGTTGGAACGATACATGAACCCGTAGATAAACTAGAAGCATTTTCGCGGAAGTACAAAAATTGCGATATTTTTAAAGTTAAGGGAGACTTGATCCTTCATTCCGGAGGCCCTAATCCTTGGAAAAAAATCAAACAAAATTACAAAATAGAATTTCAGTTGACTATTTTGGTCATATTTTTCTCACTCCACAATTTATAAACATTAAATGCCTAAAGAAAGAAATTTTAAAATTATGACTCAACCCTAGTGAATTTGCATACTTTAATGCGCTATTTTCAAAATTTAAAAGAAAATCAATTTTCTTAGCCCTTTTTTACCAGACAATTGTTGTATAGATATCAGTTATTGTATAGATATTAGCAATCTCGTAATTAGCAATTATCACGATCTATTCAGTAGAAAAATATACCTTTTTGAACTCTAGGGATCAGTTGAACCCATAATGAACATTTTAAAAAACTTTGTCTGAAAAATGTTAAGAGTTTACCATCGTTTTGACAACATGGTATTTTTTAGATCATATTACACTCTTACGATTTATATAATGGAATATATGTTTTTGTTAAAAAAATTTCATGCCAGAAACATTTTAAAGTGGTAAAGAAAGATCTTCTAGTCACATTTAGTGCAATGTTTCAAACAAAGTTAAATAACTCTAAAAATTATTTTGTTAAATTTCTTTGAGCTTGTAGAATAGTTGTTTTGCTCCATTTGATACCTTTTTCTAGAGCATTTGATCCTTGTAGCGCATTCCAGTTTCGAGATATAGCTCAGGAATCAAGTATCTCCAGGGATCAAGTATCCTCGTTCTCCCCTATAGATTTGCACTTATAGCTTGTCCGTTTTACTCCATAAATTTAGTCGTTGCAGCCCTTAATAAAATTCATTTCTCAGAGAAAAAAAAAGTTTTGAGGTGTGTTTGTCCATTGATTCCCTCATTAGATAAGATAAAGTCTTGATTTTGAATGTTTCAAGCTCAGGAAATGATTCTCTGTTAAAAAAAATCCTCTTACACGCGAAAAAAGTGTTCATTAGAACGCTGCAAAAAATGACTTTTTGCTCCCATTTGTTTTTTCGTTGCATTTTGAGTCACCAAGCATCACTGTAAAATTTGAGACGATTTGGTTGATTCTTGAGTTAGCACAAAACGTTTCATTTTTGTATGGAAATTTGTATGAAAGAAGAAACTTTTACACATTAAATCATCCGGAAATTTCAAATAAGTTTGAAATGAAGTCGATCTTTGATTTTTGGTTTTGACTATTCTTATGCCTAATTTTTTGCTGACATGACAAGCAGCTAAGCACTTAATGAAAAAGGTTATAACCATTTCAAAACAAAAAATCTGAATCAATTGACAAGTGTTTAAAATACCAGAAACCTTTTATCCTCATCTTACGGTTTCGCAGCTTTCGAATAAGATAAAACTAAAAAAAAATATCGAAAATAAAATTATTACACTGAACATCTTTTGTGAGATTCAAATTAGGTTTGTGCATTATTCACATGTTCTACTGTTTTTCTACTGTTCATATACTTTACTCTTGATATTCAAAGGTTATTCATGTTGCGGTGATGGTAAAACGGTTAGAAATAATGCTAGTTGTCCTAACCTTAACTGAAATTTTTTACCTTCTTTTCGGACATTCACACCAACTTCGCTTATTATTACGAAAAATCATTTATTTTTATAATTTGCATGCGATAAAATAAAGTTTCGAAATTATGTGCCATATGATATTTTCAAAATTTGAAGTTAAAATACCAAATTTTACTATAGAACTCTGGCTTCTGAACTCCAAAATTCGAAATACATTCATGCACGATGAATTTCGGATTGAATAACCGATCCATAAATCAACTTTATTTCAACTTTGGATTCATAATTCAAATGGTAATTTGAACTTCTTACGCTTGTCTTCGGAATATGAAATCATAATTCTTATTGGTATTCTATTTTAAATTTTTCTTCTCAAAACAGATTCCGCTGAATTTTATTACTTAGCAGCAACTTGAAATTTTATTTCTGTATTCATGTTGAAAAAATATGCATGCAGATTTTTGTTGGATAACCTTTAAAATTATTATTTCAGAATGCGCTTTTGAAGCCTGATTTCTAGATACTGGATTCTGAATTTATTTATCCATATTCTTGTAAAATAATCTTAATTTTGAATCTGAATTTTCAATCCAACTTCAAAATGTATGTTTTAATGAGGTTTTTCAATTTTAAATTCTATTTAAATTTTGAAAATTACTGCTTGGTGAAATTTTCTTTTAAATTCCGATTTTTGAGATAAATTCTTTATGTTTATTATTCCGAAACATCATCCCTGATGACGATCCTATATGGATTGAAACTTTGGAACATTAAATAAATAGTCGTTTTCACTATTTAAAAAGACTGAAAGCCGAAAATCACATCTCGAAACATCAAACGAGATTCCATAACTCAATACCTTATAATCTGTAATTTTTAACATTATTTTTATAATAAAGAATGCTGTTACTGGTCACGGACGTTTTGGGAGCCCTCTAAAATCTAACATTTTCTGATTTTTTTTTCGAATTTTTACATATATTCTGTTAATTGGACGCTTCTCGAATTTCATTTTCTTATTTGTTTGAACTATGGATATATGTTTTTTCTATATTAAGTTTACTTTGCTGAGATTAATTTCAAAACATCAGAAATTGAAGCTCGTACAATTCAAGTTTTAGACCACACAAAAATATCTTTTTAATGTGTTCAGTTGTTTTTTAAACTTCAAAACAGCATTTATCAAATTCATAAAAAAATTTATACACTTCTGTGTTGAAATATGTAATATTTCATGTCATCCGGAATTTACACTACGCAGGGTAAATTCTAAGAAAAACTTATTCAAGTCTAAAATGAGGCATCACATTTGTGCGTCCACTTTTAGTTAAATTTACATCAACGACAATGTAATATCATGTGTAATATATCAAAAACTTATGGCTTCAAGCGTTCCTGTCTTCAAAAAAATACACGACTGCTTTGTTTTATGTCAAAAGTGATGCTTCAGTTTTGTGCGTCCAATTTGACAAATATTTACATGGAAAAATTAATAGTGTGTACTTTATGATAATTTCATATTTGTCCAATGAGTCTGCTGTATTGAACTTGATTAGTATCTCATGAGAAAAACCGGAAAAGCGAGAATCTCTCAATTTATTTAAAAACCGAATAAAAAACATTCTTACGTTTTGACTAATTTAAACTTTAAGGATTCCAAGAACGTCGAAACAGTTAAATTCGACCCCCCTATTCATTACAGAGTTATGAATATTCCAAAATATATTTGTTCGGTATTCAATTAAATTATAATGCACAATACTTATTTTGAACACTATCAAAGTTTGTGTGAGCCCTATCTGCAATGTTTGACACCAGAAGAAAGCAACAACTGATTTCCTATCTGAAGCTCGGGAGAAGTGTTTTTCGCCCGGATTCACGGGAAAAAAGCATTTCTCTTTCCCCGGAGGACCGCATCAAATGGCCCACTCGTGAACGGTTATTAATGATTGGATGAGGGTGAACCAGCGATGGTTGTTTTTTCTGTTGCTCACTGTTCTTCGAATATTGCTTCCTGTGTACTTGGAAAAAGGGAACGGTAAAAAAGGTACCTACAAACATTTTTGGCACTAAATATTCGTGGTAGCTGTTTTGCGGGATGCTAGGGCCGAGTGGAAAAAACCACCCAAGGCCGTTGAAATTTGATTGTCTGTAAGCGGTACGGATTCGGTTTGTCATGCAATCTTGAAATAATTGCCCCATGATTCCGACGAATACTTACAGGTTTTTTTTTTGGGTAAGGGAGTTTCACGAAAGGACGGTGCGGGCAGAACTCTTCTCGATCGATGGGTTGGTGGATAACAGCTGAAGGCTTTCTCAGATGAAAAAACAAATTCCGAAATATGATGAATGTTTTAGCAATGACTGGGTTTGTAGCAACTTCAAAAATATTCGGAGGGATACTTGAACCCGATTCAAAACAAAAACAAAATACACAAAAAAGTGAAAAAAGTTGAATATATAAGATTTCAAAAAAATAAATTGATTGTTGAAGCTCGTTATATATACCTATATTCATATAAAAACAATTTATGTTTGTTTGTATGTTTGCTTGTCTTCAATAAATAGGCTCAGCCGAAATTTGACACCTACACTTATTAGGACCAGAAATAATGAAAAATGTTTTCAGATTTTTGATTGATCTATTTTGAAGGGGGTCATCCTTACAACACAAATACTGTGCAGTAGAGTGCCCCAAATGACCCGATTATTGAAAAAGTTATACGCTGCAGGCTGAAATTGATCCTAGGCCTAGTAAAAGATCTCATGCCAAATTTGGGCCAGATCGGACCACGGGAAGGGGTCGCTCAACGAGCCTGAAGTTTGTATGGGATTTTGGGACATTTTGTTGGGGAAAAACATGAAAAACCAGTTTTTCATCAATAACTTTTATTCCCGTCGGCCAAATTCTTTCAAAAACGGTTTTTTTTAAAGCCTAAATTTTGAAAAAATATTTCATCCGAAAAAATGTTATTAGGCTTCATTTTTAACGGTGGTATTCATCAGTGTTAATGAGGAGACGTTATGTTCGACCGCCCCGACTCATGAACAGTGATGAATACCATCCTTATAAAAGTTAGCCCATTTTTGAAGCCTTTTAACTTTTTTTTATCTTAACTCTTATCGAAATGCAGTCTTCGGATGAAATCTTTTTCATAATTTAGGCTTTTACAAAAACCGTTTTTGAAAGAATTTGGCCGACGAGAATAAAAGTTATTGATGAAAAACTGGTTTTTCATGTTTCTCTCGAATAAAATGTCTCGAAATCTCATACAAACTTCAGGCTCGTTGAGCGACCCCTTCCCGTGATCCGATCTGATCCAAATTTGGCATGAGATCTTGTACTAAGATCAATTTTGGCATGCAGCGCATAACATTTCATAGGTTTTGGATTTCCCATACAAATTTGGGGCAGTCTACTGTGCAGTCAATATTGACGTTATTATAGGGGGAACTGAGGGTAAGACGCACAACTTAAGAAGAATCTTTTGTAACGTCGTAAATGAAGAATGCAATCCAGTAAATGCGACAAAAGTTTTGAAATAAAATTTAAAAACAAGAACACTTAAACCAATAATATACGTCTCAATCGTTAAATTTTGAAAGGCGTTCTTAAATATGATTTCCAATTCGTTTTGGGGAAAGGGCGCATATGTGTGCACCCATACACGCCGGTTAACAATTAATATGTGTGTATTGATTCAAGTGCTTCCGAAAGGTTTTTGACAGGTGAAAACACTTCTATTTTACTCCACACATGGAAAAATGTATTGCTTCGCGCAGTACTGCCTGATATATTGACATTCTTGTGAATAGTCAATTAAATCTATCCGAATTTCATGGATTTCAAACATTTCCGTTTACATTCAAGTTATGTTTTTCAATTTAACAAAGAAATTTATTTTAAAGTGATGTGATAGAAACTGCACATAAATTTAAACAAATATGAAACATGCTTATAGATGAAAGTACACGGCGCACTTGTCGGCCCTGCGCATTTTTTACCGAGTTCCCCTACATCGGATTGAGATATTTATAGAAGATTTTAACCAACATGATCATTCGTCCTCTGGATTGAGATTAAAAATTGCGCACAGTAGTTTTTAGAGACGAGTAATTGATTCCGATACTGAGATCGATTTCAAGGGTCAAATTTTGGGTCAGGGGTCGGACAAAGAGGTCGTTGTTACTGAACGGGGCTACTAAACGGGCAGCACTGAACGCACTCAAGTTGATGACAGTTGAACAGGGAAAAAGAGCGAGAGAAAAGAAAGCGGTTTATTCGGCGGGAAAGTCGTAGGACAAAAATAAACAATAACAAACTCTAGAATTGTTCAATTTCAATGCAAGTAGTATCGTTTGGTGATCAGAAGAAAATTAAAGCTAAGTTCGCAGTGGTTATTGTTGAGTTTGAATACTTACCCTAAATTTACGTGCTAAGGTAGGCCTAAACATCAAATTGAATTGCGTAACGCAAATAATAATTGAAAATTATCCCAATCTAGGCATTTGCAACTTTAGTACGAAGGCGCGAAGTGAAACTGCGCAGGGAAGTTGAGCACAGGTATGCCTATGAAAAGTGATTAAAAGTGATAGTTCTAATGCATTGTTAATTAATCTAGGCTACAATACCACGCAACGAAGCGTTTTCAATTAGGAATCGCCAGATTGAACCGAAATCGAATTGAGGTGAGAAATTGATTGAGAAAAGTGGAAATTGAATCTCTAACCTAGGTTTATTAAAGGTGTAGGGACTAGCAGCGGAAAATAGCTGGAATCGAGACGGAAGTAAGCGATAGGAAGTTCACTAAACGTAAGCTTGAAAATTGTTCTTAGTGTATTCCAAAATTAATTTGTATTCAAATCGTAGGAATTTAAAACGTGTCCCGGTAGAGCTTCGTACGAATAAAAGGGAACGTTACGAATTTGGAAATTGAGCTTTATTGTCATCACGATCCGGAAGTATCAATTTTTACAGTCGTCCATAATAATTGTTCACTGTGACATGAGAAGAATTTCGACGTCGACGGTCAACAATTTGAACTTTGAATTTTACTCAGCATCACGTATTATTGGTTGAAAGTGAAACGGAGGGATCGGCTAGTTCCTACTGATATAAGGGCCCTAGCTTGAAATCCAGATGAACATCGAAGGAAAAATGTCCATTTGCAGTCCAGTGAAGTGTCAGCCCATGTGTCGAGGACCAGCTAATGTAAATAACTCGATGTTTTTTTTCCGGGGTACGATGTCCTTTTTTGGCTCCAGCAAGGAGACTTGCTGTATCAAAGCTTTAACAGAGATTGTCAGGTTTGCTCCTTATATTCGGTTGTCTTTGAGCTTGCAAACTAACATCGGAAGCCCAGTAGTGATCGTTTACCTGTTCCAATGTTGAAAGCTCCCTGGTTGAACACACTTTAGTGCACAGTGGTGCAGAACATCAATCTAGATGTACTAAATTAATAGCACCCAGGAATGAAGATATAGATATTTGGTCTTCGACAACATTGTTCAGTTTTACAAGAAAAATATTTTGGTATAAAATTTATGGCCGAGGAGTCCACCAATAGCGAGATAAAAATGCTAACCTTTTGTTATTCTTGCTTTGATGTCTTCAATAAAATTCGTAAATTTGTCGAATATGTCAAAGTTTTTTTTATATCATCCTCAGAAGTTACAATGAAAATAGAAAAAATACATTGAGTTTTTTTTTTAATCTGAAACGTTGTAGATTGGATAGAATTGGATTTACATAAAAACGTTCCATAATTGGTATAAAGTTAATGATGAAACCAGTGATGCGAATGTCATCCAAAAGACAGTCGGGATCGTGACAGTCGCATAACATTTTCCAATGACATTCTAAAAGATCTCAATGACATTGACAATGTTATTCAGTTTTGCAATGTCAGTCGCTCAGAAAAATGTCATCGAATTATTCATCTCGATAACATTTTTGACTTGTGACAGTCGAAGATTCTGTTTGTCCTCTGACTGTCGGAATGACATTTTTGAATAAAAAAAAATGTCATGATTTTGACAGTCATGAAGTTCATTGGCCACGAGCAATCTGGTTAACTAGTAACACATGAATAGAAAGGTAGAAATCTGTACATGATGGGAGTTAATAGGAAAAGTGGTTCGGGGACATCTGGACCTGATCACGGCCAATCTGGCCGGTTCCGGAATTCGAAAAATAAAAATGATTAGATTTTAACTTGCGGCACATGCATAGAAAGCTCTTCATCTGTACATGATGGAAATTGATAGGAAAAGCGATAAGGGCCCATCTGGCCCTGATCAAGAACTGTCTATTCATGTGTCATTAGACTGAGTCGATTTGGGGTCATTTTTGAATTTCTCAAACCCTGGGGTTTAAAAAGCTTCGTTTTGGTACAAAACTCATCCATGATTTTTTGCAGAATTTTTAAGTAACGTTTACATGAGTAAATTTGAACTTTCAGGTTTGTATGGGAAAATTGAATATTTTGTACTGAAAAATCAATATCATTTTTGTTTCTTCTGTGGAACCGAGCCAGCTGATAGTTTTTGTGCCATTTTATAAATTTTCTTTAGGAAATTTTCCGCTAAACAACTTTGTTGAAGACGCTAACTTCTTATCTTATTAGGCAAAAAACATATTTGCTGTTTAACAGGGGTATGTTTTTTCGCATTGATAAGCAGTGAATTCAATTGACATCACTGCAGGGTGCCTAGCGAGGCCTATCATGACCATGACTACTTTTCTTGCCACACTTTGCGAGGCTCCAGCAGTGATGTCAATTGAATTTATTGTTTATCAATGCAAAAAGACATAGGTACCTCTGTTAAACAGCTAACAACTTTTTTGCATAATAAGATACGAAGTTAGGTCTTCGACAAAGTTGTTCAGCGGAAAATTTCCTATAGGAAATTTATAAATTGGTACAAAAACCATCAGCTGGCTCGGTTCCACAGAAAAAACAAAAATGATGTTGATTTTTCAGTACAAAATATTCAATTTTTCCATACAAACTAAAAAGTTCAAATTTACTCATGTTAAACTGCCGTTCTAAGCAAGATTGTCCCATGTGGAAAAACGTGCAAACGAGATAAACGCGATTGAAATATCAGCTATATTTCCAATTTTTCTCTCACACTAAAAATTCACCGACAGTTTTTTCGTAGCGAACAGTTAAGTTAATCATTTTACAATGTTTTCTGCCAAAAAAAAAAATGCATTTCCTACAAAAAAAAAACAGCAAATTAGAGCCAAAAATGCTCCGTGTGACACTTTTGCGTAGAATCAGAACGCATGCCGATGCTAGTTCTACGAAAAACTGTCACACGGCTACAATTTTTCTATCATTTTAAAGGCTTGCGTAGTTTATTTTTTTGCAAAAAACACATGCTAAACCGTCATTTGAGAAATACGTTCCTCTTTGTTTATAAAAATGTATAGTTGAGTATGGATCTTGTAAGTAGTGCCTACCGAAAAGTGTTTAGTGAAAATTTCTCTGAATAAAACACTCAAGGCTTCTCGCTCCTCCTCTGCCCTCTATTTTAGTGTTCTTTTCAGTGAATAACATTAAATTCAACAGTTTGAACTCATCTTAAGACAATTTTTTGATAAAATTTGCATTTTTCATAGAATTTTCTCTAGTGTGACATTCTTGCGTAGAACTATCAACATAGAGACAACCACCTTGATGAAAATTTCGTATAAGTTCAGAACAAAGTATACTTGTTTGTGTTTTTGCTCGAAAGTTAACACTAATAGAGACCGTTTCCAGCAAAAAAGTGAAAATGTCCCAAAAGTCACATGGGACATTCTTGCGTAGAACGGCAGTAAAGTTACTTAAAAATTCTGCAAAAAATCATGGATGAGTTTTGGATCAAAACGAAGCTTTTTAGACCCCAGGGTTTGAGAAATTCAAAAATAACCCAAATCGACTCAGTCTAATGAGTCATGGCAAAGTCAGCAAGGAACCGTTTTGACTGTCGCGTCATTCATTTCAATAACATTTCATTGAGATTCCTATGAACGTTACGATTTTATTCTGTGACACTTAAAATGTTAAATGTTGCCAAAACATTTGCCAATATGAATGTCATCGAAGCAACGTCCGACTTTCATCAGCTTGTCGTAACATTTTTTTCCGTGGCTATCACAATCTCGATGCAAGTTGTGACATTCATCCCAAATGTTATTGGACATTTTCTCGAGGGGATTTCTTAGCGATGACATTCACAAAATCCAAAAATCCACCAAAATCTGCAACGGTAGTTTTCGTACTGATGAATGTCGCTCTAGGCTTCAGAAATTCGGACAGTTATCATCCCTGGATGAAACAATTGATTTCGGTATGAAACATAATAAAAAGCGTAAAATCATTCATAATTTCGAATTAAAAAATAGTTACGAGTAAAGTTTATTTTTAAATTTCATATTTAATTGTTAATGCACTCGAAATTCACTAAAGGACTAATAGATATGTCCTCTTACAGGATTTTCAAATTTGAAGCTCACAATATGCTTGGAAATAGTTTCCAGTGATAACAATTTCCACGAAAATTTAGACGTTTCCGCGGTAAATTCGAATTTTATGCAGAACCGTAAACCAACGTATTTTTTTAAGAAGCTCATAAATCTGTCAAATGTCAAATTTATGAATTTGAGAACAGTGGCGGACAAGTTACCGGCGTAAAAATAATTTGTATGAAAAAATCTGAAGAACTCGAACAATGCTCGCTATTTTTAATAACAACTACGTTATCGTTCAGGAAATCTGTCAACCAATATGGCGGATTAGGTAACCGGTTATTTCAATGGGGGTTTTTTAGAGTCAGATCCGAAAGGACATAAGCTGGGGGAGGAAGACTGAAATTTATTGTAGGGGAACATGCCCTATTATGCGCCACCTAAGTGAATCGCTGATTTTCTATATATTCCACGTACAAATAGTGTCAAAAATGGGTGTAATCGTTGAAGAACAGTTTTTTCTACAAAAGGCTATGATTTTTTATTACTCAAATTGCTATAGTTGCTTCAAAAACTCAATTTTTAAAAACCATATTCAAAGTCACAGAACAAAACTGTGTTGCAAATACGCGCCTAGCAGCGAACACACCCGAAAGCAGTCGAAGACCGAAAACACACCAATACTTCCAGACACTTTGACTGAAAAGAAAACCAAAATGGACTAATCAAAATTTATAAAAAATGGAAAAGTAGTTTTTTTGGGCTGTTTTAACGCTCAAAATATGGTTTTAGAGTTTTTGTTCATTTTCAATGAAAGTTGGCCTTTTTGAAAAATTTATGCTTTTTTCAGCCTGCTACGATTGGCGCGTTATTACGAGCGCATGGGCCGTGATAGAACATACCCATAAAAACCATACCTTTGCGAGTTCAGTATGATTTTTTAGCATAAAATCATAGTTTAGATTCTCCTCTATCGATGTGTCAGAAAATATTGTCTTATTCGTTTTTCTCTGCTTGGTGACACCTTATTGAAAGTGTTTTAAAATTTAGATCGAAATGAAGAAAAACTTAAATTGTGAAATTATCACGACACAGGGGCATTTTAAGGAAAAATTAATACTTGCCATGGCGTATCACAGCATTTGAAACAAATTGGTAATATTTTGCAGGCTTAAAATGTTTCAGAATCTTCAAAACAAGAGTGGCGCGTATTAGTCACATGGGGCGTTATATGAACTTTTCCCCTATCGTTTTTTACTGTTCGGCAAAAAGCCAGCAATTGTTGAAATGATTTGTAATCGTTCAAATTTTAACTTTAAATGATCAGCTTCGTGTTGCGATCCATGTAATTCAGTTGTTTAGGTGCTTGTGGCATCCTAGATATGCCTCTGGCTCTCACAGCCAGCATAGTATGAAGAGACAACCTTCTCATCATCAGCGATAGCAATCGCTTGTACAACTGAGCCTCAAAGTAGCTAGGCTTCGATGATGTCAGTTGTGCACGAGTCTCGAGAGAACCCTGAAAACGGGCCCCTCGGGACTCCACATTGGCGATCCATGCCAGCTAAATTTTTACGTTTTTCCCTTTGGTGAGAGGGAGGAACCTGGCTAGTGCTTGTGGGCAACCTAAGCACTGGCTGTACAAAGCCGCAGGGCAAAGAGGGATTCGACCAGCCTCATTGGCAAAGCCCAATAGGGCCAAGAGGGTTTCGATTGTCCATTAGGGCAAAGCTTAATAAGGCTTAGAGAAATTAGAATGCCCATTAGGGTAAAGCCGATAAAAGGCTTAGAGAGATCCGACTGCCCATTTGGGTAAGCCCTTAATGGGCTAGTTAGTATTGTTTATTGAAAAAAAAAAAAAAAAAAAAAAAAAAAAATATATATATATATATATATATATATATATATATATATATATATATATATATATATATATATATATATATATATATATATATATATATATATATATATATATATATATATATATATATATATATATATATATATATATATATATATATATATATATATATATATATATATATATATATATATATATATATATATATATATATATATATATATATATATATATAATAAATGAACAGAAAGAAAATGCAATAGAATGAACATAATTTATAATTTGAATAAAATAAAACGAATGAATATATAAACGACAAAATAAAATAAAAGTAAAAGAGAGAGGGTTCAGCCCATGCAAATCAACAATAGCCGGGTTTCAGCCCATGGCAGTCGATCAATAATAAAACAGCCGGGTTCGGCCCATGGCAACCAAAAGTAAGCCGGGTTAAAGCCCATGGCCATGGGTAGCAAAACAAATAATCAATGAGCCGGGTTAAGTACATGGCAAATAAAATACATAAAAAGAACTAATAAGAACAAACTTAATATAAACTTACATTAGAATAACTCTAAAGAAAACCTGAAATAAAAATAATATCAATCGTTTTGAATAAAGGGAGAATGTGGCATCCTAGATATGCCTCTGGCTCTCACAGCCAGCATAGTATGAAGAGACAACCTTCTCATCATCAGCGATAGCAATCGCTTGTATAACTGAGCCTCAAAGTAGCTAGGCTTCGATGATGTCAGTTGTGCACCAGTCTCGAGAGAACCCTGAAAACGGGCCCCTCGGGATTCCACAGTGCTAAATTTAGATTTAGCTATATTTTTAGAACAACCATTAATTAAACCATTTTTATTTATCAGCTTCAAAACTTAGACGAATTTTGAGCGACTCAATACGCCTGATCATGCAAGAATTCGCCAGAGCAAAACAAAACCTCATTAAATCATTGTTTTATGCACAACAAGTGCTTTTCAGCATCAAGCAAGTTTTATTAAAAATCACTAAATAAGAAAGTAAAATTTTGAACCTTCGCACTGGTCGGTAGATTGATGAGAGAAATTTGACGTTTGAAATTTTTTTTTCTTTTTTTTATTCAGTCTTCCTCCCCTAGGACATAAGTATATAAGAGCGTTTTCGTAACGTAATAAATAATGTGAAATCGTTACTTGTGAAGATAAAAAATCCTGTTGGTGATTCTCTTTTTATTGATTTTCCGTTCATCATTACCAATTTCAAACTTTCTAATCATAATTTGGCCTTTCATTCCGACTGTGTTCGTGGTTGGAGCATTCTTATTTAATAACAGTTTCGAGAGAGTCAGGCAGGAGTCAAACACTTGATGAAGTATTGAAGCTGCTCTAAGATGACCGAATTCAAATAACTTTCTGATTTCAGAAGCCGCCTTGTCAAGTTTGCTATTTTCTTCTAAGGTTGGTTGCTAGGTTGGTGCTTAGTTATGACCAACACTGATATATTGTATTTTTTTTGTGGTTTTATGTTATAATGTAAGAATGTGATAATATGTAATTGAAGATTAATATTTAGTATCTGGCGGAACTATAGAAATGTAATTTATAATTTTAAAACGTTGACGAATACAAAAAAATATCGAAGTTACTAACTAAACCATTGAGAAAAGTGATGATAAAGTTCCCTGCATTATGATTTTACTGTTACCTTTTCATTGATTTTGTATGAAATTAAAGTAAAAGTTTACTTTAAAACCTTGTTACTTTTTTCACGTGCTGCAAAATAATTTGAAATGTTCCACACAGTTGTTCCTCACGGGAAAATGAATGTCACAGATTTTGTGTTCTTCTACAGTGATGCCAGATTAAATTACGATTTTTTTTGTAAAAATTCACTTATTCCATTCAAAATTTTCACTTTTTTTCACACAAATTTTAGAGTTTTAGAGTTTAGAGTTAATCGAATGAGCTAAAAACTTGTCAATATTGTTTCATCATGAATTAGATCCAGATTGGGGGTTGGGAGCTAAGTTTCAAGAAAGTTTGAAAATAAGGGCTTGCTTCATTTGTCCAAAGTTCAGCTGCCTGAATCATACTAGGAATCCACAAAAATCTGAAACAATGGTAAACAATACGTTATGTGTATTCCTATTAGAATACAATGTTTACTTTCGATAACTTTATCTCTGTAAATTTCTGCTTCAACTCAAACTTATTCACTGAGAGTAGCACCACATTTAGACATGACTATTACACTTGTAAATATCATTTTCTATTGATTATCCCCTGCAGATGCGCGGCAAACACGTAGTAAGGAGCTTTTCGGGCTGCATTATGACAAACGAGTGGGTTGGGAGAGTGCAGGCACTTGTCAGTAGCTACACCTACCTATTCTACTGCACAACTTAGCACCGAAAAAGAACGGCTCGTCAAATCTCTGCTCGGAATGTTCAAGGGGTTTGTCGTGCGGTGTAGTAGGACGTGATGGAGAGTACAGAACGTTGATTTTTCTTCCTTGATAACGAGCAGCCAGGAGATTTTTTTCCACGTTGGTCCAAGAGGTGCACAATCTGACCGAGATGCGTTGATATACGGACATAGAATATATTTTTTCGAAGGGGAAGAAAATCCCAATCTCCGTAGCTCGTTTGAGGCATTTGCATGGGATTTTTTATGCCGTTCGTCCTATCCGGAGTGATTCGGAAGGCAGGGTTGAAGTAGATTTTTGCGGTTAATATGCCGTAATAGGTGGGATTTTCGAGAGAGCATCCCTGACGATGGTTGCACTTATATATAGTGGAAGGACCTCTTCACATCTAGCTCGATTTGACGAGCTATAAGGTTTTGATCCAGTGGCGGTGATAAGGGGAACAGGAATTGGTTGCCGGCAGCATAAACCGCAATTGCGGTACAACTCGAGAGATCATCAACGCTCGAGTGGTTCTGGTAAATTTTTCTCGCTATGAGGGAAGATGTACCACCGTACCTTCGTACTATTCGGGACACTTATGTGGTCGGGACAAGAACAAGTACGCAGCACGATTTTCTTGGAAGGGAAGGTGAATAATCTTTTTTCTGCCATCCCGGGCCACCTTCTCAAACATCGACGTCGAGATTAGTTTTCCTGTGGACTGTTTTTTATATTGTACACATAGATAAAAATCTGTGTGCCAAAAGAGGGCTTCGGGTAATAAAATCCCGAGCTTAGTGACAATCTGTGCCCATCATCAAAGGTGGATTTAGCAGGACCAATTTCGGTGCTTCTGCGGCGGAAATTGTTTTTTATTGATTGTGTACGGGGACACATTTTATGGTTGATCAGATTGATTTGTTCCAACGACTTGGGATTATTCGGACCTGATTCGAAATTATCCGAAAGGTTTTTGCCAACTGTTGGGATGGGATTCTTAGTAAGAAAGAGTATTTCTATGAATTGTTTCCAATTTATTTTCTCTCTCTTTTATTTATAGACAAACTGGTGTCATACGAACTCCGTTGCCATTGCAACTAACTTTAAATTTGTTGAAGATATGAAAAAAACCTATCTAAAACTATGATTATGGACGATAAACACCCCCATATTGAGGGCTCCTTGGAATAGTTTCGAAGTTTCGCCCGAATGAATAATCATCCTAAGTTTTTTACCATCGCAGAGATTCGCTCTCTCTAAAATTAGTTTAATTTTGGGATAGTTTTAGTTTTTAGTTGTAAGTTTAAAGTATTTTTGATATTACAGGATGTTCTCCTACAAAAAATACTTGATTGTGCTCAGCAAATTTAAGTCGAATAAATAAATTTTAGTGGTTAGTAAACTATAGGGCTCTGGACAGTTCATTATTGAACTGAACACCTAATTTATCCGGTAGGAACAAAACGAGCGGGGGCGCAACGAGCGAGGTGGTTAGACCAAGTGGAGCGTGATCTGGCGAACGTGGGGTGCCCGAGAAATTGAATAACGCATGGACCGAGTGAATTTTAGGAATTATGTTCGTCAAATTATGTCGTGAGACGGAATACTATGTAAATAAATAAAATAACCTAATTTAATGTAATAATATAATATAAATGTAATGATGAATTGGTACGAATAAAGATATATTTAAAATAAAAATTTAGTTTTTTAAAAGCTATTCATAATAAATCTCTAATCAATAGGCTTTCCTTAACAATTTTGTATGTCAAATTTCTAAAATTACCGTATCTTTCTCTTGTGTTTCACGACAATATCGTAAAATGTGAATGACATCTTTTCCGAACCCGAATTTTAGACACGCCCTACTACCATTTCATTACACGACTTTGATATTTTCAGCAAAGTTTTTTCAAAAGATTCAATAAAAAGCTTTGTAGAACTGTAGAACATTTCATTGCTTTATCTATTCGCCGTAAGAAATTAGTATCAGAAATCTCCAGAGTATTGACAAGTCCTAATAATTTCCTTTTTTATAAAGCGCTTGTTATATAAAACCTCCAAAGCCGTTCGGGTTAATATGACCCGAAGCGCAGATTCAAAGCATCTTAACCATCTTTTCAATACACTGAGGAACTGAGATTTTTGAGAGACCAAATATGTTCTGTAAAAATGTTACTCAAATTAACGAAAAATAACTATAATTTGAGTTTGGAAAATCGGTTCATTTCGAAATGAGTTACAGCGATGCAAAAACAAAATAAGATGTCTTTGTTTTGAGTTAGATTTTTTTTTCTGGCGGAAGATCCGGAATAGCGGTCAAAATTTTCATTGGACTCCCTCATATTTATACATCGTCGGGATAGATGCATTCTTAATAATTCCAGAAATCAAAAAAGCGTCCAAACAATGCAAAGTTGCAGGAAATTATAAACAATTTGAAAATAAAATTGTTTTTTTTGGGACTTTTTTCATTCGGAACCAACTACAGACAACCTAGTAGAACAAATTAACTTCGTTTTAAAATATTTAGAAACTAGAATAAATAACCTACACAATGAAACCAATATCATAAAAATTGTCAACATTTGCGGCCACGGGAATAACAACAATTTACAAGTCAAATTTCCCTGAAACGCATATTTTGCGAACAGCTTTGGAAGGTTATGGAACTTTGTAGAAGAAATGGTCTGTCAAAAATCCACCGATTTTGACTTATCTTGACCGCTGTGGAGTGTAATGTAAAACACGATAAATCATATTTAGCCAAAAGTACTAAGGGGGGGTATTTGATGACAATTTTTCAAGTCATACTTGAAGAGTATAAAATAAAGCTGAGGTTCTGTATAATTATTCAGCTTTGACTTATTTGACTTATTTGACCTATTTTACTATAATGCACTATGGGGCAGTTCCATACAATGAGGCGGCAACAAGTATGATTAGGTGTTTTGGACTATTTTGTAATTTTTGAAAATTATTTTATGAAAATTACTATTTTAACTAACTTAAAATAAGTTCATACAAAAATTATGTATAAAAAACTTCTTATTTAATTTTTGGCATTTCGGCGAGTTGTGAAAATTCAAGGTAGAATATTTAGAAAGAACATGAAAGTATTAGGTAGGTGGAAAGATCAAAGCTAGAGCGCTTTGGGTAGAAGAAATTGAATAGTTGGTGAAAATGTGAGCAGGGCTTTTGTTTTGTGAACAGCTTTTGAACTACTTGCGTGATTCTTTGCGGCGCGCCGTTTCAATGTTGATAGGAAGCGATGAAGAAACCCATCGCATTCCTACCCACATTGAAACACGGACGGGTCGAACACATGAGATTGTGTCCGACCGGGCAAAAAATCACCCAAGCAGCGCTCACATGTGCTGTTCTATTGCTAAGTCAATTCTATCGATGCGTGCTACGATGCGTGAATATATCCCGGCGGCGATTAAAATAAGATAACAGAATCACTTGGCTAAAGAAGGGGGGAAATGGGATAACAAAAATTACAACACAATTCATCACGATGCATTCGGCAAAAAAGTAAGGCATCGGATGGATAATATGCGAAACAAAAAGTAGCAACCATCCGATGTACCTAAAAAAGTAGCACGCATCGATAGAATTGGCTTAGCAATAGAACAGCACATGTGAGCGCTGCTTGGGTGATTTTTTGCCCGGTCGGACACAATCTCATGTGTTCGACCCGTCCGTGTTTCAATGTGGGTAGGAATGCGATGGGTTTCTTTATCGCTTCCTATCAACATTGAAACGGCGCGTGGCAAAGAATCACGCAAGTAGTTCAAAAGCTGTTCACAAAACAAAAGCCCTGCTCACATTTTCACCAACTATTCAATTTCTTCTACCCAAAGCGCTCTAGCTTTGATCTTTCCACCTATAATACTTTCATGTTCTTTCTAAATATTCTACCTTGAATTTTCACAACTCGCCAAAATGCCAAAAATTAAATAAGAATATATCCCAGCGGCGATTAAAATAAGATAACAGTATAAAAAACTTTTAAAGTAGGATGCTTGGTGTTATTTTTAACCCTACTTTTTATTTCTTTTGTAAACCGGGTTTTGCACTAATTGATCATTGAATGATAAATATCATCAGATGTTTCATGAGACTCAAGAGACAAATGTGTGAAATGATTGATCAATCATGAGAAACCTTTTTTTTGACAAACCAACATCAACTTTGTTGAATTTATACACATTAATGGGTAAAAAATTACCCATTTGCATGATATTTTCAGCTTTATGTGACAATAACTAAAAAAAAAAGGTGCTTTAAGGTGCCTGAAATATCTTTCATTGTATTCTTAGGACTTCAAATTAGATCTTGATAGTGAAAAGAGTACGGGGAAGTGCGGGGATTGACTTTTGAAAAAAATCATTATTTACTCATTTTTATCATAGATCAATTTAGTGTGTAAAAATTTTGAATGGTTAAAATGATAGCTTTTAATATAAGCTTTCATATGGTGTACTTTAAATTTAGGAAAAAATGTTTTCCATAGAATTATATGTGATTTTAATTTTTTTCTTCATCATAAAAATTTTTCAATTTTTTAAAGTCTGATGTCTGTGATGCGTTCAGTTTTCAAGATAATGAGTTGAAAAACTGGGAATATCTTAGTCAAATATTAAGTTATTAACAAGTAAAAATAAAAAAGCGATCCGATAAAGTTCAGTTTTTGACTTTTTGCCGCCTCAAACCTCATAGTGCAATGGTTAGGTATTTATTTTAAATCGTATCTTTCAAAATTATGTCCTCGAAATGCAATTTTGTATGAAGATTAAAATAATAAATAATGAATTTTCAAGGGTTCATTTTAGAGAAGAACTTTTTGAATCCTCTTCTCTTAACCCTTTAATGCATAGTGTTGTTTTATAACAACACAAATCAAAATCCAAATATCTCGGAAACACATGGATATTTTTGAGTTAAATATTCACAAAAAATGTTCTAGAGATTAGAAGGTATTAGCTTATGGTATTTTAATCTCGATATTTTAATGTGTGTGTGAGATATTTAACAAAGTATGCGAAAAAATTGCAAAAATCAAATTTATTAATTTTTTTTTTTGAAAAATGTAGTTTTTTTTTTCTTCAGATTTGTAAATTCCAAAAAAATGTTTATTCTCAATCGATCACAAACACTTTCCTGCACCCCATAATCAAGGATTGGAAGAAATTTGCAAAATCTTATTGAAATTAACTAAGCGTTTCAAAAATTATTTTTCAACTTTGAACCGCCATAACTTTTATAATACTAAAAATAATGACTTCAAACCTGTTTATGTAAATGTTGTGTTATTCGAATTAAAATGTTATCATTTCACTGAATCAATAACTTATATTCTCATTTAAAAAGTAATGCATAAAAGGGTTAAATAAGCAAATAATAAGCTTATTCCTTTCAACGGCAAAATATTTAGAAATGAAAGTATGAGATTATGTTTGCGATTCATATAAAATTCATTTTCTGTTCCTGTTATTTCGATTAAAAATTCCAACATTTTTCACTTATTTTGGAAAATTGAGGGCAAAACAGCCATAGTTCTAGTTTCCAATCCGTGAGGTCCCTCAAATAGGCTTTGTTGGGTTCCTTGGAAAAATCACATTGGATACGTCCAATTTTGCTCAAAATTTTCAAGTTCGAACATGCTTTTTTTCAGAAATAATAGAACAGTGTAGGGGACCTGAGGGTAAAAATAGCCATAAGTCCATTTTAAAAAACGTGCGGTGTCTCAAACAGTCTTCATTGGATTCTTCGGAAAAAAAGCATAAGATAAGATTTATTTCGTTCAAAATGTTCAAGTCCGAACATGAATTTTCTGAACTATTTGAAAAATTTAAAAATAGAGGGTCAACAGCCATAGCTCCTGTTCCCAATGCGTGCGGTGACTCAAATAGGCTTTGTTTGATTCCTCGAAAAAATCACACAAGATACGTCCCATTTTGTTCAAAATTTTCAAGTCGGAACATGCTTTTTTTCAGAAATAATTGAAAATTGTAGGGGCTTTGAGTTCGAACATGCGTTTTCTTAACTTTTTGACAAAAATAAGGGAATTGGTGGTAAAACAGCCACAACTCCATTTTCCGAAGCCTGCGATGGCCCAAACAGCCTCAATTCGATTACTTGAAAAAAATCACACAAGAAACGTCGAGGCTTGTGATATAGCTCAGTTGGCAAGTCTGTTGTTTCCTGAGCCGATGTCCGCGAGTTCGAGCCCAAGAGTAAACATCGAACACAGTTGTACCGGATAAGTTTTTCAATAACGATCCGCCAACTGCAACGTTGATAAAGTCGCGAATGCCATAAAGATGGTATAACGACTATAATCGAAACAAAAAAAAAAAAAAAAGAAAAAAAAAAAACACAAGAAACGTCCCAATTGGTTGACTACTTATTGATAAGCTTGACACTACCGGTTCCCCAAATGGCTGATCATGTGGCTAGAGTCATACCTTCAAGACAGAACCGCATTCGTCAGACAGGGTTACATCAAATCCACAACTTTTGCTGTTCCTTCTGGAGTTCCCAAGGAAGCCACTTGGGCCCACTGCTATTTAATCTCTGTATGCGACCTTTGCGTTCTGATCAATTCGGAAATAATATTCTACGCCGACGATTTAAAGTTGTATCGCACCATCACAGATTATGAAGACTGTGTTTCACTTCAACAAGACCTCGATAAACTTATGATTTGGTGCAGAGTGAATGCAATGGAGATGAATCTAGGAAAATGTAAAATCTTGACTTTCTCGAGGAGCAGAACAGAGATAACGCATAGTTACCTAGCGGGTGATTTTGTACTTGAGAAGGTTGAATCTATAAGGGATCTTGGCGTGATTCTGAACAAATCGCTCACGTTTAAGGATCACCTAGCTTCGACTGTGGCTCAAGCTAAAACAGTGCTAGGATTCATCGTACGCCACACAAAAGGATTCAGTGATACCACCACTCTAAAGGTACTTTACTATTCACTGGTCCGTTCTGTTTTGGAGTATAATATCCAAATTTGGGCACCTTCATCCATAGGCGGTATGAAGCTGCTAGAATCTGTCCAGAAACGTTTCCTGCGATATGCACTGCCGAACTTACCCTGAAACGAACCACAAAGGCTTCCGCCTTACGACGATCTATGCGGAATCCTGAAAATCGAACCAATCGGATCTCGTGTATTACTCCTCCGGCGTGTATTCATCTTTGATATTTTATCTGGAAACATCGACAGTACCAACCTGATCGAAATGATACCGTTCCATGTCCCTTCCCGCGCTTTGCGCAATTACGAACCATTAAGGATGATGAATGACGGACGAAATGAATTTTATAACCCCTTTGATATTTCTTGTAAGCTTTTTAACCAAGTGTTTTCATGTTTCGACTTTAATATAAGTAAGGATAGTTTTAAGCGTTGATTAAGAGAAAATCAGTCTGTGTGATATTGAGTTATCGTGTTCGCGGTGAACAATTAATAATAATAAATAATAAAATTATCAAGTCGGAACATGCTTTTTTCTGAAATAATTGAAAAAATGTAGGGGATTTGAGGGTAAAACAGCCATAACTCCATTTTATGAAGCGTGTGGTGGCTTAAACAGCCTTCGTTTGATTCTTTAGAAAAATTGCACAAGAAAGGTCTAATTTTGTTCAAAATTTGCAAGTCTAAATTAGTTTTTTTTTCTGGATTTTTTACAAAATATAAGGGAATTAGGGGTTAAAAGGGCACTATAACTCCGTTCGTTAGCTCGTGCGGCGTTTGAAACTATGTCCAATCGATTCTCCAGACATTTTTACTATACAAAAGTACTTTTTCATAGATTTGTTTCGTGTAGGAGAGAAATATTGAATTTCTTCGCGATTTATACACTTTTCTCCTCTCTGTGAAATAAAATGTATTTAAATTCAGAAATAATTTATTTTATAATTAGAATCCTGAGAAGAGAATATTAAAAAATAAAATTTTTATTTTTCAAAGAACGAAATCTTTTAAATAAATCCAAATTGTATTTTATATTTATGATTTCTGCTTGTTTATGTTCCCAAACTCCAATTTAAATTTTGAATCGAATCCTTGATCAAATTATCACATTGATATGTTTATCTTGATTATATAACTTAACTTCGAGTTGAACCTGAATCTGATTTTTTTATTTGAACCAACAATCAAAATTTGTATCAGTTTCATTAGTATGAAACTGTTTCGAATTTTTCAATTCTGGGTCACAACTATGGAACTTTCTTAAATTCGAATCCTGCAAAAGAATTAAAAGTTGAAATGTTGTTAAAGTTGTGATTTTTTTGTCACATTCCGAAATTATGAGTTTCGAATATGGAAAATGCATATAAAGTACCGTTCAAAATTGTATAGAAATTGGAAGCCAGCGCACTGTCACTTCGACTTTGAACTTCCATAACTTTTGACTCCTATGATATTTTTTGATCAAATTTTTTGCGTTAGATAGATCAATTATCTCACTATTATATCACAAAATTTGAGCTTTCTGGAGTTTGTGTGGCCTGAGAAACAGTAAATATACGAAAATCGGAATTTTTGGACTTTTCTCATTCTAACTGCAATATCTCTGAACCTACGCTACATTTTTTATTGAAATTATGCACAGTGATCGTTTAAATATGAAGCTAGTATGGCTGAAGTTTTCGAAAAGTTCTATTGATGAAATCAAAAGTTAAGCGAGATGCAATATTTCAGGCATGAACCTTGAAATGCGATTTCTATAGAATTTTGGACGAACAATATCGTTTCCTCCACCAATCAGACAAAAAATGTCTGGCAAAAGCAATGAAGGAATGGAAAAATGAAATAAATGATCTATTTGTGTTTTGAAATCAGAATCTCGCGATATTGTTGTGATTTTTCGGTTGAAATAGATTAATTGGTTGTTAAACAGAGAATATGATTTTCCTATGGAAGCATTCGTCCAAAATTCTATAGAAATCGCATTTATAGATCCATGCCTGAAATATTGCACCTCGCGTAACTTTTGATTTCATCAATAGAACTTTTCGAAAACTTCAGACATGAGATTTCAGAGATATTGCAGTTTGAATGAGAAAAGTCCAAAAAGTCCTATTTTCGTAGATTTACTGTTTCTCAGGCCACACACACTCCAGAAAGCTCAAATTTTGTGATATAATAGTGAGATAATTGATCTATCTAACGCAAAAAATTTGATCAAAAAATATCATAGGAGTCAAAAGTTATGGAAGTTCAAAGTCAAAGTGACAGTGTGCTGGCTTCCAATTTCTATACAATTATGAACGGTACTGTAGTTGAGGTTTGAAATATAAAACCAAAATTCAAATCAGGTTTCTTTTCCCAACGATGATCCAAACTAGATTTTAATTACAAAAAAAACTGAATAACGATTCCGAAATCAGATCACAGACATCCAATTTTGATGTTTATAAACAAATCAGGAATTTCCCCAACATCCTGCAATTTCAAAATTATTTACTTAGAATCATTTTATTTTTATATCAAAACATATCAATCAATTTTAAATCGTATTTTAAGTGTCTAAAAAATCTTTTAGGTAAATTTTGATGAAATTTGCTCAAAAACTGGGACGCTAAATACGTAGTTATACTTCTAATGAATGAATTTATATTTTGGTTCGATTATGTTAACAAATGTACAAAATCGGCAACATCTGGGCAATTCGGCAAGCTAAGTCTTATCTTATTCTAATTCGATATTCGGGACTCAATTTCTATCAACATGTGAGACATTTTTTTTTAAAGTAGAATTGTGGACCTGGAATAAGATTCCGAGGTTTTGGCTTTAATTCTGAGTCGAGATTATTACACTGGAATGATTTTAGTCGTTTATCTAAATTTGATTAAAAACTTAAAATCTTGAGTTCAGAGAAGAACATTTCGCTTGGCTTTTTGGAACCTCATGAGGGGAAGGTTTCTAAAGCCATGGTGAAACAAATGTACAAATGGCGTGCAGAGTTCATTGAAAGAAATACAAATGAAAAGTTCGGACAATTTTTTTAAGAAACATATTAACACGGTCAAACATTTTCACAAATTCTTGTTTCTTCGAACACATGTTGGCACATAAGTTGCATAAAAGAGTGGCCCATACCAACTGACTATCAAACATCCTGCATCCTAAGATCCTTTTCCTACGTCTTTCCAAATGCTCAACAAATCTCTGCATATAAAATATCATCAGGTGTCACTGATCCGTTATCCCTGAATCACTGGCGAAACAAATAGTCATCAAATTTTTACTAACCTCCTCCCTACTTCTAGATAAGCGAACCATCTTCAAAAAATTACCTCGGAGTCCTTGTATCCATGACAAATAAACTGTGAATCACCACAGTGTGCCACAAATAAAACACACGACACCCTTTTGGAGTTGTTCCTAGAACAAGTCTTCGAGAGCTTCTGTTCTGTTGTTTTTTTTATTTGTTTCCGTGGAGTGTGTGTACCTAATGTGTCAAATGCCGATCCAACAGCAGCCACCGGTATGTTACAGGATACTTGTATGGCTTATGAAAACCGTTCCGGATGATGTTCTTGATCTGAAACCCAGCAGGACATCCAGCTTCTGCAGTTTATACCTCTCCCATACTGCGCGGTTTTTGATCCGGCCCATCTCATCTCGTAGGCCAGCCAGCATTCGCTCGACTCAACCCCAACGATATTGGAACGAAAGTTAAACGAGATCGTTTTTCATCTGGGAGTATAAAATGAATCTATCGCACATTTTCAGGAGTAAGTGAATGGAAAACTCTCCTAGGCCCTTTTAAAAATGCACGGAGCCCGGTGAATTCATCTGCCACTCTGTCGCACCGCAGGATCTCGTATTTACGCGTGATTGTGAACATTCTTCACGAGCAAACTGGAAAAACGTCAGAACCCGGAGAAAACTAATCAAACCGGAGAAACAGGACGAAGGTCGTGGAACGCCGTTATATTTTCCACAGCGACATCCCTAGGAAGAAGAATCCAGGAAAGGGGGGATGAATGAAGGAAGCAGGACGATTTTTTTAATATCATATTGCCCAGGCTGCCAGGCGAAGGGAGCAATGTTTCTCGGTGACATACTTCATTCTATGTAATAAGTATTGCGCTGTCGTTCGGAGTTTCCCCCGGGTCACCAAGAAGATGTCCCTCGAAAGTTCATCCTGCAAAGATAGGCGTCTTGTTCCCTGTACAAGTAGTGCCAAGGAATGAGTAAAGATGAGCGTCTCCCAACAGGACGCCATCAAGATCAGCTCGACGACAATTCTTCCAATATGGTCGGAAGCTGGCTAGGATCTAGTAACGTCAAATTTGTAAATCATCTAGAAGAACGATTGCGGCAATTTCAATAAAGGCAGTTATGGCAAAAGATAACATATTGATATGTGAACAGTTTGATTTAACACGGACAATTCAAACGAAAGATAAATTATCAAATTTTTGAAATTTGTAATAGTTGTTTTTAGTTATTCTTAATTGAACATGCAAATCTAAACAAAAATTCAGATTTGAAAATTTTAAAAAAATACTTAGAGTTTCTAAAAATAGCCTTAGAAAGAATGTTTACTTTACGAAAGAAAGGTAGTAAAGTCCATATTCTTTACAGCAATAGTGGTTGTACTTTTCTAAACAGCAGTTGAAAAATTAGATCTTTGCTTATTCACTTAGATTTCTCAAAATGTCCTCCGCTAATTGAGCTAAGTACATTTTTAAAAAGGTTGAAAATGTTATCAGAATAACTTTTCATGGCAAATAACGGTATGATGGGATGATGATAAAAAAGAGTTAATTGTTTGCAAAGGGGTATCTATAATTCATGACAGCGACATGAATTATTTACAATTTTTAGCATTTTAGAACCAAAGTAGGCTCTAGGTCCAAAGTGGGGTAGCTCACCCTATTCAAATGAAAAGAAAATTGTCCTAACTCATATCGGTCAGCAGAAATCATAAAATTAAAGACAAAAAATGGAAACTCGACCCTTTTAGGGTTCTGTTCAAGGGCGGAGGCCGGATAGAGGGGGGGGGGGGGAGGGGGGAGGAAAAGGGGCAATTGCTCTGGCTCCTCGAGGGATAAAAAGTTTTGACATTACTCTAATCGTACTACTTAAATTTCTACAAATCTATTAAAAAAAATCAAAACTAGAAAATTTGAATGAAAACTGAAATATAACAACTAAAGGGGCTCCTGTGATATAATATCTGGAATTGTTTTTCTCTACCATGAGTTAAGGGGGTCTCCTAGAATAAGCAGTGGAGGAATTCTCCCGCATTTTGCGAGCTGAGAACATCAATCTTGGTAATTAATTTCAAAATTTTCAACCCATAATCAAAATAAAAATAATGTGTACCGAATGATGTCATTATTCGAAAAAAAAAATTAAGGAAAAAAATGAAGATAATCACCTAAAATTTTAATTTTTGTTTACGTTAACTTCCCAAGTAATGGTTACTGCACTAAAAAAGCAGCTGATTTCGACAAAACTGGCTCACAGTGCTAAGAGAGAACAGAGAATTCCTGAAGCTATTGTTGAACACCATTTTGACAAGTCGGTAGTGCTTATGGTTTCTTGGGTTAAACTTTTACATTTTTTGCCAGGAATATTATAAGTGTTCAATTTAAGAATATATTTACGTTTACTTAATTAAACTTAAAGTCTGTATAATAAACATTTCATAATATTACCGGGTATTTTACCTAATAATTTTTCACTTTTCAATAATGAAATTTCCGTTGGTTTATAAACTCTAAACCCTTTCCCCTCCCTTTTTTGAAATAAAATCTGCAAAAAAACTGTAGTTGCTTTAGTTGGACCAATTGGCAGTACTGAGCTTCTTTATTGAATTTCCATCCCAATTTCTGTCTTTGATTTGAAATTCGAATTGAAACATTTTCAACTGATTTATCCTAAATTTGATCCTCTGCTTAAGTAAATATCCTGAATCCAGCATATCATTTTCCAAAGATTATCCTCAAATTATTTTTTTATAAAAATGATCTCCTAGTTGAGTTGCTACTATCATTGCGTGATTCTCTGAACATGAATAAACGGTCAAAATTTGGTCAAGGGAAAACGCGTGTAGATCGGTGAAATCGTTTATTTAAAAAATCGAATTAAATTTTTTTTTCAAGTTTAGTTAGTATAAAATTCAGGAAAAATATTCAGTTAGGCTTCCGCTTTTCCAAATCCGAATAGCTGGGCCTTACACTTAACCCCTGCCATCAGATTTTGTACAGCCACCTTGTCCATCGTCTTCGCCGCAGAAAGCCAATTTGCCTTGAACTGCTGCTCGTCCTTAGCAGTTTTTATGGTCTTCTTTAGGTTCCGCTTGACAATAGCCCAGTATTTCTCAATTGGGCGGCTCTGGCCTGTTGGAAGGGTTCTTGTTCTTGGGAACCACCTGCACGTTGTTGGCGGCGTAACACACCATGGCCTTTTTAACGTAATGGCAAGATGCCAAATCCAGCCAAAACAGTACGGAACAAGCGTGTTTCTTCAGGAAAGGCAGCAGACGTTTATTCAAACACTCTTTCACGTAGGATTTCTAGCTATGAAAATGCTGCTTTTCAAGCCACAGGTACAGATGGCTTGCCAAACCAGATATTTCTTCGCGAACTTTGACAGTTTCATGTGCTTGAAAATATCTGCTACCTTTCCCCTTCCTTTTGCCGTATAAAACTCATGTTCCGGAAGCTGCTTGTAGTCGGCTTTGACGTAGGTTTCGTCGTCCATTACCACGCAGTCAAACTTCGTCAGCATCGTCGTGTACAGCCTCTGGGATCGCACTTTGGCCGTCGTGTTTTGTTTATCATCAAGATTTGGAGTCACTACCTTCTTGTAAGTCGATAGTTCGGCTCGTTTTTTGGCTCGATGCACGGTTGTAGACGATACACCCAGCTTATTTGCGGCATCTCGGAGAGATAGGTTAGGATATCGCTTGAAACTACCGGCAACTATCTTTGTCGTCTCAGTGGCTTCCGGTTTTCGATTCTCCCCCGATCCAGACTTCCTGGCTGTTGGCAAATGTTCCCCAAACACTTTAATTACATTTGTAGCGGTTGATTTGGCAACTTATAGCGATTTTGCCAACTTTGCGTGCGAGTGGCTCGGATTTTTGCAATAGGCGAGCAAAATTTTGATACGCTGTTCTTCTCCCTTGGACGGCATTTTGAAGAGTGAATTCCAAAATCAAAATAGGAGCAACATTCTACACACACCCACCTTCAAAATAAGGGGTGTTCAGGTTTTTTAAATAGGTACTTTTATTTGTTCAAATCTCGATAAAGCTAATAAAAAATAATTCCAGTCACCGAAAAAGCCTTCAGTTTTTTTTACTCTTGAGAAAATATTTCAAATTCAAAACATTATGCATCATTTGCTGAGAACTCTTAAAATATATTCTTTATTCAGTCAATCTGAGAAGGTGATGTATTAGTTATTGTGGGAAGAAATTCAAGATTTTTCAAGTTTATTTTTAAATAATGAAATTCGTAGTATCATTTCTCACTTCCATCTTTATTTTTTTTAAATAACCACTGAGTTCTACCTAGATTTTTCCGGATTTTGCTTTAAAAAAATTCCAAATAATATGATCAGATTTTGATTTTACCACGTTTTGAAAATAAAATGGTCCTGATTTCTCTTAATAAATGAGGGAAAAAATCTGCAATACTTACTTTAGGGCATGGGTGGCCAACATTTTCAACAGGCGGGCCAAATTTCAGAAATGAGATTGGCTGGCGGGCCACAAAAACCTCTGGAGTATTCAAAAAAATAAAACAACAGATTTCTGAAAACGCTAAGGAAAAAACATTTGCCTCGGTCAAATCGAGTTAAGATTCATCTTAATAAGTAAATTTTATTATTTGTATATTTTTATAAATTTCGCTCCATTTGAAAAATAGGAGAAATATAATGCATTACGAAATGAATTACCCCTCCCAACTTATGTATGTTGTCAAGGAATTTAAATCCTCTTCGATTTATTCATGCCAAAAATGTCATATATTGTAACGTGGTTACATTTCTGTATATATAAATAATAATTAAAATCGAAAATAAGACATTTCTGTACATATAATTAGATAAGTTCACGTTAATTATTTATTGTTATTGTTTATCAATATTGTGCCGTTCTAATTAAACGATCAGTCGACATGCTTTCCGTCATATGTTCTATGCCATACAATCTTTGGTACAAGATTTCATGCAACTTTTATTCTGCTCTCGCATACAACATCCGCTTTCATGACTCAAGTGATCGAGTGTCACCTCTCGAGATTCTTCTCAGAGATCCGAATAGGTTCGGTAATGAAAGGAGGAGATGGCTTGTTGTGGAAGACACAAGGAGATTCCCAATGTCATGCCGAGAGCATAGCTGGAGTACACGAACTCAGGTTTGAAAGTTCGTTGACCGGATTCGTAGGTCATCGGATTTCCCCTCCAAAGGTCAAAGGATTTTCCTACTTGCGACCTAACTGAGGATCCACGGAACAAAGCTCGATCACTTTGATCCAGACCGTGGTTTAGGTTACAGCGAGGATTCCATTTTTGTATTTGATTCGCGAATAACGTCCTAAAGTAAAAGCCCACGTGAAGTGTCTTGAGAATTGAATGTAATTGTTATTGTTCCTTTTTCCTATTTAGAGCTACTAAACTAAAGAGCTAGGAGGATAGTGTGTTGTGCGTGTTAGACTCCGTTGTGCGAAAAACATTCGATAAAAAGGTAAAAATTCAATCGAATTCTGTGTGTAAACTGTGTGTTAATTTACGTCGAAATATTACTCGACGTCCCTTTAATAGGGGGCTAGCATCACAACTGTTTTAGCGATTGCTAAACCCAACCGGAACCTCATTCATCCAGCCACGGGAGGCTTCAAGGTTTGCCCGACGAGGCCACGTCGGAAGCGGAAACGTACGCTACAACACGTTTTCCGTCAGCCGGTTCGCCAAACCTTCCGGCCAATTGAAATTCGCCACCAGCATCGCCACCTGATACGTCGAAGAATCATCCCCACCATCACCATGTAAGGTCCCACAACTACAACAACAACAACAACAACAACAACAACAACAACAACAACAACAACAACAACAACAACAACAACAACAACAACAACAACAACAACAACAACAACAACAACAACAACAACAACAACAACAACAACAACAACAACAACAACAACAACAACAACAACAACAACAACAACAACAACAACAACAACAACAACAACAACAACAACAACAACAACAACAACAACAACAACAACAACAACAACAACAACAACAACAACAACAACAACAACAACAACAACAACAACAACAACAACAACAACAACAACAACAACAACAACAACAACAACAACAACAACAACAACAACAACAACAACAACAACAACAACAACAACAACAACAACAACAACAACAACAACAACAACAACAACAACAACAACAACAACAACAACAACAACAACAACAACAACAACAACAACAACAACAACAACAACAACAACAACAACAACAACAACAACAACAACAACAACAACAACAACAACAACAACAACAACAACAACAACAACAACAACAACAACAACAACAACAACAACAACAACAACAACAACAACAACAACAACAACAACAACAACAACAACAACAACAACAACAACAACAACAACAACAACAACAACAACAACAACAACAACAACAACAACAACAACAACAACAACAACAACAACAACAACAACAACAACAACAACAACAACAACAACAACAACAACAACAACAACAACAACAACAACAACAACAACAACAACAACAACAACAACAACAACAACAACAACAACAACAACAACAACAACAACAACAACAACAACAACAACAACAACAACAACAACAACAACAACAACAACAACAACAACAACAACAACAACAACAACAACAACAACAACAACAACAACAACAACAACAACAACAACAACAACAACAACAACAACAACAACAACAACAACAACAACAACAACAACAACAACAACAACAACAACAACAACAACAACAACAACAACAACAACAACAACAACAACAACAACAACAACAACAACAACAACAACAACAACAACAACAACAACAACAACAACAACAACAACAACAACAACAACAACAACAACAACAACAACAACAACAACAACAACAACAACAACAACAACAACAACAACAACAACAACAACAACAACAACAACAACAACAACAACAACAACAACAACAACAACAACAACAACAACAACAACAACAACAACAACAACAACAACAACAACAACAACAACAACAACAACAACAACAACAACAACAACAACAACAACAACAACAACAACAACAACAACAACAACAACAACAACAACAACAACAACAACAACAACAACAACAACAACAACAACAACAACAACAACAACAACAACAACAACAACAACAACAACAACAACAACAACAACAACAACAACAACAACAACAACAACAACAACAACAACAACAACAACAACAACAACAACAACAACAACAACAACAACAACAACAACAACAACAACAACAACAACAACAACAACAACAACAACAACAACAACAACAACAACAACAACAACAACAACAACAACAACAACAACAACAACAACAACAACAACAACAACAACAACAACAACAACAACAACAACAACAACAACAACAACAACAACAACAACAACAACAACAACAACAACAACAACAACAACAACAACAACAACAACAACAACAACAACAACAACAACAACAACAACAACAACAACAACAACAACAACAACAACAACAACAACAACAACAACAACAACAACAACAACAACAACAACAACAACAACAACAACAACAACAACAACAACAACAACAACAACAACAACAACAACAACAACAACAACAACAACAACAACAACAACAACAACAACAACAACAACAACAACAACAACAACAACAACAACAACAACAACAACAACAACAACAACAACAACAACAACAACAACAACAACAACAACAACAACAACAACAACAACAACAACAACAACAACAACAACAACAACAACAACAACAACAACAACAACAACAACAACAACAACAACAACAACAACAACAACAACAACAACAACAACAACAACAACAACAACAACAACAACAACAACAACAACAACAACAACAACAACAGCAGTAAGGTTTTCCCGGACAAAGAGCCAGATCGCTCTGCTTCATCGGCCATGAGCCAAAAACGGTACCGTAAGTAGAGCAAATCCGAAAAATGCGCATTTAAACAAATATCTGGCCCCATGATCAAATAATACCACACACAGTTTTGGAAACAGTTTCCCAATTTGAGAAGCTTCGCCACTAAAAGCTTATTCTCAAACAAGAAAAACCGCACAACTTAGGGAAAGCAAACAGAAAGGAACAAATAGAAACAACTATGTAAATCTAAAAATAGTAACCAACAACGGAATACATTCATAAAAATAGAAACGAAACACGGAATGTAGTCATTAATTAAAAATCTGCTTGATGTAAATAGTTCTTCTCGTTCGAATAAATGTATTAAGTATTCTATTCCGTAATCTATGTTGTTGTAAATTAAATTAGCTTTCCCCTGAACAGTTGCGTCTGATTTGAAAGGTATTTCACGTGTTTTGTCCGCTTAGTATCTAGAGTTTTCTTTATTGGTTCTTGTTCTTTATTTTACTCCGGGTTGAACTGCTGCTTCACTGTTCTTCTTAGAAACAGGAAAAACTGCAGAATTGAATTGTTGAACAAAGTAACGGTCACAAGTTTTTGAAATTTAAAAGAATAATTATATCAAAAATATTAATTTCACAAAGTAACATCAACTCAATCGAATGATTCTCAAATTTTCTATCATCTCGATTTGACAAGTGTATTAGGAAAGATTTCTTCAAACAGGGTGAATACGAATTTGATTGTTTTATTATCATTGCACCTTCTTTAAGTATTTTTTTTAAAGTCGTTCTTCTGAGAGATTTGTCAGTACCAAACCGGTTCTAGTTTAATTCTACTACCCAACTGCAAAATCTGTCTAGTTTTTCATTATTGATGTACACAAATACAAAGCACGTTCTCAAAATATATTTGGATTCGGTTTAATTACAAAAATATACCCTTTTCTGGAAAGTTGAGCAAAAAATTAAAAATAGGAAAAATTTACATAGCCAACTTTCCATGTGTTACATATTTTGCAAAAGTTATAAAAAAATTTTTATAAGTGAACGATGGTTTTGAAATAGAATTCAAGTTACGAATGGTTGAAATTGTCGTGAAAGAATAATTTCAATGTTGATGTTTATATGATTCGGTGATTTTTTTTTAATTTAAATAATATTGAAAGGGTCTTATGTACTATCTTTCTGAGGCTATCCAAACTCCTCAATATTAAAACTAGAGTCCGCTTGAACGCTCTTCATACCAACAATATGTAGCCACCAAAACTTAATCGGAAAACATTGAAAAATGTGTGATGGAATTGACGGATAATGTGTTAAATGGCATACAATTTTGATATTTTAAAAATTGCAATTGTAATCGTTTTTTACGTGACGGTAATTTTTTTTGTAAAGGTCCCTCAAACTCAAAGGGGTATAAGTGTAAAAATTAACGATTTTGAGTCAATAATGCCAAATAATTATTGATGTTTCAAATTATATCTGGTGATTTTTTTCAGATTTTTTAAATTATATTTGGATAATTTTACGTTCGTCAGAAAATTGCAAATGTTCAAAAAATGTATGGAAAATGGCCAAACACAACAATTTAAAAGCGCGTTCTTTCGAAATTAGTTTTTATACACTTTTATTTTTATTCCTTTGCTTTATATCAGTTCCAAGAAATATTCAGATCCCTGTTTTGAATTTAGCTAGTATTGTTTCAGATATATTTATCCAAATTATATATGAAGAATAAAAAAAACGTTCAGTTCTTAGAACAAGGGTTTTCCAAAATAAGCTTCGCGGGCCACATGTGGCCCGCGGGCCATGATTTGGCCACCCATGCTTTAGGCCATGGATGGCCAACATTTTCAACACTCGGGCCATATTTTGAAGATCAGATGGGTTGGCGGGCTACACCACCATCTTTTTTTTGTTTTAAAGTTCGGAGCGAATAAATGAATAACTATTTAAAATGATGATACAATAAAATAATTTTTGTTTTCAGGTTTCAGGTTTCAGGTTCAGGTTTCTACTGTTTCTATTTACATGGATTGATTTGATAAATAATTTGAAAAATAATTGAGAGCTCGTTTCTCAGACCAGTCTTCATTACTAAATTAGAAACATTTTTAGTCTATAATAGCGTATGTGTTCATTCAGACCAAATTGAATATAGATAGGTGTCGTGACTGACCGGACATTCCCTATTCCGACGGATCAAGATTTCTTTTCTTGGTCGCTACTTCCAAACCACTTCAACTACATCTCACTATAAGCTCACTTTGTAGACTGACTAAAACTCTCCTTTCGCGAAATATCTTCTACTCGGACTCTCTCACTCTCCTGACTTCACAGAGAGCTTTTTAATTGGTCACTCATTTTTTTTTATTACGCGTTCTCTTTTCATTCAATACAGGGTATGCCATAAATTTCCTATGTGCCCTATATTCTTCCAATATTCTCTACAATAGGTATAGTTATGTCAAATATATAAGTTTTGAATTTAAGTTTCGAATTTCTGTAGGGTTTACTGCCGCTGGAAACATAATTGTCACATGTTACATTTTTATATGTGAGGTATTTTGGAGTCAACCGCCTCGTAGCGATGAATATTTTGATTTTATTTAATAAAAACATGTTTTTTAGAGTGAACTTGATGTTTCTATCAAAAAACGGCAAACAAAAATTTTGAAATAAGTCCTCTAGACACAAAAAAGTAGGAAATTTCAGAATGTAACATGTGACAATTATGCTTCCAACGGCAGTTCATTTGTTGCAGAAATGTCTGATAGAATGGGAATTTCAGAGTACATTAAATTTTGTTGATAGTCTTACAATTTTTTAAAACTCAATTTCACAGCTATTGAACCTTCTTCTCCATAAATGGTAGATCTTCAAATATATTCAAGATGAACTAACTCCTTTATCATTGGAACTTCTCACTGAACTCCGAGACTCTCAATATTTGCTTGACATGAAATATATCTTGCTTAGCAAAAATGGCGTTATACTTTAAAAAAGGGATGGTTGAAAACTAAAAGATGTTAAAAACAGAAGAGATCTGGACCATTTTATTTATTTTAGTTTTTGAGAGCGGTGATCTAATTTATAATTTCAACTTGTTTTTCAACAATTTGCAGAAGTTAATAATCATGGTTTAAAAACAATTAAAAAAAAAGTAATCAAAAATAAAATTTTGATCATGACGGCACATTTTTAACAAAATTTAATAAAAAATCGTTTTAACAGAATAATAATAACAAAGGTTTTCAGTGGTTTCGAACTTTTGAGAATCTTTGACAATTTTAAAATCTGACGGGTTTATGACAATCTTCCTTAAATTTTCCATAAGATTACAAAATAAGTTTATTTTGGCTACATCAAAACACATGATATTTTGCAGATTTCAAAATTTATATTTTCGGAGGAATTTAATTTAAAATTTTTCCGCGAAAAAAACTTTATTTGAAATACACAGAACTTTGTAATTTTCAATAGATATTATAACATGGCACATCATTTTCAAAGGAAAACATTTATAATAGTATTAGTGTAAATAGGATTGAAAAAATTATAAATAAGCTGCAAAAACTGTTAAATGCTACCGTCTGTAAAAATGAGCAAATTTTAAATTGGGTCAAAATCACATCTTTTGAAAATTGTCAAAAAATGTATCTATTTTCTCAAGATATTTACCGTGAAAATTTCGTTAGTTTCAATGGAAGCTGACAAATGAAGTAAATTCTTCACCCTAAAACGCTTAAAATACTACAAATTGGTAAATTAATTGATTATTTCGTAAATAAATGTTTTTTTGATATACGGTATAACATCGTACTCAATTTTACCAAGGTTTTTTTTTTTTTGAAAATATCATATTTTTCTCTTCGTGAAGCCTTTAAAAACCAGTCAAAACTCAAACTGGTTCATGCATCCATTCAGGATAAGATTGCTAAAATTTTTCAGCACGTATCCGGGCCGGAATAATCCGGGCTTTTTTATTTAAAATCTGGTAAAATCCGGGCATTGGTTTCAGAATTGACAACCAAAAATCCGGGCAATATCCGGACAAATTTCGGGACTTACTTATCAAAACTCAACACTCAACAGAAGGTTTTGAATCGTTTTCTAGCCTTCAAAAATACCTTTAATGTTTATTTTTATAAAACTTGCTCGAAAATTTTTGTTTAGGACGCAATTTGTTTTTTTTTGTTTTGTTTTAATTGAAAAATAAAGTGAACGAATCTTGATAAAATCCGGGTTTCTTTTCATTGGAATCCGGACTCTTCCCTAATTTTGTAATAAATTTCTTGGAAAACCCGGATAAAACCAGGCAATCTGGCAACTATAAATTAGGAGCTCTTATCACTTCGGGTATAATGGTAAGAAGCAATCAAATATGGAAAATTCATCGCAACACACATCGGTTATTCGAAGGTATGTTCATGTGTTAAATATTTGAAATTTAAAAAAGTATACAGGTATGTTCTCCAACTATTGTTTCGAATTTTTTAATGATTGATACAGATTTTGATAAACTTCATCTCAAAATGGTACAAAATCTAAAGAACTAGGATTTAAATGTAGTCATTCTGGAAAAAGCTTCGCGGGCCACAAAAAGACAGCCCGCGGGCCATGGTTTGGCCACCCATGCTTTAGGGGGTCTCCTTAATGATGATAATGAGATGTTATATTTTATGTTTTAATATCGATTTTCCAGTTTCTATTTTCTTTCTTAACTCCTTGTCTTCTTTTAAATATCTTATAATTGCCTGGTGCCAATACCACGTGGAAAGTAAAAGCGTTTTAAGGTTTCCGCAAACATATTAGCCGATTCGTTCAAGCTGTAGAAAGTGACACTTTGAAAGCTTAAATCAACGGGGTTTTTTTTTATCATTATGAGAGGTTATCTTTTCATGTTTTATTGAAGACGTGAGACATGTTGACGGTAAAGCAGTTCGCCTAAACTTTCAAATTCTATCTCTTCTATCTGTTTACTGTCTTCAGAGCGAAATCGACTGAAACATTTGCGTGTTTTCAAGGTTGGTTGCGTAGACGACGAAGATCAGAGTTCTACCAAGAGTGTTTTATAGATTTGAACGTCTGAAGGGCGCTTCAAACGGACATTTTGTTTCAAACTGTGTACAATTTCATTTCAAGTAGATCAATTTAACAGTGGATTCCACGTTAGTAGCCACATCAAGACATTCCCAATTGGTTGAGCTGAGAGCATCTGCAACAAGCTCGAAATCACAGGTTTTGAAATAAAAATCGGGTTTACCAACAGCCTCTTCAGAAAGACTAACGTCAAATTCTTATTAAACAATCAATCTTTAAATAATGCGTATGAAAATTCTATAGCTTAGCTTAGCTTAGCTTGATTGACTACTCACATCCACCTTAATCATAGAACCCGAAATGCCATATCGACAGTTTTTCAATCATAATTATTATATCTTTACAGTTTCGCTTATTTTTCTTAATGTTAAGAGTTCTTATTTATTGGACTTATTTATTTTGAAAAAAATTCATTTCGAATTCCACGACCGCAGGCGTGGCTCAGTAGAACGAATTCCACATCGCCAATGGTTGCTACTCCGTGATTGACCGAGGCCATCAATTTTGTTCAAAGGTCAAAAGAATGGTGTTTGGGATTGACAGCACATTCTCAATGAACAAAACTGATGCTCTCTCTTTGAACATCAATAACGGCGCCGGCCACGTCCTAGTAGTCAATAGATAGTTAGGAAAATAGAGAAAGGGACGAAAGACATAAATTTGTGCATTAGGACCGAGGTCACCTCTGCATCCTAGCAAACAATTTTGTATTGGAGTGTGGGTAGAAGGATACGATCTGGAAACACTTCTGACAAGTGTATGGATCTGGTTTTTAACCTACCTGTCTAGTATAATTTGCTAATGGAACTCCTAAGTCATATTATAGATACACTAGCAGACCCGGTAAACTTCGTCTTACCATGTTCAATTTGGCGTCCAGTTTCTATTTTTCCTAGTTTTCTTTACATTTCCCTTCTTTTCCTTCACTCGAATCGTCCCGCTCAATTCTATCAAAATTAAACCAAAGAATTTAAACCCAATGGGTCTTTTAAAATCCAATTTTTGTAACGTGTTCAATAAATAACTGAATGTTGATAATATGTGCGTTAAATTTGCTGTATTCCATTCAGTAAATTTATTCCGTTTTGTTATATTGTTTTTAATATCGGGACAATTTTTGGAGTATTTGCCGAAAATTTTGCCTAACGCAGTGCTTTCAGCTCCCAATTAGCTTTGAATGGTGTATTTTTTAGAGCTGAAGAAATAAAAAAACATAAGAAAATTTTTTTTACTAACCATTTTCAAACAGCTTTTTATTCACCATCCTCATCCTTCGAAGCAGTTTGAATTCAAATCCATATTTTCACCAAAATCATTTCCAAAAAGATTCGCCTGATACTTAAGTTAGAGACTTTACACATTTCAACTTAAAGTATTCCCAAACAGCACTTGTCATGGCATTATATCTGGCGATTTTGCGTATTGCAAATTCCTTTTTTTTATTCAAGCAAAAAATGCAAATTAATTCCTTTTAATTCCTTTGAACATTGAACAAAGAAACGATTGGTTTTGAAAAGAGGAAAACATATGTTTAGATATATTCACCCATTATTTTAAAGATTTTAATTAAAGCAGTTCTGATTTCAAAATTTCCTGAACATTGTTGGTGGTGATCTGCGATTTCATTTAGGATTACGTTATATTTTTAAGATTTAATAATGCGTATGAAAATTCTATATTCAATTAAGTAAGGAGAATACATTTTGTGTATTTTTCCACCACGGAATTTGGAATGATCACAACCAGTGATTTTCTTACAATTGTTTACCTTCATCATAACCTAATATCCCTGCTGGTACAACACACTTACCCTACTTTTAGATTGCCGAATATTATCTCATTTTCATTTATGCCACACCGCAATCAAACCGGCCGGCCCGAAAATGATTAATAAAAAACAGCATCCATAATTGATTATCGCCAGCAGAACCCATCAAGCGATAGGCTCACGACGAAGGGACGACAATCTGTAGGTATCGGCCTCGCCAAAAGGAAACAATCAGCCCTGTCGTAGTCGAAGGAAGCATAAAAAACGACGAATCGAAAATTACCATCACGTGACAAGAAGCCTGCAGCTGCAAACTTTCCTCTGCTTAATCATCGTTACGCTCAATCATGTTTAGTGTCGTAGTCATCGAGTGGCGAGGCACATGCACATAATCACACGTGTATCTTTACCCCGAAAAAAAACGCACCACACTACACCACATTATTTCGCCCATCCAAAAGACCAAGAGGCTGCCTTCTAAAATATTTGCGTAATAAAAAATCATTAAATCTATGCGCAAGGTTTCACTTGATTTCCGTGTCCTGGTTCTCCCTACATACTTCCTTGATACTTTTCCCCCGGTTGGTTGATGATGGTGGAAAACGCTACATCAGGATTACAAAATTAAAAAAGAGGAAGCAGGAGACGAAAACCACAATTTTTGTGCCATGTCACCACACTGTGAAAATCGCAAAGCCCAAAAATAACAACAACTTTTGAGGTACCTACGACTATCATCTGAGATAATGAACGTTGAAGATTTGGTTATTTTTTATTCAAACGATTTTAATTCAAGAATGCCAGTATGTAGATTTATCGTTAAAAAATTTGGAACGAAACTAAGCTATCTAATAACTTTATACTGAGTGTAACGAACTTTTCTTTTCTTCCAACAGTTTTGTTACTCGAAAAACATTCTACTGATAAACTGTCTTAACTTAATTTTCACCAGAAATGATTATTGATGAACAAAACATTTGAATTAAGATTGACCTTACACGGTGCAATTGTCCTGTCTGACTTTCGCTTTTCTCTGCCCTGCCAACATGCAGAGCACACCGAAATGACATTTCCAATCACTCACCTCTCGGTAATCAGCAACATGACAGCAACAGTCACCATCATGCGTTATTCGGCTGCCCACATTCTTTTAGCAGGAAGGGGAGCAGGGCAAAAAAGCCGCTTTGTCCACGAGAACGAAGTTCAATTTCCACCCATTCGTGCGTCTGCCGTCCGTCCGCGGGATTCCATTTTTCACCATATTTCCATGTTCTGGTAGAGTGGTCGCCAAGAATCCACCCACAGATGCCACCCACTTTTCTGGCAGGTTTTTCCCAGATAACACGCAGGTTGGCAGCGACATTTTGTTCTGCCGGGTGACAGGGTTGCCAGGAAAAGTGGAAATTTATTCGATGAGGTATCTTGGTAAATTGAGGTGGTTTTGACGACTGAAACTGTGACATCAAAAAAATGTAAAAAACAGGATTCAAACAACAACAGAATTTTAGACGTGAGATAAAATATCATTTATCATTCATATAACTAGCCTGCGAAATACTTTCAGATTTTTGATTTGCAGTTTTGCTCTATAAGTCTTTTGTTTTTCAAAGTCGTTCACCTACCCCTAGTCGTCCTTCTGTCACATAACGAACTCGAGCCCAAACGGTAACGAGCCGAAAAGCGATCACTATTCGTAAAGGACTTGCTTTCGCTTTAATCGCACTCGAACCCGGACTATCGAATAAGATATATCTTGAGTTAGTTTTGATTAAGTTGTATGAGCCACTCGATTTGATTTGAGAAAATCGATATTGAAGTTCTGAATAACTTTTTCAATTCTCATTTTATGAATGCTGGTCTAATTTGTCTAAAAATTTGCAAGGCGACGTAAAATTGGAAGCAGAACATGCTATTGTATTCGGAATTGGCGTAGATTAGGTTCCTATGAATGAAGATGTACTTACGACTTAATGCATTTCTCATTTGGCGCAAACGTCCTTATGGTCAATCGATAATTTTGATTCCTAAAACTGATTTGATTAGATAACTCAAATCTTCAGTAATTCATTCGGAGTTGATTGTAGAAAAGCCTCAGACAAAAATCCTGTCCGTCCTATCCACGGGAATTACCTTCCAATGAAATCTGGATTTTTTTCTTTTTGGGAGTGATCACTTGCAATCCACCTGGAGATTTATAGCTATAACCTGAGGCGCCATTGGCCGCTCGAGGAGTGCAAAAAATCATCCATCGCTTTCAACTATTTTGGCTGCCTCTGTAATGACATAAATATAACTATAGCTATTCACACATGGAAAAGTTAAGCTTATTGTACTCACCTGACACCAATTTGCATCGTCTCACCATGCTAGTTTCGCTAAAGATCACTTCTTCAGAGAGTTTCCTGTCCTTGAATTTTCCACTCTTACCGAAACACTTTTCACGACGATGCATAACGTCGTAAAACCACCACGCCGAATTGTTTATTTTACGTCCTTATGCATCACGGCAATGCCCGGCAAAGCAAAACGACGCAAAAATCAAATTGCACTCAATATTGAATAAGTCATCATACGTCCTAAATTCAAATTCTTTTGGTAAAGTTATTCATTGATCAAATGAAACCAAGTTTTTACCAAACATAGAATGCAACTTTATCAATAATTTTCAGTTAATAACTCAAGTTTGTTTATATTGGTTCATACGACTTAATCAAAACAAGCTCTAGATATATATTTTTTTTATTTGCGTACTTTTTTAAAGGGTGCCCGCAATTAAATTGCCACACACAAAATTGATTCGCAAAATTCGATTTTTTATCCGATTTCCATCAAATTTTCAGGGATTGAAAAATAACTATTAAACTTCATTTTTCATTTCACTCGTATTTTATTTACAGTCCATACGCAAATGTCCGCACCTTTGCCTCAACCCCGGCCAATGAATCAACCGTTTTTTGCATGTAAACTCATACTTTCTTCAGTTCCTCGACTGTCTTCACTACCTTAGGTCGATTAAGAAGGTGCTGCTTCATAATCGCTCAGTACTTATCGATGGGGCGGAGCTCCGTAGTGTTGGGAAGGTTGAACATTTTCGGCACGAAATTGACCTTATTGTCCCCATACAAGTTCAATACGTCCTTGGAGTAGTGGCATGATTACAAATCCGGCCAGAAGATTTTTGGGACGTTGTAGGCCTTCAGGTAAGGAAGCAGCCGCTTCTGGAGCCACTTTTTTATATACACCTGTCCGATCATCGTGTCCTAGTGTCCTGCCGGGGATCTGTTTGAAGTCGGCCTTCACATATGTTTCGTCGTTCATGATGAAGCATTCAACTTTCGTCATCATGTTGAGGTACAGCTTCCTGGCACGGGCTTTGGCGGACTTGTTCTGCTTTTTGTCACGATTAGAGGCCTTTCGTACCTTGAACGTTCGAAGCCCAGCCTTAGTTTTGGCCTTTTGGACAAAACTTTGGCTTAGGTGCAGCTTCTTAGCCACATCTCGAGCGGAGGCATTCGGGTTTCGATTGAAGGCCCCAACTACGCGGTTGTGAATTTTGGTGTTGTACGGAATACTTTTTCCTTCACTTCTGGGCTTCCGATCGATGGTCAATCGTTCCTCGAACCGCTTAATCACTCGCGACACCGTGGAATTCGTGATTCCCAACGTTTTTGCGATGGAACGATGCGAGAGATCTTTGTTCTCGAGATGAATGCACAAGATTTTATCCCGCACGAGCTGTTTTTCGACTCCATTTCCGCGAGTTTCGATCACAGGAATTTAAAACATCCAGGATGTAAACAATGCACTATGAACTAAATCCACCCAAATTTTCATTAAATCCTACCCAACGGTTTAAAAGTTAAAGCTATTTCATCGTGGACACCCTTTATATCTCAGCGTTCACCTTACTTGCATTCAGTCTTGCCAACGCCTCCAGTAGAATTTGACTCCTGAAAATTGCAAGATGCATAAGTCTCCTATCGCATCGTTAAACTTCTCTTAATCTATCTTTTTCCGCATCATCTTACGCGTTGGAGGAAGGTATACGGGTCAGCAGGGGTTGCATCAGAAGTCCTGCTTTGACGAATTGCCAGTGCATGCTGTAGGGATGAGATGAAGAATAAACAGAAAATAAATCAAATTTAATTAGGAATAAAATTAAATAATAGTTGTATTCGGCAACACTGTAGATGAATAAAATAAAATAAATTTCTATGACAACATTTGCTATTTTGGCAGCACTTGACAAACAAACAAAACAAAGTCAGTCATTGATCTATTCTTACGAGCGACTGACGTGTTTAAGTGAATCTCTGAATTGAGATTCGTAAAATCACGACAATGGCGTGGTTGTTAGAATAAGCACAAATAGCGCAGATATTTAAGGCTGCTGCTGCTGATTGTTTTGATTTGGCCTTCCGGTGGAAGTAAGACGGAATTGCCATTAGAAGCGCAAATATTTAAGGCTGCTGCTGCTGATTGTTTTGATTTGGCCTTCCGGTGGAAATAAGACGGAATTGCCGTTAAAACGCAGATATTTAAGACTTCTGCTGCTGATTGTTTTGATTTGGCCTTCCGGTGGAAAAAAGACGGAATTGGCGTTAGAAGCGCAGATATTTAAGGCTGCTGCTGCTGATTGGTTTAATTTGGTCTTCCGGTGGAAATAAGAAGGAATTGCCGTTAGAAGCGCAGATATTTAAGGCTGCTGCTGCTGATTGTTTTGATTTGGCCTTCCGGTGGAAATAAGACGGAATTGCCGTTAGATGCGCAGATATTTAAGGAAGCGCAGTTGAGAAGGAATGTAGAAATGTGATGAAGGATAAGAAGAAATTAAGTAAAATTTGTAGGAAGGGGAATAAAGATGTGGAATATGGAATAAAAATTGAAGATATTTGGTAAATAAAATTTTGCTCTAAAGAATAAAAAAACAAAAGTTGACGTGTGAAAAGTTTTAATTAAGAATAGAGGTGAGAAGGAATGTAGGGATAAGATGAAGAATATACAGAAAATAAATCTAATTTAATAAGGAATAAAATAAAATAATAGTTGTATTCGGCAACACTGAATAAAATAAAATAAATTTCTATGACAACATTTGCTATTTTGGCAGCACTTGACACACAAACAAAACAAAGTCAGTCATTGATCTATTCTTACGAGCGACAGACGTGTTTAAGTGAACCTCTGAATTGAGATTCGTAAAATCCGACAATGGACACTTCTGTCGGTTCCTGTTAGGCATTTGCCCTTTACATAGTTCCCTTGCAGGTTGACGGCTAGTATCTAAAGTTTATAATACGAGAATAAATTTTCCATAAGAGTTGTGGAATGAATATGTTAGAAATGAGCCAACACACCTTTAGTCACTCGCAGTTGAATGCGGCTTTAATTAGAAGCCACGCCAATCCGAATTGCGTACCGGTTTCAGCTCCTCCATCAACGCTGATCCTTTTTCACGTATTTGCGTATTGCAGTCTTGATGGTTCGGTTTACTCTCTCCACGGGATTCGCCTGTGAATGATACCGTGAGTTCAACCAGTTTTGAATGGATCAAGCAATGACTTGAACTCTTTCGAGAGATAGCTTGAACCGTTATCGGTTATAATTATCTCAGGAACAGAATTCTTCATGATTTTCAAAAGACCCATTCCCCAAGTAATCGGAAACTACCAACAAATGCTGGTTGCCTTGTCTGAGAAGAGGGTTACCTCATAAAATCCACAGAGATTATCTGCCAGGGACGGTCTGCTAAATCGCATTTTTCCCATTTTGAGTACCATAGCTACATGGAACGGCTTCACTTCCTTACTAGTAGTGCATTGGCGGACAAAATTTCGGATTTGCACCGCCATTCGCGGCCAGTAGAACCTCTGTCTAACCCTCACCAACGTTCGTTCGTATCCGGGATGAAATGCAGAGTTATGGGAGTTTTGTATTATCTTTCGGATATCCACCGTTCGTGGAATCATCTTCCATTCGCAATTCGAATCGTGTGGAAAGTCATTTACTGAGATGTACTTCAAGAGATTATCATTTTCGACCCTAAAATGGACGTATTTATCCGAGTTACTCACAACTTTATGCAACATGGAATCCCTCGTTGCCACGTTGAAGATGAGCCGTCAATTGCTGCAATGCAATGTTACCACTCCGGCTACCGCTACGTCAGTTTGGATGGTGAAAGGACGGCTGAAAAATGGGCTGGCTAGAATGGGCGAGGAAATTAAGAGCTCCTTAACGCGGACAAATGCACTTTCGGCGTCCTCATTCCTGCGAACCAGCTTTGATTTGGTTTGCAGGAATTCAGTCATAGCTGCTGTGGTACCACTGCACTGAAGCCTGGAATGCATCGCCGGTAGTGATTAACCATTCCAAAAAACCTTCTGAGCTTTGTAACTGTTGATGGCCGTTCATATTCTAAAATCGGCCGCACCTTCTCCGGATTCACCCGTAAAATTTCCGTTCCTAAGAGGTAACTGAGGAAAGGTACTTCAATTACTCCAAATCGAGATTTTTCCCGGTTGATGCTTAGGTTGGCTTCGCGTAGACGACGGGAGATCTCCGTAAGAAGCTGCACATGATGCTCGAATGATTCTTTAACCACGACGATGTCGTCGAGGTATACAAAAACATTCGGTTCCCGAATACTATGATCTAGTCCGGAATCCATTATTTTAACCAATGAACCAGGACTGTTGAGCAACCCGAAACACATCCGGGTATACTGGAGCAACCCTTTACCCTGCACTCTGAAAGCTGTGTACCTTCTGGACTCTTTTTCTAAGGGAACCTGTAAGTACGCTTATTCGGACAGGTCAATTGTAGACAAACAATTTGTCTTTCGTGGATCTTGCGTGCGTCTGCAAAACTTAAACTTGTTGGGTTTGATGACCGGCACGCAATTCAACGACCATTCGAATTGGTCCGCTCAATGATGCCGACTCGAGCAACTGCTTCAGCTCTACTGCTATCAAAGCCAGCGTTTTTGGAAACATCGCCTACGGCAATTGACGGACTGGGGCTTACCTTTGAATCTCTTCTTTAATACTCTTACTTTCTCTTCAATGAATGGCCAAAGGAGTAATGGTGAGTTTCTCTTTCTTCTTCTAGCTACAAACATTCTGAGAACGGGGAAACTTCTTCCAAGACCGCTGTATTAACGGAATCTCTAAAGAACAATAGTGGGAACTATTTCAATTTATGTCCAAAAGTCTATCCCGCAAATGCAGTCGGTGGACAAACTTGCCACTATCAGGGTGGTAATGACCTTATTTAGTTTGTCCATCAAACTGAATGGGGAGATTGACCTGGTCTAACATTTCCATAAAATCACCACCATTCAGCATTTGGTCAACGGAATCAAATTTTCGTGTCTCGTCTTGCGGAACACGACCTTGTTAATCAATGTGTAATTACTGCCACTCTCTAGGAGGGCGCAAATTGGAATATTGTGGTTGCGAATATCTAAGAATGGACGGTTATCATTAGGAAATGGATACGAAATGTGGCAGATTTCAGTATCTGCTGAATAACAGTTGTTTGGGTCCGTTTCTCAGAACCGTGGAGGAGTTAACGAATAGTCTAAAGAAGAATTTATGCCTGGCTTTCCTGCGACCCGCGGTTTTAATTCGCACTGCACGCAATAGCTTGAAGCAGCACTGCCGGCAGAGGGCAAGCTAAACGAAGCCTCTCTCGCAGACTGTTGGGATATCAACAAGACAGCCAACAACAGCGTTGCGGAGAACGTCATCGGGTATGTGGAACGAGCACGACGGAACGACTAGTTTGACAAGGAGTATAGGAGGGTGATGGACGAAGAAAGCGTCGCGCGAGCGGCTGTAGTGCAAAGAAGCACTTGACGAAACGTAAAAAATCTTCGACAGCGGAAGAGGCAACGAGTTCGAATTTGCCCAAGAGAAAAGGCGCCACCTGGAGGAGTAGGAGATCGAGGAGCTGAAGCAGTTGCATCGTTCCCAGGAAACACGAAAGTTCTATCAGAAGCTCAACGCATCTTGCAAAGGCTACCGGGATAAGGACGATGGCATCCTCACGGACAATGCAGGCACACATGCGGGAGATCAAGACGATGATGAGAAATACATTGCCAGTGTAGCCAACGCCGAGGTGGCTCCCAACGATGAGTAAAGTTGAGGAAGCTATTCTCCAGCTGAATAGAAACGAGTCGGATGGGAAAGATGACTGGGCAGCTGAACTCATCAAAATGGAATCTCAAACCCGGACCATCAACACCGGTTGATGGTCCGGACCTGGGACACAGAACAGCTATCGGAGGAGTGGAAGCCCCCATCTACAAGAAGGGCGACAAATTGGACTGTAAGAACTACCGAGCGATGTCCTCAATGCCCCTACAAAGTGCTGTCCCGATTCCTACTTCGCCGCCATAAGCAAACAGATTCGTGGGAAGTCATTAGGCCGGCTTCGTGGAGGGACGACGGACCAGATCTCCACATTACGGCAAATCCAAAACCGCATACGACACGATCGACCGTGACGAGCTGTGGAAAATTATGGACGAGAGGGGCTCCTCCGGGAAGCTGACCAGACTGATCAAGGCGACGATGGATAGAACGCAGTGCTGAGTGCGGATTTCGGGTGAATTATCGAGTTCATTCGAATCACGCAGTGGGTTTCGACAAGGCGATGGTCTACCCTGCATGATGTTCAAGGTGGCGAAGACTTTGTCTATCTCGGCTCACTGGTGATCGCAGACAATGATACCATCCGTGAGATCCGGCGGCGAATGATCAGCGGAAGTCGTGCCTACTATGGACTTCACAAGCAACTGAGGTCGACAGGTGTTCGCTACGTATCCGGTAGGAACGAGACGAGCAGGGGCGAAACGAGCGAGATGGTAAGACCAAGTGGTGCGTGATCTGCCGAATCTGGGATGTCCGGAAAATTGGAGAACGGTTGCCATGGACCGAATGAATTTGAGGAATTATGTTCATCAAAAAATGTCGTGAGATAGAATTCTATGAAAATTTTGGAATGTTTCTTCTATCATAAAATTTTCATAATGATTCGTTTTGTATCAAAAAAGGTACATGTGATAGAAGCCGCGAGACGAAAATTAATTTTGGACACCCACGTCAAAAATCCGACACGGTCGGGTTCAAAAATCGCGAAATCGTTAAAAATGGTCAAATCGATCGTGTGTAGCGTTCTTTAACGTTTCCGTGAGATGCATACTCTTGATCGGCAGGTTGATACCAAGCGTCATAATGGAACTAAAGATCGGAAACTGTATTTGAAGGTGTTGAGAACGATCAAGGTAAATCCAGGGCAGTCGAACTATCAAATCGCCAGGAAATTCAATGCCGATCGGTGCACCGTCAGAAGGATTCATCTGCACGAACGAATACGATCTTATCGGGCCAGTAAGCAACCAATACGAAAATTGAAGCAGAATGTAGTAGCCAAAGGACGTGCCTGCAAGTTATACAACAAGGTTCTAACGAAGTACGACGGTTGCATCCTCATGGATGACGAAACGTACGTGAAGATAGATTTTGGACAGCTTCCTGGCCAAAAATTTCACAAAGCCTCTGGTCGGGTCGGGGTGATATCCCCGCCAAGTTTAACGCTTCGTTTTTGCCGATAAGTTTGCAAAAAAGTGTTTGATCTGTAAATGTATTTGCAACTTCGAACGGAAACGTCCAGGTTTAGTGAAAAACAAGACCATGGACTCCGAAATGTACAAAGAGTAGTGCCTGAAAAACGTTTTTTCCGTACATTAGATCTCACAAAGGACGAGTAAAGTTTTCGCCAGATTTGGCAAGCTGCCACTACACACAAATTGCATCAAAACAACATTGGAATATTTTTTTAATTATTTTTCCTTGAAAATGCAATAAAAACCCTACATTTTGAGTACAAAACATTTTTATTTCTTTTACATAGCTCCGAGATAGACCCTTTTTAATAAGTCCAGATTTACTAGCATGGATCACGTCCATGCTTTACAAATTGAGTTTCATTTTTTCCAAATAATTATAATGACTGTTTGATAGTTATGTTTTAAAGGAATTAATTTCGATAGGAGAGTTTGCATTGAAAATAACAACAACAAAAGTTACTCATAAATTTAAAATAACGTTTCAATCTCTCAGGTTTTCCAAATTACAGTCCTTCATGCCTGTTGCACCGATTTTGTGCATCCATTCGAAAACAACATTTCCATTTTCAATCCTCTGACAACTCCTAATCTGGCAGTCCTGTTCCAAGTCCTGGTATACATAAGTAGGTATGTACATACTTTTCACACGTGAACGACAACGCACTTCGATGGGACCGGCATTTTGCACTCACTCTCGAGAGGTGCTGTGGAAGTGTTACGGAATGAAGCGTAAAATGCGGAATGGAGTGAAAATATCCACATTCCACAAATACCCCTCGAGCGCAAAGTATTTCCAATCATGCTCACTGAAACGCACACAGTTTTTAACGCATCGATCTGTGGGCAGGCGGCGGCAATTCTATTCAAACCGTATGGAGCACATCTCTCAGATTTCCCCTCAAATTTCCCCTTTTTTGACAGATTTAAGCTTTCATCTCCTATGCTCTCAAGGCAAAAAAAGCTTAAATCTGAGGAAAAAAAGCTTAAAAGCGAGATTCACGACCACTTATTTAAAAGATGTTGGTCACACGATACATAGACAAAACGTGTAACGTTGCAGCCGCCTGTCTGTGGGCAGGCGGCTGCAACGTTACACGTTTTGTCTATGTATCGTGTGACCAACATCTTTTAAATAAGTGGTCGTGAATCTCGCTTTTAAGCTTTTTTTCCTCAGATTTAAGCTTTTTTTGCCTTGAGAGCATAGGAGATGAAAGCTTAAATCTGTCAAAAAAGGGGAAATTTGAGGGGAAATCTGAGAGATGTGCTCCATACGGTTTGAATAGAATTGCCGCCGCCTGTCTGTGGGATACACTGGGATTGTGTTTGTGCGAAAATCGGAGAAAATCGCCATCCTTGGTAGTTGTGGAATGTGCACCCGTGGCTAAACAGTATTGGTCACGATTTTCTCCAAAATTTCAACTCTCAAGGAAAACACATTCTCGCGAATCGAAACGAAAAAGGGTCCGCTCCGCAAGCATCGTAGATGCTTGCCATAATGTCTAGGCACTAGGAAGACAACCGAGGAATTTGATAATGATAATCGGAGGGGAACATTCGAGATTGCGCAGTAAGGATATTCGCGTTTGTCTTTCGTTTTTGCTGCCCAAGACTTATTCTACCTACAGTAAAACAGCAGCAGCCGATTTGCTCCGGCTGTTTTTCATTTTCGATACGCTTTTTTGATCTGCTCTCATTCTGCCATTTGGGGTGGCGAGCTGCTGACCGAATGGCTGGTGTGACTTAAAGGTGATGCGTTTCGCTGCTAGTTCGCAAGGATTTCGACGATACCGTCGGTAGCCGAGGATACCACTTTGCCTGGGAATACGAGTTGAATTAAAAATAAAGCTGATAAATCACTTGAATTTTTGAGTTATTTTTATGCTTGTTAAAGGAAAGAAGAAGAAACTGAGGTTAAAACGCTATCAGAAATTTGCAGCTGAACTATTTGGTCTTGTCTGATAGGTTTATGCTTTACATAAATTGCTCATCAATAAACCACAATATATCATTGGATTCAAACTATTTAATGACTTTTGAAACTTTGGGTTTGATTTAAGTGGTATTTCGATTACATTTGGTTTCATGATTTTTTTTTCAAACTGTAAGTGAATTGAAGAAAGATCTTTTTTAACCTACATTTCTAACGCAAAGTGTTTTTGCTTTGCTTGTTACATACATATCATTAAAGTTCGTCTTCGGAGATTTATTTAACAGTTAGCTCCATTGAAATAAGCTATAAGGTAATAAACAAAATATGAAACTATTCTTTCAAATTTTTTATGCAGAAGGTTAAACTTACTTGTAATTTATCCAATAACTGTGAAAAAGATACGATTTCGGCAATAACGGATGTTTACAGCGATTTTTTTTTGAGAACTTTGGAGTTAAGAGAAAATCGGTGGTTGAAAATGAAGAAAAAAGATTTTATTTACAAAAAACTAAAATTTTGTCTCCAAACCCTACCTGGAATAAGTGTGGACGGCTTTATAAAGACATGGTGTTGACACATTTTTTCAACTTTCTGTCCTTTATCCAATAGAATTTAGTTTTATTTAGCATTCGGATCATGAAAAGTTGGATAAAGTACTTGTTTGTTTTGGAATTAGTATAGTTTAGATAAAATCGGATCTCGGGTGTTGCAACATAAATTACACAGAATATTGGCGAATTTTGTTTCATGTTTTCTTTATATAGAATGGGGACCCTCCTCCTTTGATGGGAGGGGCTTCTATGTATTATAAATTAACCTTAAATGCAAACGTATACTTTTTTACAAAACTTGATGAGAACGATTGATTGAATAAAGATGATTTTTATCGTATTTTCCGATTATTTAATATGGGAGCCCAGTGTCCCTTAGATGCGAGCGTATAAAAAATTCACTGGAAAAAATGTTTACTCAAAAAACTACTTCATTCCAAATTTCACATCAATCGGTTAAGTAGTTTCTGAGTTCTTGAAGACCACAGTTACAAATTCTTTCTATTTTTCTAAAGATTTAAGCTATTTTTACTAAACTTCGGGGCACGATTTTCAACAGATCCAGTCAACTTATCTGCTTTGTCGATGACATTGATATAGTCGGCAGATCATCTGCGGCGGTGGAAGAGATCTACCGCAAACTGAAACGCGAAGCAGGAAGGATTGGGTTGATGATTAATACGTTCAAGACGAAGTACATGCTGGCCTGCGGATCCGAGACCGACCGAACCCGCTTGTCCAGTAATAACAAAGTCGAGATCAACGGCGACTAGCTGGAGATAGTCGAAGACTCTATCTCGGCTCACTGGTGACCGCAGACAATGACACCAGCCGTGAGATCCGGAGGCGAATTATCAGCGGAAGTCGTACCTACTATGGACTCCACAAGCAACTGCGGTCGAGAAGACTTAAATAGCCCTCGCACGAAGTGTAACCTGTATATGACGCTCATTAGACCGGTTGTTCTCTACGGGAACGAGACATGGATATTGCTCGAGGAGGATCTGCGTACACTCGGAGTATTCGAGCGACGAGTGTTAAGAACCATCTTTGGCGGCGTACAGGAGAACGGAGTGTGGAGGCGAAGGATGAAACCACGAGCTCGCGCGACTCTACGGCAAACCTAGTATCCAGAAGGTGGTGAAGGCTGGCCGGATACGCTGGGCGGGACATGTTGCGAGAATGCCAGACGACTGTCCTGCAAAACAGGTGTTCGCTACGAATCCGGTAGGAACAAGACGAGCGGGGGCGCAACGAGCGGGGTGGTTAGACCAAGTGGAGCGTGATCTGGCGAACGTGGAGTGCTCGAGATATTGGAGAACGGTTGGCATGGACCGAGTGAATTTTAGGAATTATGTTCGTCAAGTTATGTCGTGAGACGGAATACTATGTAAATAAAAAAAAATAAAATACCTAAACTTCAAACAACGATAAAAGGCTTCAAAGAAAAACGTACATCCGGCTTTTTGATATAGTAAAGACTAATATAAACTTTCAAGTGCATTTAATGATAAAGTTTTCGACTTGCTATGTTTGTAGTTATCGTAGCTCAAGAAGAGTAATTTTTCAACAAAAATTGCTTAATAACTTCAAAACAATAACAAACATTGGTAATCCGTTTATAATGATTAACTAAAATCTTGTCGAACGAATATTTTTGATAAAAAATATCACTCTGGAAAGATATAACGAAAAACTGTTTTTTGTAGGACCACCCTAACCTTATGAAACCAAATGGCAAAAAAAACTTTTATTTCAAAAAATGAAGAGACAAAGTTTCATGAATTATTTGGTTCTTTAATATCTAATCTCTATCTTATCACAGTAAGAAAATAATTTTCATATCTCAGAAACTTCATGAGCCATCCAATTTTTTTTTAAAAAGGTAAAAAATTTCATTAAAAAAGTATAACTAATTCTGGCAATACTGTAAAAATCCTTGAACTTAATCGAAGTGAAGAGCTTGAGCTTAAGAAGATCTTTTTAGAAGACAACAAGAAGTTTTGGAACAACTTTCTCCTGAACTAAGAATCTTGAAATTGAAACATTCAGAAGTTTTGAAAATGTTTGTAAGAATATTAAAGTGATTTAGTGAGAATTTTAACTTAGTTCTTGAAAATTTTGAAAACAATACATGGTCGTTGAATTGACTGAGGCCTAATGTAGCCTTACTGCTGCACAAATTTTAATGATTGATACAAGATGGAGCCAAAATCATTCAAACAAACTTTTTCAAATGCCTTATTTTTAAACGATTGATAGTTTAATTGTTAAATAGTTGAGCTGATTGGTTTTGCTCTGTTTTTTCGCTTTTTTTATATTCTCCAGGATCTGCGCACTATTTTTCCTGTGTTTTTTTGTTGTTGTAATAATTATGTTTATATTATTTACAGAATGTATTTTGAATCTTTTTGTGTTATGTTGTTTACAATTATTTTTACAATAACATTTGGTCGTTTATGTATCCGTTGTCATTTATTCCACATCTTTTGGATTTTTTAGGAATCAGATCCCAAAGTAAATATGCAAAAACAAATTTGTAACATAGCAATTGATGTAAAATCGTTGTTAGTTAAAATTAAGAAAATCCTGTTGATGATTCCTCTTTTTGATTTTTCCTTCACCATTACTAATCAGTAGCTTTCTAACCATAATCTGGCCTTCCATTCCAACTGTGTTAGTGGTTGGAATATAATCATGCAATAACAGTTTCAAGAGAGTCAGGAGCCAAATATTCAATGTAGGTATAAAAGTTGCTCCAAGAGCAACTTTATTGTTTTTTTTCATGTAAGCCTTACTGAGTTTCTGATTTCAGAAGCCGCCTAGTCATGTTTGCTAGTTTTCAATTTATTTATAGTGGTTTGAGCTACCTCGTGTTGTGGGTACCAAGTTATGGCCAACATAGTAATATTGTGAAAAATTTTGTGATTCAATGAAAATCTCTACTTTTAATATGTGATTAAACAGTAATATTCGATATCTGGCAGCACTGTAGAACCGTATTTAAAAAGGTTGACGAACAGGGGTGCCAGGTGGTTTCGTCAAAAATCAGGACAACGCGAAGCTAAAAATCAGGATTTTTCAGGAAACCTGACTCATGAAAAAAATAAGGATTTCTGCTTAGATTGCATAAATAAAGGCACCTTATAGGTGCTGTTAACGCCCTGCTTTATTCAAAAACAGTAAGCAGCTTTTTGGCTGGCCTGTAGTTCATATCGAAAAACACCATTTCAATATTATCTGAACCGAAGATTACCATCTGTTAAATGGGTTAAATTATTTTATAACCAAAGTATTCGATTTTTTTCATAGTTTGACAACAAATTCGATTATATTTGAGAAGTTTTATGAAAATCAGGACAAATCAGGAAATTTTAGGGATCAACTTTAAAAAATCAGGACAACTTGAGAGTTTTTGAAAAATCAGGACGATCTCTCAGAAATCAGGACAAATGCTGATAAATCAGGATACCTGGCACCTCTGTTGACGAATACAGTATTTTTTCGATTTTATCACTGTTCGATTTTATTAATACTCGCCAAATTCATGCTCGATTTTATCGCAATTATCGTTTCGATTTTATCACGTTTTTTTAGAAATCATTCAGAAACCATTTGAAGGACCTTAATTTTCGTTCAAAAGCGTAGAGCGTCTTTGTTCATGATATTTTTTATAGTTTATGTTATGGTATATAGGTTTTCAATAATATGAAAATGTCATTGAACTGCTTATTCGAGCTGTGTAGTGTTTAAAATCGTCATTTGGATAATAAAAACACTTGTAATAATCGACATAAGTATTTTAACGTCACGCTAATGCTAGGTTTTTATTTATGCTTGGTTAGCCGCTCCAAAAAAGTAAACTTTTTTGGTTATGCGAATCATATGAAGATGTGGGTAAATTTAAACGTTTTGAAAAGAGATAAGTGTCTCTGATTTCTTTTTTTAATTTGTATATTTGAAAGGGTTGCGTGCGCTATCCTGATTGGACAGCCTTAAGTATTGTCTACAGTCTACATGAATAATTTTGAAAGAATTAAATGAAATTCTGCTAGCTTTGCCTTGAAATAGGTAAAAAGGGCTAAGATTTCTGTTTTTCTACTTATGAAAAACAAAAGATTATCGCCCATAAAGCAAATTTCGAGAAACACACTTTGAAAGTCTAAGTTGAGTAAATTTCAAAATATTTTTCGAAAAGGTAAACTGTTTTGTCAATCAAAAGTGTAAAGATTAAAATATTGAAATTTGAAATTTACTGAAGGAAAATATTTGATGCTTTTTTCTTATAACTCTTTTTCAAAATCGACAAAAGAGATAACGACTGTTAAATGTCCATAAAAACTAAATAATACACTTTAATGAGATGTAGACTGTCAATGTAATAATCAACCTGGTTTTATTTCAAGAAAAATATTAAAATTGCTATAGAGAAGAATAATTTGAACTGAAATCGATCCTTTGTGTATATTAATCTTTGATAATTACATCTTATGATCAAAATGTATTGATACGATACGTTTTTACTACTGAAAACATGATAAATTATTGATTAAAGATGATAAATAATACTGTTTTCCACTTTAGTTTTTAGTTTCGTCAAATTCACGGTTTCGCCAAATTCACGGTAAATTAATTTTTGACCGTGATAAAATCAAAAAACAACTGTATAAAAAAATATCGAAGTTGCCAAACAATTAAGAAAAGAGGTGAAACAGTTCCCGGCATTATGATTCACAAATAGAAAATGATATTATAAGAAAATCTATAAAAAAGAAAAAGCTTACTGGAAACTCCTGTTACATTTTCTCGTGCGTCAAAATTATATGAAATCAACCAAAATCGATTTTGGCTCCTTAAAACCTTAAGGTATGAGTCGTTTCAAATAAAGAAATTGTAAAAAAAAATGATTTGAAATGTTCTACCAACTCGATCTACTTATTAAAGTCTTTACGTCATAGAGTTTGTGTTGTTCTGCAGTGTTGCCAGAATTAATTACGATTTAAAAAAAAATCACCTTTTCCATACATTTTTTTTACTTTTTCCATATAAATTTGAAGGTCTTTGAGGGTCGCCTTAGAGTTATCTGAATGAGCCAAAACTTTTCCAGTATTGTTTTATCGTTGATTGGCTCCGGATTGGGGGTGGAGGCTAGGTTTCAAGAAGGTTTGAAAATAAGGGCCACCCTACTCTACATACTCTTACTTTTTAAGTAAAAATTATTTTCAGTGCAAGTTAGGGTCAGACAGAATTTTAAATTTGGGTTACATTTGCATATTATATCAAAAGTACTGAAACGAACAGTCGCCTAAAACTTCGGTTGGTGCTACTCAGCAACTCTCTGTTTTACGAAATTACAGTCATTCGGAATTGCACCACTTGTTCTTTCGAGCCAGTGGTACATTTCCTAACTCCTAATTTGAAAAGAGACTGATTCCACCATTTCGTTGCATTTGGTTTTCAAATCTCTTTAAATAAAAGAAAAATGTAAACAAACAGTTTCATTATAAAAAGTACAAAAACTGACATAAACTAGTCGCAACTTTTTCCAAATAGAATATTTGTAATCTGGACAACATATTCTATATGTAAGATACAAATTTTTGAAATGGTTTGATAACTTTTGCAGAAGCTTTCTGTGAATTCTTAAGGTGTTTCATATAACGTAATGAAAGCTCACGCGAGATACGTTATTTGACAAAGTTGTTCAGTGGAAATTTCTTTAAGAGAATTTATAAATTGGCACAAAACCGATTAGCCAGCTCAGTTCCACAGAAGAAACAAAAATGATGTTAGTTTTTCAGTACGGAATATCGAATTTTACCATACAAACCTATAACTTACTTACTTAATGTTCCCGCGCCGATCCTCCGGTGCATAGGGCCGTGGTAGAAGACCTCCACTGTTGACGATCCGAAGCCATCGTCTTCACTTGGTCTCAGTCAAGATCCTCGTCGACAATTCGGTTTTCGGCGGCTAGGCTTCGCCGCCACGAATTTCTGGGTCTGCCTCTTCTTGGATGTCCTTCTGGATTCCATTCAAGCGCCTCTCTGCAAATCTCGTTCTCACTTCCATCTCCACTCGTTCACAATCCATCTCCACTTACATTCCCGAATCTCGATGTCTAGCGCCCTTTGATGACACCGGCGATGTAGCTCCTAATATGAGATCCAGTTGCCAGGCCACCAAGCGCGAATGATGTTCCACAGGCAGCGGTTTACAAATACTTGCAATTTTCGAGTCGTTAATGTTAAGTTCAAACTTAACGCGTTCGTCGCCATGGTACCCATATTCGGGTAACGGGTGCATTTCCTGGGAGGCCCCGCCACATCAAAAACGTGTGACGCTCTCTTTCTCAAATAATCCGCTCAGTTTAGCCACACGTTGTAAATCATGAAGTTCTCCCTAGTTGCTTTTAAGCTCCGAGAATTTCTTTGGGGACGGCTAGTAAAACAACCAAAATGAGCGTGGGGACGAACGTGTAGACAATACTTAACAATTCTGAAAAAAAAATCATAGATGTGTTTTGAACCAAAACTAAGCTTTTCAGGCCCCAGAGTTTGAAAAATTCAAAAATAACCCCAAATCGACTCAGTCTATCCAAGCATACAATGACAACTAAGGAAATTGATACCGTATTCGATTTTGTCAGTTTTGCATCAGGTCACTACCGGCTGTTCACTTTCTTCTTTCTTTTTGTTTGTTTATGCGCTCAGTTTTGCACCGGTAGTGAACTGCGCAAAGACGGGGGCAACCTCTGAAAATATTCATTATTGTTTGTGCCCTTACCAATACTATCGTGAATTTTAAAAGGTCGTACTTCCAAATTTAACAAGTTGTATTGAGCAAACGAATACGGTAATAGTTTCCGATTAAGAAAACTTTGCAAATGTCTTGGAATGCATCTTCCTACAATTTATGTCTAGTAAATTCAACAGCTTTGGTGAAACGCAATTTCTTGAAACTTCTCTATGATGTTTTTATCAATTTTTTATCAGATGGATATATGATATTTGAAAATTTTTAAAAGATATAATTATTTGTTTATTTCGATGTTACTTTTTCGCACTATAATAAAGTTTTGTATTCCATACCTATCTGAAAATATAATTTGATATCCGGTTGAAACGTTGAAAAAATATTTAGTAAACAGATTAAAGCTCGTTTTATTCACAATTCAACATGCACTTGCTTGAACAATAAACGATTCCATTTTCCATTTCTAGAAAAACTAGGACAACTACCCGGAATAATTAAATTCAATGTCCGCACTCAAGTTGTCGAAATTACATGTGGAGATATTAGAGATTGAGAACGATTTTGCCGACGGCACTTTTCGGCATACACCGGTCATGTCCTTGTTCTGCCCCAGTTAGCACTTCATTAGTCGACCAACCTGGAAAAAGAGAAGAGACTTGGACTTGGCGACGTGATGTCTCAATTGAGTGGGGGGCAACCGGTGAGTTAGTGTAAAAGTGGGAAGCGCACTGCCGACGGCAATCGGAAAAATACCCACTCACCTCCCAAAACATCTACGGCAGTATTCTAATTTGAGCCAGAAATCATGTCCGACTTTTTAAGCTTGGGCTGGTCTCGAGCGTGTCGCTTCTTTCTTTTGCCGCCGGAGTGAGATGAGATTTCGAGAACCAGAAAAAATAATGTTGGTAAGCAAAACACTGCACCGAAGCGTAAGAACAATACCCGGACTCTCTGTTGAACGAATTCGCCCCGAAGGCCACCAGCAGCCTCCCTCTTCCGAGAATGGTGGTTGACGTAATCTTATTAGACAGGTTAATTTGATTTTATATCCTTCCAGCAGACGGTAGCAAGCAGCAGAAGCAGCAGCGTCAATAAAGATAAATTTTATTGCAAAAACGCCGTCGGCATTTCGGACCAACTGGTAGCAACTCCGTCTACACAACAACGCAAAAACATAACAACAACAGAAGCAGCAGCAGCAACAAAAACATATACTTATAGGTTGGAGGAAAATTCTACATCGAGCATTTGGGTGAGCATGCGAAAGCTGTTCCACATCTTCAAACATGTTCCGAAACTGTTTAAATGCTTTCACTTCCCCCGCTTCTCAGGTTCCAGGGTTTTGGTTGTTATCAACCTTGGTCGGTATTCCACAGGGACATCGGTAGCTTTAAATTCAAATTTTAGATTCTGTTTGCCTGTAGTTTGCAAAGTCCGTCGTCGGTTGTCGACTCGGTCGTCGTCGAAGGATTTAAAGTCACACAATGAGTTTGATCCGGATTTTATCACAGAAGACCATCGCAATCATCATCAACAGCAACAACAACAACAACAACAATTCAACTTCGGCAGGAGGACAGACGACCATTTGGCTTTGGACTGGCGATGGGTGGTGGAATTCCATCGGGAAACTTGAGGCGCAACACCAAACAGTAGCAGCAGCAGCAACAGCAGCGCACCAGGAGAGCAATAGATACACAAAACATTGACTAGCTGGTTGCTGCTGCCGAGAGGAGAAAGTGGCAGATCCTTCAGTAACGTATTGTGTGTCTGCTCACTCGTCTGCTCACCGCGCTAGGTTGGTAGGTGGAAGGACGTGCTGCTGTGTGTTGAATCTGCGGGTCGGTGGTTGGCTTTACCGAATGTGTGCTGTTGTTGTTGTTGTTGTTGAAGAACAAGGGCGAAGGACCTCGTCTATACTTTCACGTGTTCATAGTCGATATGGCGTGCAAAGTGGTGTAAATTTGTTCAGGAACTCCTCATTGAACCGGATTGGTACTGGGAGTATATTATTGACGGTGGGGAAGGTTCCTAGCTAGCGATAACCCATCGAAGGCATGCATTGCGAATCGGAACATTATGATAAAAGTGTCTGCCCGCTCATTTTTGAGAAAAAAAATCAAGACGAATGGTGAAATTTAAACATTATCAACTTGCTCAAAGCTGGAAACTTTGAAAACTGTCCTTACTACGCCCGTATGCCACGTCTATGGATTTTTCTATGTGCCAATAACAATAGTTTTAAAATTTGCGAACTGGTATTGAAAAACCTTTCTGATAAATACAACTGTGTTCGTGATTGCTCTTAGGTCATCGGGTCATTAACATCAGTTCAGAAGGCAAATGTTAGATTTTATTCTAATTCAGAAGAGGGAAGGGGAATGTTTAGGGTTCACTATTGAACATTATTTTCTATGTGGGTTCGGTGGAGGTTCTGGTGAATACTCCAGGTTATCGTCTTCCTGGCCAGCCTTCTGGTAGAGTTTGTCGGACTCATCGGATGAGAGCTTGTTCCATTAATTTGACGAAGCCAAGATTGATGAGGTACGTATACAGGGGGAAAGATTTAGCTTCACTCTAAACGACCAAGTCAGACATTTTAAAATATTTGTAGATAGGGTAATATATTCAAGATTGAAGTTTTCAAAGATGTCTCGGATTGGAACACCCTTAGGGTATCCAGTAGCCAAGCCCTTGATCGATCGCATGTCCACACGTCCACACAACATGATCAATGTCGTGGTAGCCATCCCCACAAATACAAACATTGGTTGTAACGGGTTGTATACGAAACAAATGCGCGTCAAGCCGGTAGTGATTTGACATGAGCCGAGAAACCAAGTTAATGAAATCGCGGCTCATGTTGAAATGCTTAAACCATGTCTTCGTCGGAACCTTAAGGATTATCGTATGGAGTCCCAGTGAGCCATTATCCAATCTAGACTGCCAAGCGTTAATCGCTAAAGGTATTGAAATGTATTCTTTGTAAAATATTTTCCTCTCAAAGATTTCACCTTGTAACGCTCCCACCTTAGCCAATGAGTCCACATTCTCATTGTCTTGTATAAGACAATGAGACGGGATCTAAGCTAAGGTAATCCTGTACAAATTTTCGGTTAGAGCGCCCAATACCCCTGAAATTTCCAGCAAGAAATGGGAAGAGCGCTTCATCAGTTTCATTGATCGGATCGCCTCAAAGGAACTGAGACTATCCGAATAGATGAAATAGTAGTCTGCGGACAGTGTGCGAATGTGTTCCAAGGTGCAGTAAATGACGGCTAGCAAGAATGGCTCAGTAGTGTAATCAGAGCATGGCTCTCGAAGCTTGAACGAAGCTTCAAAACTCTCATTATACACAGCGAAGTCAGTCGCGTTGTCGATTCTACAGCCATCAGTAAAAAGCAATAGGATCAATTTCACCTACTTTTGATGCAAAAATTGAAGGAATTACATTGTGTCGGACGTGATCTGGAATTCCACGGATGTCATCGGTCATGGACAGATCGAATTTATTTAAGGAACTGCTAATCGGATAGAAGTGACTTGTGTCCGAATTTAATAAAGAAGGGTTTATTTCTAATTCACTAAAAGTATGATAATTGTTTACATATTTGACTTGCGGATTCAAATTCATAAGCCTTTCCAAATTTTCTATCACCAAAGGGTTCATAGTTTCAATTCAAATTAGGAAACGTAGCGATAAATCGAAGAACTGTATGTGACGACTGCATGCAACCCATGGGCCATGGCAATACGCAAACAACGATACTATATTCGTTCTAGTTCCATCAGGTGGGTTTTTGCGGCGGACTCAAAGCAAAAGCTTTTTTATTCTATGACCGACAGTATCGTTGCTTGGTATAACCTGGTAAGGTCCTGTGGATGAGCACCCCACCAGGTTCCAGTAATCGTTCGAAGAAAATTGATCCTCTTTTGACATTTTTGAGTCAAGTACCTAATGTGTTTTCCCCAGAGGCATTTAGAGTCGAACCAGACACCCAAATATTTAAAACTAAGAGATTGAGTAAGAGTTTTACCCATCATAAGGAGCTCTATTTGAGGAGAAGAATGGTTCTTTGAATTAACTACTAAGTCGGTTTTACTAGGCGAAAACTCGCCACATACGGAATACTGGCCCAATGTGATAAATTATTTAGAGTTTCTTGTAATGGAGGCTTTATTTGAGTGTCTGTTTTACCTGTGATATGAACAACACAGTTATCTGCAAGCTGTCTTAGCGTTCAATTTTGTACCATACAAGCATCGATTTCTCGGACATTTAAGCTGTAGAGCAGGGGGTTTAAACATGAGCCTTGGGGAAGACCCTTGTAACTAATTCGTTCAGCGTTGGTTTTTTCATGACTAAAATGCATGATTTTTTTCCGACAGAAGGTTATATAGAAAATTATTAAATATTGGTGAAAATCCGCAAGCGTTAATATTTCTAGGCAGCACTTCTATGGACACCGAATCGAATGCCGCACCTTTGATGTCCAAAAATACAGCCCCATCTGCTCTTTTTGGGCAAACACCAATTGAATGTCTGATGAAAGTAATGCTAGACAGTCGTTCGTTCGTTGAGTCGATGGCTTCAATGACACCCGATGCATACTTTTTCCAATCTATATTCTTTGTGAGGTCATAAGGAATATTGATCTCTTCGGGTGGACTACGACCACTGGTGATAGAAATATTGACAGGCAAATGATCGCTTCCCTGAGGGTCTTGGATTACCTTCCACGTACAATCCAAGCTCCGAGAGGAAGAAGCTAAAGAAAGGTCTAAAATTCTATGCTGTGATTGGGACCCATTAATTCACTTCCCCATTGTTTAAGACAGTCATGTTGAAGTCGTCGCACAGCTCATAAATAATGTTAGCACGATCTTTATCACGTGAGCTACCCCAGCCCACGCCATGGGAGTTGAAGTCTCCCAGAACTAACTGGGGTTCTGGGAGAAGTGAAACAATATTCGCCAATTGGTTCCGGCTCACGCTTGAATTTGGCGGAATATAGGGTAACGGACCTATATGGACCGGGTACATATTTTGGACCACCTTGCAGCTTTTTCCAATATTTCTCTCAAAAATCATCCTACAGGGTGACAAAAAAGTCCTGTCTCACCTTTTTTTGGGGTCGCCTGTAGCCTATACGTTGTATCTCTCTGGTGTCATCAATATGTCAAATGAAAGGGCTAACTTTGCTGCCCACAGTGGCAGAGTTTCGTTTCTGTGCAGTTTGTGTACATTAAGTTGTGAGTGGCAGCGTTCAGAGCAGTTGTTATCGCAGAATATGTGAGAGAGTACAAACCCGGACACATATTCAACATATTCAAACACCTAAAACCGCTCATAATCAACCGGAAAGTCCATAAATCGATACCTAGAGACCAGAGGCACCGAGGAGACACGATCTGGAGACACGATCTGGACGGCTGAGGTTGAAAAAGATTATACAAGACCGGACGTGCGCGCCGCTTGCGATGACTTTCCGAGACGTCTGAAGCTGGTTCGATCAGAAAAAGGTGGTGTAATTCAGAGATATCGTCTGTGAAGTATCTTGATGAGTTACTGAATAAAACTATGTAAGTCAGATTCTTCTTCTTATTCTTTGAAATATTGAGATTTTTCTGTGTGACCGGACTATTTGTCACCCTGTATTTATGAAAATTTTGAACAAATATAGTCAAAGCTACTTCTTATGATTCTAATCATATCAAATACTGCATTCAAATAAGCTGATAAGGGAGAGAAAATTGAAAGTAAAGTTTTGATTTTTCACAGTTGGACCGAATCAAGGCCATTCCAGGAGGACGTGCCATTATTGGAGTCATCTTTCAAGAGGTTTTCTGCATAGCTGTGATGAATTTTACAACTACAAACATGTTCCCAGCTATTACAGAACACTTGAAAACTTGTTTGCAAGCTCGAAGAACCAAAAATTGGAATTTTGGAATTTTGGCAGTATTTTGTACAATCAACTCGCTAAATCCCAAACTCGCCTTTAGATGAGGTTCACTTCAATCGGCATAAAACCAAGCCAATCATTGTTATAAATTACTTTTAGTGCACTTTGCTTTAAATCACGATAATCTTACAATACATATGTATAATAAACAACTGTTTGATAAGCAGTTGTCGAAAGATACTGCTTAAAGAAGCTTAAAAACATGAAAAAATGGACATGCACCAATTTTTAGTAAATCAGTATTTTTGATGCTTCATGAAAAATTATTGACAGTTTGGTCTAAATGTGACAACCATTCAGGGTTGATTTTCGAGAAAAAAAATACTTGCTTAGGTAGAAGAGAAGAAATATAAGTCTTATCTAAAGAAGGGGTTTGGAAAAAAAACGAAAACGCAGTGCAACGAGTTTAATTTTTGTAACAGTTGCAATTTCTTAGTTAATTTTAGAATAATTCCAACAACAAAAAATTCAACTATAGCTATGTATGTTTCATAACTTGGGAATAAGTAGTATAAAAGTGTAAAAATATCAAGCATAAAAGTACTATAAAACTAGTTTTTTTGACCCTGTGGTTATGCAATTTAAGAAGTAAACTGTTGAAAAATTTACTCCATTAATATTTTTTTTCCTAGAACGGCTTTTACATGGTTAAAAAATTAATAATTCTCGCACATTTTTATCTGTTTGAATCTATGTTTTCTACAAAACTGAAGCCAAACCAAATCTACTAAGGTTTTGGAAGACAAAATGCATCAATTGATATCACGGAGTTTTTAATGTCAGATTTTCTTAACTTATCATTGGGTCGCCTGAAGGATATTCGCGTTCTGAAAATTGATCACAAAGATAAGCCAACTGGCCAGTATTTAACACTGATGAACAAATTTCGTCGAAATTGCTGTGCTGTCAGAATTTTCAAAACATTTGAAACACACTATATAACGGAATAATTTTTCTGTGTTTACTCTAATCTTATCAAACAAATAAAACTTGACTACAGGAATAAAAAAAGACAAGATGAACTGAATTATTCGCATAATTGCGCATCAATCGCTGTCATAAATGAAGCAAAATTCAGGAAAAAAAATAGGTCCAAAGGGTGGTCCAAAATAGAAACCTGGTGGTCCAAACTACCGACCAAAGTAATGATCGAAGAAACGCGTTGTTAGGCTAAAATCTTGTTACATTACAACAAACGATGATATGTTCCGATAGTCGAAAATTGCAATATGTACTTTTGTATTCCAGAAAATAGCATAGGCACTTCCCAACGCGGTCCAAAATAGGTCCGTTACCCTATACCGAGGCTAGACAAAGACCTTTTGTTCTAGCTTGGCAACTAACGACTTCAATATCTTATTCCATTACATACTTTTAAAATATCAAGCACGAATTCCATATACATAGGTACATATGATATATCAAGTTCAAGCTTCACCTTCAAGCATCCCTGGCTAGATTACTATATCTTGTATGAGTATGAGTAAGATATGTCGTAAACTTCAGGTTTTTTAGAATCAATCTAAAAATGATCCATAGAAACAAGAAAAAATATCGGATCTTTTTAAAGTATCATTTGGCAATTTCATTAACTTTTTAATAAATTGATCATCAAGCTCTGATTGTTTCTAAAAAGGCATTTTTTGCACCTAATAACTGACTTACTACAGCCTTTTTCCCGAGACATGTTTTTCGGATTTTTTTTTCCTAGACTACGAATAACTTTAATTACAATGATTGTAGCTGGATATTGTTTGGAAACTATATTTGAGTCACGTTACAAGCTTTTCAAAACTAGAAATTTTGTAAAAATCGGTTGAGAAACAAGAGAGTTTTAGCGGAAAAGGTGTTAGGGGTCATTTGACCCCCGGCGGTATAAATAGGTAAACCACATACGATTTTCGAAATCTACAACTTCAATAATTATATTTTAATAAAAAATACATGCATTTTAAAAATAAAAATAGTCATGAAGAAAAATTTGCGAAAAAAAAAATATAACAGCCGCAGCCCGAGGCGTAGAGGATAGCCTTCAAACCTTCTAAGCCCACGAGCATGAGATCGAATCCCGGTCACGGCATATATAGTACACTTTCTGTGTGTTGGCAGTTTTAGCATTTATAAAATGCTAGCCATCATATGCTCGAATTTTGTACGTTTAGGGTTAAGTAAAACGGAATCTCTTAGAGGAAACATAAACAAAAAAATTTGAAAAATTCGGAAGACATTAGGCAAGACATTAAGTTTGCCTATGCAACTATTGGTCACAGGCAACATGTTTTTAATGCCTTTTTTAATTTTCATTTTTTGATTTTTTCGAAAACTTGAACTTTCGAAGCTTGTTATTGGGTTAGGCCTTCTAGTAATTGTCAATCTATGTAAGATACCAAGGTGGGTGATTAGATATACCACATTTCTGATTCAGCTATCTTTGTTATTATACTGTTGAATATCCTAATGGGCATACTTGTTTTTCTTCAATTAGAAATCCTTCCACAATTGATTTGGTTCTTACGGATTTAGGCGAGCATTGTAGTCAATTAGTTACTCGATTCAGACCACCTTCCAGTAACTTTTTCTTGATCCCAAAGTCCCATTGAAAACTCTTTAAAATCATCTTTTAACTTTCAAAAAGCTGACTGGGAGCGATATAAGAATTTTATTGAACGTAATTTGGATGTAAACGTTCCACTGAATTCAATAGAAGATATTGATTTGGCTGTAGAAAATTTGACAACTTCAATAGTCAATACCTAGAGTTAAACATAAATTTAATCAACCTTTGATCGATGATGATCTTTAGATTTTGATACGACTGAAAAACATTCGTTGACGCCAATATCAACGTACTAGGGATCGTTATTTGAAATTTATTTATTGCGACCTTCAAAAAGAGATCAAACGTCGTTTAAATTTTATCCGTAATGAAAACTTTGCCAAAGCAGTAGAGGACATAAAACCCTACTCAAAGCCATTTTAGCTTAGCTTAGCTTGATTGACTAATAAAACCCTACTCAAAGCCATTTTGGAAATTAACTAAAATTCTGAAAAAGCCCCAGAAGCCACTTCCTACTTTGAAAGATGGAGATAAACTTCTTTAACTAACGCAGAGAAAGCTCAAAAATTAGCCCAACAGTTTGAGTGTGCTCATGATTTTAATTTAAACGTTGTTAGTCCAGTTGATGCTCAAATTTTCCTAGAGCTTGATGACATTCTTTCAAAGCGAAATGTATTTGAAAGTTCTTGTGAGACAGATATTGATGAACTTAAAATTATTTTCAAAAAAATTACGAATATAAAAGCTCCGGGGGAAGATGGGATTTTCTATATTCTTATTAAAAAGTTGCCTGAAAGCACTTCAAATTTTTTAGTTAAAATCTTCAATAAATGTTTTTATTTGGCTTATTTTCCCAATAGATGGAAAAATGTTAAAATAATTCCAATTTTGAAACTTGGAAAAAGTGCTTCAGAGCCTTCAAGTTATCGACCAATTAGTTTGCTTTCTTCTTTTAGTAAACTATTTGAGAGAGTTATTTTGAATAGAATGATGATTCACATTAATCAGAATTCTATTTTCCCTGATGAACAATTTGGTTTTCGTCATGGACATTCTACTACACATCAACTTTTGAGTGTAACTAATATGATTAACGCTAGCAAATCTGAAGGTTATTCAACTGGTGTTGCTCTTCTAGATACTGAAAAAGCTTTTGACAGTGTTTGGCACAAAGGTTTAGTAGCTAAATTAGCTCGATTTGATTTTCCTGTATATCTCACCAAAATTATTCAAAATTATTTGACTAGCCGAACCTTACAAGTAAGCTATCAAAATTCATGCTCTGAAAGGACACCCATTAGAGCTGGTGTCCCTCAGGGCAGTATACTTGGGCCAATTTTATACAATATTTTTACTTCTTATCTTCCTGATGTGCCAGAAGGAAAAGGTAGAAGATTGTTTGCTGATGATACTTTGCTTTCAGCCAAAGGTCGGAATTTACGGGTGGTACGCAGTAGATTGCAACAAAATATAAATTCCTTTTTTAATTAATTGAAAATGTGAAAAATTTCTCCTAACGCTTCCAAAACTCAACTTATTTTATTTCCCCATAAGCCAAGAGCTAAATTTTTAAAACCTAATGAAAATCATTCCATAACTTTTAATGGGGTTTCATTAGAATGGTCTGATCACGTGAAGTACTTGGGACTCACACTTGATCGGAATCTTACTTTCACAAATCACGTTGAAGATATTCAATCTAAATGTAATAAATACACCAAATCTCTTTATTCTCTCATCAACAGGAAATCTAGACTCTGCCAGAGGAATAAGATGCTCATCTACAAGCAGGTGTTCCGACCAGCGATCATGTATGCGATTCCGATTTGGTCTAGCTGCTGAGCGACGAGGAAAAAAGCCATCCAGAGGATTCAGAACGAGGTTTTGAAAATGATTTTGCGGCTTGGCACCTTGGCACAGCACCGAAGATCTTCATCGGATTGCGGGCATTGAATCAATCGAAGAGATGGTCAACAAAATCATTTCCAATTTCAGAGGCAAATCGATGCAGTCTTCCATCGCAGAGATTCGCTCTCTCTACAATTAGTTTAATTTTAGGATAGTTTTAGTTTTTAGTTGTAAGTTTGAATAATTTTTGTATATTACAGGATGTTCTCCTACATAAAAATACTTGGTTGCGTTCAGCAAATTTAAGTCGAATAAATAAATTTTAGTGATTAATAAACTATAGGGCTCTGGACAGTTCATTATTGAACTGAACACCTAATTGAATGTAATACTGTAATATAAATGTAATGATGAATAGGTACGAATAAAAATATATTTAAAAAAAATCATCTACAAATTTGTACTCAAAAATAAATATTTTCAAATGTTTCCCTCATTATTAAAATTGTTTTCGAAGCAAAACTAGTAAAAAATATAATGTTATTTAATGGATGGGTAAAACTTCCCTGTGCTTCCCAGGCTGAAATTTTTCCGTGAAAATGTAATAACCATCTTTCACCGACTATCAAAAGATATATAAAAAAAAACAAGAGCCTTTCGCTGAATTGGCATTACTTGGGCCAAAATTTTATCCTCCCGCGGTATATACAGTGGTGTGCGAAAAAATAGCCGCGCCGCTAAATTCAACGTAAAATGCTTTTAATCTCTGTGAATATGAATCATTATCAAATCCTTTTATTAAAATCTTGGTACTGTGCAGTATCTGTTGTTGAAAAATAGTTCAAATATTTCATTAATTAGAAAGGTTTTATAACAAATATTTTTGTGAGCGAAAATCTATCGATTTTGTAATAAGAATTAGTTCCGATTTGCTTAAAATATACCAACATGAACATGGAGTTTGTAAAAAAAACCTTTCCAAATAAGGAAATATTACAACCACCCTACGACACCAGATGTTGCATAGTGCCCAGATCTTGATAAAAGGAAAATTTTATAGTCGTTTTTTCAAACAACGTAGCATGTCTTGATGAATTTTTTACTCATTTCCAAGATGATATAAAAAAAATTAAAAGAAATATTTTTCGGCTTTTCTGTTGAGTTTTTATTTTGCGTAATTTAAACTGTTAAAAAAACTGTTCAAAAATGCACAACCATTCTAAAACCAATTCCATAAAATTCATCTTTTTATATTACACACCCCCATATATTTTTTTTTGATAATGAATCAAATAAACAGGTTGCGTTGAATTTAGTGACGCTGCTATTTTTTCGCACATCACTATATGTGAAGCCATCGGTGGCTTCTATAAAATCAAACCTACACTGTGTGTCCTCTCGAGGGTATAAACTCTTAAAAACACGACAAGTTCCACTTTTTGTACGATCCCTCGTCGATGCCCATCATCGAACTGCTCTCTTGTACCATTCGGGACGCCCTTGATAGGGCGGCGTCGCGTTTGTGCCATTCAGTCTCACTCAATGCAGCCTGTGCAGTGTTTCTGCCTTACTTTGTTTCGTACGAGATTCTCAAATTTTCGAGTATCATTCGCTTTAAAGAGGAGGAGGGTTAGTTTCTTCGAAGCTAACATTTGCTAGAATGGAGACACGATAACATCGTTTGATAAAACTGATAAAAAACTATGGTGTGCTTTACTGCTGCGGACGACGACGGACTAGTACAGCAAACGGGGTGGGACTGTTATATTAAGAGATTAAATTTTAAAGATTCCGATTCTACTTGAGACTGGGCTCTGGGTCGATATGTCCTCTCAGCCAGCTGTTTGTTTTAAAGCGCACCCTAGAGATTTAATGCTAAAAAAGAAATCGATATTCTTGGTAATAAAAAGATGTTTATATCTATGTTAAGTGACAATTTTCAAATAGACTCGTTTTTCAAAATATGTTTAAGCCGAAACATTTTTGTAGTTTGAAGCAAATAAAGCTTTGAAACCAGCACTTGATTTTTTACAAACGCAGAGATAGATACTCAAAACGGCTCATACCTTTAGGTTTTAAGGAGTCTAGTGCACATTTAAAGAAAAAAAAGCATGACATGGACATGAGAAGGGGAAAATATACGAATAAAATCTCGACTCAGGTCCAATCTATTAAACCATGGTTTAAGGCTTATCCTTGTCAGTTGGTGAAAATGCCAGAAGTAAGCATCAAAGCGGTCTGAAATGCATTTCGAAAGTTTAGAGAGGAAAGCTGCTTCGTAGAAAAAAAAACAGTGTGGAAACCGGATTTGGTGGACAAATCTTTGGACCGGAAAGTCATGCATGCTTATTTGGGATGTGGCTAAAAAAGTGAGATTCTCTCTCAGCACCGTCCATCGTGCCAAGGTAAGATTGCATCTAGGGATGTTTTAGAAACAGAAGAAGTCAAACGGAGTCAAAAACCACCTTGTCCCGTCAAACCAAGTGTTCGTAAATTTTATGAACAACTATTGTTCGGTGGGCGTGGGACACGATGGCTTGGTACCAATCTAACAAAGTCCAGATCGTACCGATCGAGATAAATCCGTCAGACTGTCTTTAAGCGATACCGATTGAAAATTTTTGGGTCCATATCGAATCTTACTTGAGAAAAATTTGATGCCTTTAGATTCTATCAAAAACATAGAAAAAGACTGAAAAAGTGGTTAAAATATGGTTGCCAGATTGTCCGGTGTCTGGGTATTTAAAAATGTTACCGGATATTGCCCGGATTTATGGTCGTCACATTTAAAATCAAATGCCCGGATTTTGCCAGGTTTTTTTTTTTAATAGAAAATTACCCGGTTTGTCCAGCCCGGATACGTGCTGAAAAAAATCTGGCAACCTTAGGTCAAAATCATCGTAAATCAGTTTGTGCAGAAGCAAATAATCAGTCTTTGATCAAAATTCGATCACAGGACTACGATTTACTGGAATCTAATTATTTATTGATTTACTGTAAAAATAGACTCTAGAGGACTCTAGAAGGACACACTATAGCTGTACGAACTTTGTTTCTCTTTTAATTTGAAGCTGATGAGTTTGTGTTTGAATGGTAATTGGAACGCATTTTCACGTTAAATTGCTTAAAATATTAAACAGTTTTTATAAGCGACCAATTTATTTGTCTGCCAAACTGAAATTCATAATAAGAAATTGATTGACCGTCGAAAAGAACAGATGCATAATAACGAAATTATTTTTTAAAAAAATCATATGAACGAATCCTCTTCTGTCGTCTTATACAAAAATTGAAATCAGGAATAAATAGATCTTTCGTCCTGCAAAAAACATTAGAAACCTAATATGAACGACCCTTTTTCCGTAATCTTATTCAATATTTGAATCCAGGAATTTATTGTCCGTTTTGTAAAATACCCGTGAATGAATTTTTGTCTAGAACCCATGCATAATAAAGTAATTATTCCAAAAACATTAAACAGTTTATATGGAAGTCTTATACAAATTTTGAAATCAAGAATCGATTTCTCGTCCTTTAAAACTTTCGTGTTAGAATTTTGCTTCGAAGTGTTGCCTAGCCTAATAACGTAATTATTGTAAAAAAATTGAAAAATCACAACAGACGACCTCTATTACTGACCCATTGTCTATATTTGACACCTGAAATTAATTATCTGTGCTGTAAAACTCCGATGTGCAAATTTTCATTTTTTTTTTTTAATTGAGCAGGGAAAAGCCCCCGGGAGTTGGCCTCTCTTGCAGCACCATTCTCCCGAAGGCATAAAACCTCCTCACATTTATTGATCATGTTTGATATCTTTTCAAAACTACCATTATTTACAATCTTTAGAATTCACACTTTCTTTTCAACACTATTTAATTAAATTAGCGGTTCTGCAGTTGCGGCATGTGGTGGGCGGTTTTGTGGTGTGGTGGGCGGCTGTGGTGGGCGGCGGTGGCTAGCAGAGAGGGGATATAAAGAAAAGTCGTATTGTGGCGATTAGTGGCAGGTTAGATAATTTTGGGTGAGGAAATTGATTTTTCCAAGGCCCCCAGTGAGATTACTCTCTGTTAAGGGGGTCTTAACGAACTAGTTAGCTGCTTAGTTCACAATTCAGTTGTTTTTTCTCACATCATGCTAGGTAGTTTGCTAGGTTGGTTTTGAGGTATGTTTTAACTGAACGTTTGAAGCTGGCTTTGTTGGTTGTGATTTTCAGATATCCAGGAAGAGCGTTGTACTTCATCTTGCTGAAGTATTCAGGGGACTTTTTCATGTTCTCTGTATTTACTCTTCTGAGCATCAGGTTTCCTCTCGACCTCGTAGGAAATCTGTGATTCTGCTGCTGAATTTGTTGATTGTGGTGGAAGACTGGGTTGTGTAGCTGGTGGTGTACTTGAGTAACGCTTTGGAGTTCCCTTAGTGCAGCTATTGGTAATACAGATAGTGGAGCTTCGTGGAAAAGATTGTAGGTGGAGAAAAGTCTGGGCCGTTTATAAACAGCTTTTAGGCATCGGTTCTGCATTGTTTGGAGCGGTTTAATATCCTTCTTCCTAGCTGCGCCCCAGATCGAGACCTTGTACTGCAGCTTGGATTGCACAAATGCATGATACAGGCACGCTAGTTGTTTGGTCGGTACAAACCTCGAAAGCTTCCACATTATACTGTGAATAGCACTTAGATCTCTTCTAAGATAATCTATGTGTGCGTCCCATCTTAGACGTTCATTGAAGTTCAGACCCAGGTATCTAAAAGTTTTAACCTGCTCTATGATAGTCGTATCAACTAGTAGCTGACCATAGTTGCTAGGAAGCCGATGGTTTGCACTAAAGATTACATACTTGGTCTTATCCAGGTTCAGTGAAAGAAGGTTTTTGTCAAAATATGATTTCAGTTCTATTAAATCATTTGACATCTGGGAAATAATAGTCCCGACGTCATTATGTTCGTATGACAACGATGTATCGTCCGCAAACAGCCTGGGTTTACCTTGTAATTGTAGCTTGTGCAAATCATTCACATATAAGACGAAGAGGAGAGGCCCTAGGTTGCTACCCTGTGGGACTCCACATTCATTACATACATTCATTACAATCCGATGTATAAAAGAGCCAATATCACAAAAGCAGCGAATAGATAATATGAACGATCCCTTTTGCCGACTCCTAAGGACTGTATTCGGTAAAAATGCTACACTTGCATTTGGAAATAACTTTTGAACGAATGGATAAAAATTGAAAAAAATTTCAGTGATACTACCAAGTTATGTAATGTTTACACGTGCCAAAATTTGTGGAGATCTGTCAAGTAGGTTTTGAGATAGCGTCCAATGAATAAATTCATTGACCAAAATTTTTGTGCAGGATCCTGAAAAATGTTGGAAAGTCCAATAGAGAGAACCCAAAAAAAAGTCCCAGAGAATAAAATAGTGAGCTAAAATTTGAATATAAGTAAAAATGAATAATTCCATGAAGGTATAGGAAATGAGGGATTTAAAAAAAACGCCATCCGAGCCTTGCAAATAGAGAAGTGGTAAATCAGGTAAATTTTTCTGTCTGATTTTCCCAACAAACAAAAAAAGGGATGAAAAATTGTCTAACGATAAAATAAACAAAATCTAATGGTGAATCATGTTCAAAATGGTAGGCATGTTAGCGGGTGAAATTTAAAAAAAAAATGAGAAGGAAATCGAATTTTGCGGGCATCTGGAGGATCTTCTGTCAAAAATTTTTCATTGAAATGCCCAGCCTGAATGTTTTGGAGAAGATCGAGAAGAAAAATTATTTCTAGTACTTGATTTGGCTTAAGACCTGTGGAAGAAGCAAATCGATAAGTGGTACATATCGATTGACCTTCTATTTAGTGGAAACTGTGATGTAGTTATGAAAAGTTAATGAAGTTGTTTTCTTGCAGAAAGTAGACAATCTGCTAAACTTGTCATAACTTCGAAACAGAAGAAAATTTGGAGATATTTTGATGATCAAGCTCCAGGAAATGAAGAACTTCAACAAAAATAACCTTGATATAGATAAACGATAGTTCATAGTGCGCGATATAGGTGGCATGGCACACATGTTGCCCAAACATTTCAGTCAATACACTGTTTCATTAGCCGTTATCTCAAAAGCTACTTAACAGATCGTCACCAAATATTGCACATGTAAACAATACATAACTGGGCAGTACCTATCGCTGAAAATTTCATCAATTTTCATCAAACCGTTCAAAAGTTATCCACAAATTAAAGTGTTGCATTTTTTAACCCAAAATTTGACATTTGAATGCAAAAGAGCGTCCTTGTGGAACTCATAGGGATATTTTTATCTAAATCTTATGTATAATAACGTCAATATCGCAAAAAATAAACAGTTGATATGGACTACCCATTTCGCCAACCTCTGAACCAAAATTTGACTCATGAAATCAATTACCCTTAAAACTCTCATGTGCAAATTTCCATCTCAATCCAATGAATTTAACCGTCCCTTATTTCGATACCCCATTCAAAAGGGTTCATCCGAAAATCTGAAAACATTTTTTATCATTCCTGGTCCTCCATGAAAAATTTCAGCTCTCTAGGTTGAGCTTATGAAGAACAAAGAAACAAACAACGTTGCAGTTGGTGGACAGGACAGTTATTGAAAAACTTATCCGGTATAACTGTATTCGATGTTTACTCTCGGGCTCGAACTCACGGACATCGGCTCAGGAAGCAACTGAGCTTAACACAAGCCTAGAAAAACACACAGAAATTGCTTTTTTGTTATAAAGATCATAATTCTTACAACGGATAAACAAAATTTGAATACGGACCTTCAACTTTTTTTATTACTAATTATTTAGGTAACAAATGCCTCAAATCATGACCTACTGAATAAAAAAATTCAACCTATTTTAATCTTTCTTATTCTGATGTTGTAGGTGAAAAATTCAATCAAACAAATTTAAATTTTTATGTTCAGTGTTGTTAAGTTTTACATTTGAAATTCATGGAACTATTTAAAAAAAAATGATTGAAGTGTTTAGGATCACAAGAATTACTCAACATACTTTTTCAAACAAACAGGCGTTCAAGTTTCTAAAGTTCCGAAAAGTTTAAGTGTAAGTCCAATAAAAAAAGGTATTCAAATTGTGTGTATGGATGAAACCGACACTTGGTCATCCGACACGAGCGTGTACGCGGGCCAGTCAGTCAGTGAGCGAGCGTGAGCAGGGAAGCAAGCCACATTGTAGCGAGTGGCACATTGCGTAGTTTCTCCCGGCTGGGGCAGTCAAGTGGACCGACGGCATCGCTACGGAAGACTTGGCCAGTCTGCACGTTTGGCGACCGTGACAGGTAATTTCTCGAAAACTTCATCAAACGAGAAATTATTGCTCTTTCAGACTTATTTTGGATTTTCTCAACTCTTCCTGAAGAAGAACAAGCACTACCGCAAAAGTCAAAAATGGAAACCGAACTTTGAAACTGAAATAAATCTTCAGAACACTTTCATGCGTTTTTTACTAAGACAAACATAATGTTTCAGAATCAATCATGATTTTTCAGCAACATTTCAAACCATTTAAAATGATTACTGCACATGGTAACGTTCTGATTGGAACATTGTTTATCTATTTAAAGAACTTTGGTAAACTTGATCAGAAGGAAAAAGAAGAAAGAATGCAGAGTTTATTTCGGATTGTTTTTCTTCGCATTTTTATACATAAAATCGAAGGATTAACATACAATATCAGAAATTTTTCTATCAAACTTTGAATCTTTTGCAAATTTTTGTGTTCGGAACAAATTGTCAAAAACTTATTCCAGAGTTAAGTTTCAGTAAGAATGCCAAAAAAAAGTAGGTAAATTACTTTTGCCAGCTTTCTCTAAGTTGCTGATTTTTGTTGTGATTTTCATCCGCAAGGATGATTCAGTTCTCAAGATTTTTCAATCGTTATTGAAATAACGATTTAAAAAACGACTGAAAAATCTTGAGCGATGAATTATCCTTGCGGATAAAAATCCCCCCCCAAAAAAAAGACTGAAAAATGATGCTGGCATGCAACCTTAGTGCTTAAAGATTACGTAGTATTTTATTCATGTTTATTCAAAAATTGTTTTATGAAAAAAAAATCCTGAAACCGTGATTAGTTATTAAAATATTCAGTAAAAACCAATAACTTCAAACAGCTATGTTGCAAATCGCCATTCGACTCAATCAAACCAATATTGTGCATTGTTTGGTAACAGACAACACAAACTTCCGACAATCTAGTACAAAAATATTTTTTCTTCATTGAAAGTTGGAAGTCCAACATCTGAAGTTAAATTTAGTGCTGGCGCGATAGAAATATTGAATAGAAACTAAACTTGAAATCCTAAATTTGAATGAATTGAGTCAACACAAACATTCAACATTATCACCTTATATACAGTCATGGCCGTAGGAACGGGGGGGGGGGGGGGGTTTTGGGGGTTAAACCCCCCCCATGAGTGTCCAAAAATGCAAACGAGGTATTCTACTCTACACTCAAAATTTTAAATTCATACTCAAATTATGATAGTAGAGCAAAGATATTCAAGAGTAACTATCTGGACTAAAAATTAATACAAAAACCTCAAAAACCCATTTCAAGTACAAAATTCTGCTACAGTTTTTCAAAATTTTCTCACTTGTGCATAGAATAAGATTGTCAGATTTTTTTACAGCATGTATCCGGGCCGAACAAATGTTTTGAATCCGTGTATTCGATTTGAAAATTGTTGACCAAATCCAGGCAAAACCGGGCAATTTTGGTCAAAACCCACAAATTACCCATAAAAAATCTAGAATGATTATTTTTTCAAACTTGATGCAAAAATTTTGAACACATAAAAAAAATTACAATACTATTTGTTTTTTTCTAAGTTTCATTTGAGAATGAGAATGAGGACAATCCCGGGCAAAATCCGGGCATTTCCAATGAAATCTGGGCAATCGGGTCAGATCGGACTTTTCCCTAATTCAATAATAAATATCCGGGCCAATCTTGGCAACCTCATCATAAGAATTCAGGTCTGAATATTAAATTTTAAATTTAACCCATTTTGGAGGTTCTCTCCATATTCCTATAACCAGAATTGTATTTCTACATATTTTCGTATTTTTTATGATGTATCAAGCTTGGGATTCTTGATTTTCAGTTCGAATAATGATAAGAAAATAGGAAACCCGTGTTCGATTTCGGTTTTGCATTCATATGAAATTTGAATCATGTTTTACGAAGATCAAATGCATTTTCAATATTTTGATAATAGTTTTCCGAATGTGGAAAAAGAAGAGATTTGTTCTATATTCTAATTTGAAGTTCTTAAATTTTTTTCTTACACAAAATTTCAACACTAAAAGCTTCTAAGAGGCGATTCAAAATTGAAAACCAGATTCAGATTCATCATTAGAAATTCTCATTTTCAATCAGATTCATAAAACAGATAAAAAATAAATGATTGAAATAATGAAGATAAGATTAAAGTAGGACTAGAGAATTTCAATAATAGATCCATGAATAAGGGCTCTAAGATTTGGCTCATGAAATTCTTATCTGGAATTAAGATTCTTAAATCGTATTTTTTGTACATTTCGAAAATCGTATAGAAATTCAGAAACAGATTCAAAGTTTAATTTTTGGATTCAGGTTTAAATTCAGATTTAAAATTCAGAAAAAGATTCAGCTTGTGAATGAGTTTTTCAATCAACATAAAATTGTTGAGAAATTCAAGAGAACATTAACTTAAAACATTGTCAATTCAATTTCCAGATTTCAAAGTTTTTAATCAGAATTAGTATGTACACACAGTTCAGCTGAAAATCACAAATATAAAATAGAATTTGAATTAATTTTCTAAGTTTTGATTCATGCAAAATATTCCAAATTATTTTAAAAAAAATCAAACATTTTTTCTTTATGAAAAATATTTCCTGTTTCAGAAACAAGAACCTGAGATAACTTAAAAATCTGCACAATTTTTTTTATTTTCATGGTGTATTGTTTAACATTATTAATGTAGTAGCTTTTTTAAAGCCAAATTCTAAACTAAAATCATAAAGTAAGTTCAAATTTGCATCAAGCAAATTTGATTCGTATTTTTTTTCTCTTCCTGTTGGAAAATTGTATTTATTTTCATCAAAGGTTAGAATTTTGGAATTTGCAAAAGAGTTTAGAAGATTGGGCTTGTTTGATTTGAGTATTGAATAAGTTTATTTTTAAGAAACTGAGGGCTACCCTAAAAAGAACTTATTTTATGATCAAATCATACAACTTTGATCTAAAAGACTTTTAAATAAATTCAAAAAAATTATCCATCGACGGAAGCAAATTTCATATTTTGTTTTTAGAGGTTTAATAAAAAAAAAAATAGCTCACCCTTTAGGCTAAGACCACTTTTCTAAAGCTACTTTTTTTAAAGGTTTTGTCAATGACACTTTTCCATCCTTGTGGCATTCGTGTCTTTTTTCAAGTTACCATTTCATACGTGAAATATTAATGAGTACTTAATAATGAATAATCATATAGTTACAAACATAATTTGTTTAAATTTTTTTTATTCCTGAGTTGTTAAGTAAAAAATCATAGGTAAACATTAGTCACCAAAACCCCCCCCATGAGTCGGTTCTTCCTACGGCCCTGTATACAGTACAACGAATGTTTCAAATAAGTCATAGATGTTTTAAATTAACCGATTCTTATCGATATCTAATAATTTACAAAACTCGCCGGGAAGTCGATTTATTCATTCAAATAATAATTTAGTACATCTTAAAAAAACGATTTACATATCAAATGATGATTTGCTTCAGTGTTTCTCGGCTACACTGACGAAAATGCAACCCATCAGCAGGGCTGTCAAATTACGGTTGTCAAATTTCGGGTGTAACTACCGTTGCGAAAATCCAATTTTTCTCTGAATACACAATATAAAATCGAATCAGAAAAGTAAACAACGATTCACGTTGAACAAATTTTCAGCACAGTTGCTTAGAAATCAGTAACTTTTTGAATTACCCATCACTAATCACTAATCACAAATAGTACTTCCACCGCCAGAACTTAAGGCTGATCCCGGAGCAGTAACTTTTTGAATTACCCATTGCAAAAACTGCGGAAAAATGAGTAGTTCTTAGTTTAAGTTAAAAAGTAACACAGTCGGATTATTTTCGGAAGCTATTTCGTTTAAAGTGAAAAAAAAAGAAAACATAGTGCATTATGTGATAGATAACTAGTGTTTTAGCAAATGAGCAAAGAGTGTTTTATGAAATAGTGCCAAAATAAGAATGATAATGAAATAGTAAGCGAGTCGTAAGGACAACATGGTTATGTTCACAATTTCAAGTGGGTTGAGAGGACAGCTTGAAATTGGAAGGCGAGTTGAGAGGACAGCCTGAACTTATTGGAAAAAAAATCAAGCGAGTTTAGAGGACAGCTTGAAATACATTTGAAAATAACACCAATAAGCGAGTTGAGAGGACAGCTTGGTGATCAAGCGGGTTGAGAGGACAGCTTGAAAGAAATTAAAAAAAATACACCAATAAGCGAGTTGAGAGGACAGCTTGGTGATCAAGCAAGTTGAGAGGACAGCTTGAAATAAATGAAAAACAATAAGCGAGTTGAGAGGACAGCTTGGTGATCAAGCGGGTTGAGAGGACAGCCTAAACGTAACTTGTTAATCAAGCGGGTAGAAAGGACTGCTTGTAATAAATTACAAAACACCATTCAAAGGGTTGAAAGAAATTAAAAAAAATCACCTTAGAACGATTTGTAAGGAAAATTTGATGAAAAAACTCGTGAAATGAATTAAAAGGACTTCCAGGAGAGGATGGAAACTCGAGAAAATTGAAGTCATTTTGAAACACGGTAAAAAAACTATTGAAAAGAGTTGAGGAGACAACTTGGAATTTTAACTTAAGTGAATTGAAAGCAGAGCTTGAAAAAACAGCTTGAGATAAGAAGAATTTATGGAGCGTGGCGAGAAAACAGTTTGAAAAGATTAATCAAATTTCATATGAATTTAGATAACGACTTCAATGAAATCTTAAAGCGTATTGTGAGGATAGTTTTGAAATCTACACGAATACATAAAGAAGCAGATTGAAATGTTAGTTTTGAATAGGAATAAACAATAACGGAAGTCGAGGAATAGTTTTCACTAATCATTTAAAATTGTAAAGTTTGTTGGGAATACAGCTAAACGATACGGATGATACGAATTCCAAGCGAATTCAAGTAGACAACCTGAAATTACAACTTGGCGTTTAGAGATCAGCTTTGGTATCTCATAGAAATTATAACCAAGCGAGTTTAGGATACAGCTTGGGATGAATGTGAATAATGATGCAAGTCGAGACAATTACTTGGATACATTGTTTTGAATTCCAGTTGAATTGAAAGGACAACTCGAAAATTTAAAAATAAAAAAAGAGGTTTGCAGGGAGCTTGGGAGTTTCATAGAACAACTTTAAATTGAAAAGCAAGAATGTTGTTTAAGATGAGCAATACAATATGTCTTGATAGCGAGTCAATAAAGGTAAGTTATTGTTCATGCGGAGAAAGTGGGTATTCGGAACGAGAAATGAATTATAAATTTCATAAAATGATTGAATCTCAAATAACATAAGCAAAATTTGCCAAAATACAGAAGAAACGCAGATATTCGTTGAGAATTTTTCCCTCTCGGAGTTTTTAAACATGCGGTTAAAAAAAAATCAAGTTAAAAAATATGGATTTCCCAGTTCAAGTCATTGTAACACAGAGTGTAAATGTGTAATCATAAAATTTTATTACAGTTTTATAGATAACGCTAACCAAGTTTAAATTTCATAAAACGTAAACTAAAACAATAAAAAAATGTAAACAATCGTTGGGAGACAAGGCTTGAGACTATTGTGGCCCAATTAGCCTATGAAGTGTGGTTTTTCTAAAATTTTACTTATTCATCTTTCTTGTGCTTGAAGGTACTTTGTGATCCTGTTGTTATATAGCGAATAATTTTTTTTTTAATAAAAATTCTTTTACATTTTGATAGGACAGAAGGAGGATGTGTGTATGGATAAAAGTGACACTTGGTCATCCGACACGAGCGTGTACGCAGGCCAGTCAGTCAGTGAGCGAGCGTGAGCAGGGAAGCGAGTGGCACATTGCGTAGTTTCCCCCGGCTGGGGCAGTCAAGTGGACCGACGGCATCGCTACGGAAGACTTGGCCAGTCTGCACACAAATGACCCTAAAACATCTGTATTTTGTGCTGGAGAAGAATAAAAATTGTGAAAAAAAGTGATAAACTCAATATAAATGTAAAAAATGGCAAAAAACGCTCCGATCCCGCCTGAGTGTCTGAATTCAAAATTCTTAAAAAAAAGTTGTAAGCACTAGGCTTTTTCTCGATCTAGAATCCAGAGCGTTGAATTATGAATTTGAAATTCATAGTGAAACATTATACATTTACCCGAAGTTTTTAAAAACACGAGGTTCTTCGACTTTCACAGTAAGTAGGCGAGGAGTAAGCGGGGCGCTCGATGAGTTTGTTTACAAACATAACGTTATTTGCTCTGGTTTTCTGTGGTTTGTTGGTAAAGAAACTCCATGAGTTCCGCAGTTGCTAAGGCAAAATGGCCAAAATGACTGCATCGGGAATTTGATATCCCGGTAACACTTCCTATTTATACACACCTTGCATTTACCAATGAGATTATTCAAAGCCTAAAAAAGGAAAAAAATCATTTTCGAATACCAAATTTTGAAAACTATCTCAGTATGTTGAATAATAGAATCTTTAATCTCAACTGTCAATTTTTTTTATTGGAAAAGAGCTTGGAAGATAATGTTCAAAGCTTATTTCTGATGTTTTGTATATTAAAATATTATCTGTAAGACATCTTAACGATGAAAGGGGGTTATAACCCCTAAGCTCCCTTCTTCTTGTTCACAGGCCTTGAACCGAATCATCGGAACAACTATTTTTTCAATTGAATTTAGGAGGCTGATTTAACTTGTATCCTATATTCATTCGGCATTTTCATGAGTTATATATATATTTGTACATATTTCTTCGCAAATTTTTCGACTAGCCATAAGCTAATGGGCCATAGGCTCAAATGGTTTGCACATATTCATAAATTTCTGTTCAATGCCAGCAATTTGCCAATGTCATTAAGCTACATTTCCGTGGAATAAAATAATGGCTTTCATTCGACCAACTGGTTTCTTTCCTTGCTACCTCATCCCCCGATTCCACTATGACTCCCAGCAAGATTTGCTCGAAAAGATTATGTATAATTACTTTTATGAAAAATAAAAGCAAATCGCTATTAAAAACACAAGAAGCCAAAAGCTATTCATTAGAGAAGGAACGAACCTTATGAATGCAAAGCCATTCCTGTGACGGTTCTTTGGCTGGTTGGCTGGCGCGCTTCTCTTTGCAATTGGTGGCGCAAAACATCTCACAATTTATGTGCCTTCATTCACACTCGCCTTTGAATGTTTATACGCAGAAAATACACCTACCCTGGGCGCGCGAATGGTTCCGTAGATTAGGGTAGATGAGTCGGCTTCGATTCTACTTTTTTTTTTTTTAAATTTGATCCAAAATAAGAAATTTTTGTGATAATTTCTTTTAAAAAATCAAAGTATAAATGCATTTTAAAACTAATAATTTTCATCGATCTACCATTTACCATAGGTGTAAGGATCGCCCGTTCATCTTGGGGGCTCATTATTGAAATTATTTTCCCAGCATGGCACAGCCAACTCAAATTAGGCATTTCATGCGAAAATGTGCGAAAAGTTGTTTTTCTCGGGCGCTGCAGGAGCGTGTTTATTTGCCATCGCCTCATCCCAACCCACCCACACCCACCGTTGAGCGAAGGAATCCATTTCCGAATGGATGCCTGTATGTAGGTATTAGGCGAGAGTCGAAATTAAAAACAATGGTCGGGAAAAAAAATCCTCCACTCACCGACGACGACGACGACTACGTCGCCAACAACCCAAACATCCAGGATGAGGACGATGACGACGAAACGTCGACGGGATATCAGTGCTCATTACAGTTATTATTACCGCACTGTGTTAATGCATGAGAGTGTGTTTATTTGTTTGTTTATGTTTGCTGGGGCGTTTTATAAAGGCCCAGAAGAGGGAATGAGAAAGAGAGAACGAAAAAAAAACAAACAATTCTATAGGACTATTTTCAATGTTCAGTGCAATTGGTGAATGCAATTGCTGATCCGGGGATAGCGTCCAAAGAATACAAAAATATAGAAATTTAAAACAAAACAGAGTATGCACTTTGCAGTGCAACCGGGCCTGTTTTATTTGCTTGGTTTTGCTTTGGGTTTCCTTGTCTCAGTAAATCACAGAAAATAAATAGACGTACACTTAGCGTCATAAGCCAATCTTATGAATTTCAATGATTTTTCGCATGGCGCCAGTTATCGTATGGCATACATAAGAGTATTTTTCTGAGTGTGTACATGTACCTAACTTGGCTTACACGGAAAATAATAAAAATGTAAAATTTACCGAGATAGCAAGATGAACGCTCGTGGAGGTCGAAAAAGTAACTTAACCGTTTCGAGGTGGTTAAACTCACCTCACAGTGATTTAAATTTTACCTGAATCGAGCTGAAAAAAGGTACAATTCTTCGACAAAAGAGGGGAATCTAAAAAGGGTTTAACTTACCTTGTGCCGTGGTGAAGTTGATCTGGATTGAGCTAAACAAAACGGAACAATTCATCAAGAAAAAAAGTAAATATTTGCCGAACTCATTAATTGAGGTTAAGCTGTTTTGTCATTCAGGAACAAGTTTTGCTTCGTGCCTAATATTTGAAAATCGGAACAGAATGGTAAGTGTTTTTTTTAGATATCATTTAGTTGGGCTAGTTCTCTTTGCTTTTGCTTTTGTTTCAGATCGGCCCATAGAGCTTCGAGGTGTATTCCACATCATCTCGTCATTTATATCAAATCAATTTAAATTTTTAAATGAATTTTGTTTTTTTTTTTCGAAGAAAGCAATCAAACCAACTAGAATTTACCTTTTAAATCAGTCGATGCGAAAAATGGTATTATTAACTTTTTTGTTAGGTGAATGCGAAAAAGTTAAAATTAACCTTTTTAGTAGGTGAATGAAACAAAAAGGTAAAATTTAACTTTTGCTAGGTGAATGAAAAAGTTGTTGATCTAATCACTGAAGGCTTATCTGGGTTCATGGGACAATGTGTCGACTCACGATATACAGTGATGTGCAAGAAAATAGCAGCGCCACTAAAATCTACGCAAAATACTTTTAAAACCTGTAAATTTTATTCATTATAAAAAAAATTCTATATGGCGTGTGCAAAAGAAAAATATAATTTTTTTGGAAAGGGTTTTTGAATGGTTGTGTTCGAGAAAAAAAGCAGCGCAAAATATAATATTGGAACTGAGCAATATGATATGCTTGTGCCAAGATGTTTATTAAGTTTGAGATATTCTTCATTCTATGTTTTCATCATCATATTTTAAGCACTGAACCATAACAAGGTTACCAAATGTTGATTTTAGACAGATTCATTAAAAGTGAAAAGATATACAGCAATTTCAACATTTTTACATCCAATACCTCGTTGATTTTAAAGTCGATTCTGATAGATAAACACAATTTCGAAAAGTCATCACCAGCGCTAAAACATCGGATTGAAACTGCATTGACAATAAAGGGTGTGCGGATAAAAAAGTGGTTAACTTAAATTTGCCGTATTTTTTTTCTAATCATTCATATAACCCTGAACACTCTTCATTTTGTAGGTATTGTGTGTAGAATGATGCTTCTATTTGGCTTTCGACATCAGGTCTTTAGTTTTCAAAATGGCGCCCAAGCAAGATGAGTTACAGATCAGCATTTTGTACATGCGTCGTGAAAATCCAAAAAACACGCACGCAGAAATAGAAAAATCGTTAAATCAACCGTCACCAAAGTAATAAATGTGTTCGGGGAACGTATTTTGACAACTAGAAAGCCGGAATTTGGAGGAAATCGAAATCCGGAAACCGCAGTGACGAACAGAAGAGTTGCTAGCACTTCCAAGCTAAACTCCAATTTCTTCGTTCGAGATGTCGTCAATAGCTGGGAATATTGTCTACAACCGTGCAGTTTACCAGTTTAAAAACGATCCGAACTAAGAAGGTAGTGACTGCTAATCGCAATGAAAAGCAAAACCTTACGGAAAAAACAAGATCTCGGAAACTGTATACGATATTGTTTACGAAGTTTGATTGCGTGGTTGTGGACGACGAAACCAACGCCAAGGCAGACTTCAGACAGCTTCCGGGACAAGAGGAAAGGTGGCAGACATTTTCATGCATATAAAAGTTTGCCAAAAAATATCTCGATTGGGAAGCTATCTGTACCTGAGGTTTGATAAGCTACATTTTAGTTGCAGTCGAGATCGTCAACCAGGAAATTTACGTAGAAGAGTGTCTTCAAAACCTGAAGAAACATTTCTTGTCTGTGCTGTTTTGGCCGGATTTGGCATCCTGTCATTATAAAAAAAGGCCATGGAGTGGTATGCCGCCAACAATATTCAGGTTATGCTCAAGGATACGAACCCTCTAAACACACCAGAACTTCGCTCAATCGAAAAATATTGGAAGATAGTTAAGCAAAACCGTCAGTAGACCCAAAAAAACTGTAAGCAATGAGAAGCAGTTCAAAGCAAACTGGCGTTCTGCGCCGAAGGAAGTGGATAAGGTGACTGTACAAAACCTGATGGCAGGCGTCAAACGAAAGTTTCGCCAATTTGGACTAGGTCGCCCGGAATCTCAACTGAGTATTTTTTGTCCTTTATTCTTATTATGTATGTATGTTTGTATGTATGTTGGTAATCCACCATGGGTGCACGGATTCACCGCAGTTTCTGCCAAAGTATGGGTTCACATACATTCCTTAGATTATTAGGTTCGACAAATCTCCAATGCAGCGCGTACACCATACCCGGACCCCATGGCTTCGTATGAACTGTTATGTGGTGAATGTATTGCGTGTGTTGATGTAGGTATATTTTGGAAGAACGAATCAATCAGATGGGCTAGTTTACTTACAGGTATTCCGGCATCCGTATATATACCTGGCCAGCATGCAACTGATTGAACATTCCAATTATATAGTCATTTATATAATGAAACACATCTTACCTTTCGGCCCGCTTATGGGATTCGAACCCAAAAGTTTTTCTTGCCGATACCGGGAATCGAACCCAGTACGCCTGGCGTACCAATACCAGACTCGCGCCAGCCTATCCACTAGACCACATCGGCGCTTTTTTTTTGTCCTTTATTCTTATTGAGCTTAAACACAAAAAGATATATTGATTATTTTTAATAAACAAAAATCGATTTACACGCAATTAAGATTGACCACTATTTCATCCGAACACCCTTTATCAAGAATAAGATCTACGGTAGTAGTCTAGCATTCTTGTGACATCAGATTGAAAAGAGAGCTCAAATTATAAGATTTCTGGAGAGTTTTCCAATTGAAAAGTTAAGCTTTGGCATTTTTAAACCATTTGTACCAATTATTGGATTAATGATTCCTATTTTTTCCGGAAACGCGATATATCAGGATACCGTAAAAACAGCTAAAATGATTTTTAAATGCGCCTTGCAGTTTAGTCTTTTCTGTATTTTACAAATAAGAACAGTAACCATTTCAGGGCTCGAAAGGCAGAAATAAGCGATTAAAATGTTTTTAAGTTAATGAGAAAAGCGAAATTATTCCGCATACATGCCGACAAATGCAGCGCAGGGATTTCGTTGCTCCTCATCAATGCAATGTGTTAGCGAGCTGTTTCGTTCTTTTTTTTCTTTTTTTTTTTTAAACTCTTCTCTCTATCTGGAGCCAACCCAAAACGATACCTACCTACACACTTACGAGGGTGGCACCTGAAAAAATAGAGAAAATAAAAGTTCTACCTATTTGTTTTGTTGGGCTGCCAACATCCGCGGCACCGAAGGAAAATAGGTGAAAATTAAAATGCTCTCCTAATGAATGGAATGGATTCAGCGGCGTGATATTTTCTTTGAAAGCATTGACAGGGCATCGTGGTGCCCCTTGCAAAAAATTTTCTCACTTAGTTTGGTACTGAACATTTGATAACGCATTTTTAAATACTATTTGTTTAATCGATATTGAAAAAAAAAAACAGTTTCGGCATAATTTTAAATTTTGGAACCGGCTAAAACACGCACTCCTCACCGGTGTGATAGAAAATTTTAACGAATACACTATTATTGCAAAAAAACTAAAAAATTTAGAACAAAAAACCATTTTGTTTAGAAAAATTGAATAAGTTTTGAGTGTTACACAACATAACGTCTTAAAATTCATTCTACGAATATTCTATTTGACAAAACCGTAATTTTATTTATTTTTCCATGATTTCATTAACTTAAATGTCAAAATGACTACATAGTAGAGATGTACCGCATATTCGGTTTCCCGAATATTCGGCGCCGAATACCTCCAAAAAACCGTTAAGACGAATATTCGGCTCACCGAATAGTTGAGCTTAGTATTCGGCCGAATAAGCCGAATAGGCTGAATATTTATTATTTTAAATTTATACAAAAACAGACTTCTCAAATTTTTCAACTGATGTTGAAAAATTTATTAAATATCCAAAGATAAATATCCAAAGGTAACGTTGAAAAACCTTAAAAATCATCAAAAACTCATGGTCTCAGTTAATCATTTTAGATGTATCCGTGTATTTTTCATTGTAGATATCTTTATACTTTGATTATCTTTTATTCCAAATTTTCTTGATATTTCCAGGCTTGCCCATAAACTAAATAAAGAATTAGAGAAAAGTTAAAGCTGGCCGGGAAACTTTCTAGATTATACCCGGATTGATTCAGATTTTTTACACAATCAAATAAAAAAAATCTTATATTTCTTTGCAAATTTTTAAATTTTCTGATACAAAACGATTTTTTAGAGTTAATTTATTCGTTAGATACGATTTGAACACTGCTGTTGTCATTCGATTAAATCTTTAAATTTCAAGTAATTTTATTTCTTTTTTCTATTGTATGTTTGAGAATGTTCTGTTCAGATTTTCCTTTTTTTACTTTTTTTTTTTTCAAAAAACCGTTCTGACCCGGCCGTGTGGATACGTGTCGTAGAAAGTATTGCATGCTTAAGGTTGAAGGCAACTATTTTGATAACATCTATTGGACATTCATCCAATTCAATATAAAAAAGCAATTTCAAAAGGCTTAACACCTGTTTTGACAAGTTTTGTCGCAGATATCACTGGAATTCAATCTCTTTTGTGATAAACGTCTTAGAAGCGACAAGTCATCTGACGTCCTTTCAGTTTATGGTGACATTTTGAAAATCAGAGAGACCTCTACTTGATAAAGATCTGATGCATCTGGTTGGAACGGCTTCATTGGCTAGTGAACGGTAGACAATGTGCAACTCGAGACCCCATACACCCAACCTTCGGGTAGTGGTCATATCACCTCTTGTCTACAACTCCGATTCTCTACCTCCCCGTGGTGCTAGCTGGGGTGCGAGCAACCTTAGCGGAGATCGGGTACCCAACCCCGGTGGATGCTTTGGTCGCATGCAGACTGAATCAGGGGGCTCCGTACGCGTCTGTTCTCCATGTCAGGGGCGGCGTGCGGAGTGCAACAGCGTCCTGGTGGTGTTCGGGACCCAAAACAGCAACATCACGACGGTCCTCCTGCGAGATAGTGGGGTTAGCTGCGGGCCTTGCGAGCCTGTGACTACAAAAAACATAAGCAACGAACAACGAACATATTATGTTCGTCAAGTTATGTCGTAAGACGGAATACTATGTAAATAAAAATAAAATAAAACATCTGGTTGGATATAATCGACTTAAACGTATAAGCGACATGTGAATGGCAGAAATAGAAGATTTCTAATAGAAATAGCACTTGGAATAGAAATATTTCTTTTGAAAACTCAAAAGAGTATTCGACCAAATATTCGGCCGAATATTGTTGCAGAACAGTGGCTATTGAAAAAACTTGTTGGTTTGGCTGTTGAACATTGACTGACTATATTTTAGTTCTTAATAACTACATGCCTTCTAGGATGATGTTTAATTATTCTAAGTCTACTTTGTTGCTCATAATCAGCATATTTACAACACTCCTCCTTAACAAAGTTAAGTTTTAAGTCTGACTTCCCAGGTTTTCGCTGATTCCTTGTGGATTTCGAATGCACTCCAGTTTCGCTCGGTCGGCCGGTAGATTTCTTCGACTCCTCAGCAATACCGGTAACTTTTCCAAAGCGTTCCGGTGGGATTCCCTTATTTATAGAGCTATAGTGTGAATCATATCAACTGATGAGTTGGCATAGTGGTAAGAAACCGGACAGTGAACTAGGAGTACTGGATTTCAAATCTCGGTCGAGAAAATTGTTTTTCGTTTTACTAAAATTACTTAAAATCATTTATGTATTTTGCTTTTTGAGTGGAACGATTTCCATCGTTGGAATTTTGTCATTGTAGATATATCGCCTCCACTTTTGTACCTATAAGCAATTTTTGTAAGTTTAATACAATTTTTTCATCTGGTATATTTGATTGAATAATTCTGTTGTTACTGCGATATACCTTCTTAAATGTATGCTGGGTCACACATTTAAAACTTAATTGATGGATTAAAAACTATCGGCTCGATATCTTAAAATTTAAGAGACGGACACCGTCAAACGAGGCACAATGCAACAGCGGATTTAGATTCAACATTTGTATAACACAGTACTTATTCAACTTTAGCTTTATTATGGTCAGCACCACTTCGTTAGTGCTATTGCATTAATCTTCGTAAAAAGCTAAAGCGCATTCTACATATCACCAGAACTCTAATAAAGCTTAAATCTGGCTATGTGACTGTTCTTGAAACGTCATCATTACTAATTTTTTAATCTTCGATAAAATCATAACGCTGTAAAATTGTAGTCACTTAAGCTTTCATAAGGCTCTTATAAACAATGTTAGTATTTTTTGTTTTTTATTCGATTTCGTGAGTTCTCCGAGTTTTTTTTTTAAATTTCCAGCAACCATGATTGTTGATGAATTATGATTGCACTTTTGAGATATGATCTGGTAAAATTAATAACAAAAAAGCAAAAGCAAAAGTTTTAACCCATATTTTGAGCATCTCTCCACTGTCAGTCAAGGTTTTATTTAAAATCTGTTTGAAATAGACCCTCAAAATAAATGCGCCTCTTCAAATCCTAAGATTAAGGATATTTAAAAATGAAATATGAATTTTATAGGGAAAAATAAAGTTAAACATATTTCGCGAAAAACATTTTCTAATAAAAAAAAAAATACCCTGAAAAAATATTTTCAAATATTTGACATCGTGAATCTATCAACATGGTAACATTTTGTGCCCTTCAATTTTGCAACCAACAAGGCGCTTGTCAATTCAATGCTTAATTGCTTTATTATGGTCACAAAAACGGCTACTCAGTTTCATAACGGTTTTATGATAGCCATAAACATAGCTTAAATTTGACGTTTCTCTAGCAAGCCAATCAAGTAGGGGAGGAGCGGGCTATATGCGCCTATTAAGCAGAATCCTGATTTTATGAAATATTACATCGAATATGTGTACAAAAACTATATACACATGAGCAGACATCTGTTTTCTATACATTGGAGTAATTTTCATGTTGATATCTCCTTCAGTTTTTGAGTAATCGATTTTATTATAACTGCTGTCAAAATTGCCGAACCTCAAACCGTGCGGGCTAAATGCGCCTATTTATGTTTTAGGTAAAATTTCGTTTGTTTTGGCAATATTTCCGTAAAATTTAATTGGAAATGCTAGAAACTGATAGCTTTCATACGACAAAGCTGAAGTTTTATAAAAATCTATTTCTTTTATTATTTTATAGAATATAACACAAGTTAGGGTTTCCATACTATGGAGGCAGTTTATTCATAAGAAAAACTTTATCAAATCTGTTTTGAGATCTTCAATTTTCTCTAAAGGTGTTAACAAGAGCATAAATTCGAAGTTTTTTATGATGAAGATCATATATATATATATTCTGTTTAACCTGTTGTTTCAGGATATCGGCATTTTACAAACATAATAGGGGCATACAGAAACACCCTCTTATTCTACTTTCCAATCATTATGAAATCATCATAAAAGCTTAAATTTGTTTTATTTCTAAGGTTCATTTGAATAAGAAATAAAAACCATCCAACATTTTGTTTTGTCGAAAGTCGAAATATTACATCAAAAGGTATCAAAACTTTGAAGAATTTTTGAAATTTTTGTGAGTTGGTTTATTCCTAAAATTCTTTCTTGCTTTATGTTTGAAACATATTACCCTCAAAATGCATTGATTAGATATGTTGTCTTGTCAGCCATATCGTCAAACGGCCGTAGGGTCATTTAACCCGATAGGCCCATCTAGAAAACCTTTCCCCTACATGCGTGGGATGAGTTCATCGTTTCTGAGTTGATAATCATTAGTATGGGAACTGGGGGTAAGTCAGTCAATGGGGGTAAGACCGTCACCCTCGGAGTTTTACTAGGAAACCTAGATTTTTAGTGTTTTTAGACACTGTACATTTTAGTATTTATAATTTTAGAGATATTGACATACATGAAACCCACCGTGCAGCGTTGAACGTCAAATTAATAAACAAAACAATCCGGAGTGCCGCTGATGACCAATCGGCTGTAATTTTTCGCGGGTAGAATTTAAGGTTTAATTCGCGAAAAAAGCTCCAAATCCGTTGTTGTTGGTGTGCAGTTGGTTTCTTTCCTTGTTGGTTATCGCTGAGATTCGAGTTGAGGTAAGTTAAGCTTAGCTTAGCTTAGCTTGGTTGACTAGAGATTCGAGTTGAGGTAAGTTAAATCTTTAAAGTGGTACCAATTTGATTTTTTACAAATATGCATGTTGTGGGAGTATGACCGTCATTCTTTGAGTGGGGTAAGCCCGGCATACTTTCTGGATAGTTAGGTGTTACTAAAACACATTTTCTCCTATTTCTGATATTTTTCACATAGTCTTGAAACTTGAATTCTAAAATATATTTTAAAAAGGTCCTATCTGTTATAAAATAACAGTCACGACTAATTCAAAAAATTTCCAGAATTGAACTACCTACACACTGTGGGCTGCAGTCATGGGCTCGATGTCTTTGTTGTATAATGTTAGGTGTCACAAGAATGGTAATAAATCAAGTAAGAAAACTGGCCATTCCATGTGTTTATATCTTAAGACAATAGTAATTCCATATGTATTCCAGATATTGGCAATTAAGAACCTTCCTGTTTAATGGACAAGCATCCATAAAAATTCTAAATTTTTTTTGTTTAAACCCTGGACATGTAACACTCCTCTTCCTTTACCTGAACCAACTCCCTCCCACTAAACTGTCCACGAAAGATGTGGATGGCTTCCTAAAACATTTAACATCACTTGAGCTAATCACTGAATTCAAGTGTGATTTTATGTGTCGGGTGTAAGATATACGTAATGTCTAGCTTCTTGATTCTATATTTTGGAACTTGTTTCGGTAAAATCTTCGGAACCGGTAAACTGATAAATGCCATACTACCAGCTGCATTGTACAGAGTAATAATATCTTTCATTGAGCGGTTTTTGGATGTAAATCGGTTCAGTTCATGTTGAGAAAAATAATTACCAATTTTAGGTGCCGGGCTTACCTCCACTGGTTTATGAATACTGTTTTTGTTACTGTTTCTATAATCAATACTATAGCTATACGGTTTGAAATCTCTGACAGCGTAGATATCTTATAGGAGGCAATCTAAGCAACGATTCTGTGAAGGAAACAGAACAAAATTTGCTTTCAGTTCTTGCAAAATGATCGTTTTCCTTAGGGGGGCGGGCTTACCCCCAGTTCCCCCACAGTAAATGAGGGCAAACTTTTATTATGAAATAAATAAGGGAGAGGTTGTTAATATCCAGTGGAATGATACTATGAGTTGAAGTGGAATTTCGTTGTCTGTTCGGCTTCCGCTGATCTTTGAAACGCTGTAAACCACTAAAAATCGCATGAAACCCCCATAATATGGGTATTGAGTAAAAGGGCTCAACTAGAAGAACGACGCCATATTGAAATCAAAGGTGGTAGCTTCCGCTTAAGTTTAAAATGCTGTCAATAATTGAAAATCGCTCTAAATCCCCACAATATTAGTTTTAGATGAAAGGGCTAAACTAGAAGAAGTAGAATCTCACTATCTAATGCCATCATAAAACCCAAAATGTTGGCTTCCGCTGAACTTAAAATTCTGTAAACGACTAGAAATCGCATTAATCAACAATATAGGTATTGGGTGAAAAGGCTTAACTAGAAGAAGTCATATTTTGCTATCTGAAGCTACCCAAGATGGTGACTTCCGATCATCTTTAAAATACTGTAAGCTCAAAAATCTCATAAGACTTTCATATATCTTTTGTCATTTACAGATAGCGAAATTTTAGTTTAGCCCCTTCGACTTATACTCATATTATGAGAGTGGCGAGCGATTGTCAATGATATACAGATTTGAAAAGAAAAGCCAAAGTCGCCATATTGGATTTCAAGATAGCGTCAGAACACCAAATTCGACTTCTTTTTGTATAGCCCTTTCACCCAATACGAATATTGTGGGGTTTCATTTAATTTTCAGTGATTTACATAATTTTAAACATAAGCGGAAGCCGCCTATTCGACCTCTTTTTGTTTAGCAATTTCAACCAATGCCCCTTATTATGGCGATTTCATGCGATTATCAGTAATAATATTTTTCTGAAAATCCCAAGTTGACGGTATGTGAAATGTTCATATTTATATAATGAAAAACGAAAAAAATCACATAACTTCCGGTTTTAGGTGCATTTTCAAGTAAATTTAAAGTTAGGTTTTTGGTTCAAGATGTTCTGAATTCATTAGGGGTTCCATTAAACATATTCTTTCTAAAATCCACATGAGTTTGGATGGAAAATTCTTATGTATAAAATTAAAGGCTTTCTTTTATTTGTGACACCATCACGTTTAGATGGACGGGTAGAATAAAGTGAAATTTGGTATCCGAGGGTTTTTTGGGTCAGAGATGGTTTGTATTATGATTTAAAAATCTTACTTTTATCGAAGGGCCCCCATACAAAGTTGCCTAAAAATGGGACCCAACGCGAACAATTTCAAGACAATTTAAAAAAAAAAGGTTTTGACCACGAAGAAATCAAGAACGTGTAGATTAAAATAAACATTTATAACAATTTAGGGTAAGCTAGTTAGTTTATAGATAAACCAGTCGGGATAATAAGTCGTTTTTCGAGGGACTTTTCTTAAAATACCAAAACCGACATTTATCGAAAATCGCTAATTGTCAATTGAAAAATGAAGATAACGGCTAGAAATTCTTAGTATCACTGCTGATGTGGTTTTAGGTAACAGAAAACTCGGGAAGAAAATATCCTGAGGGTTGTAAATATCGAGCTGCACATCATACCCTCCAGGACGCTGCCGGCAGTGAGGCGTGGAATGTTGCTATTGCACTGATGTAATTTCGTCCACCATATCCTTTCAAGAAAGAGGGCCGAAGAAATAAAATAGAAAAAGGGTCGTGAGCTGTATTGTTCTCGGAGCGTAATTTAATTCCAAAATTTCGATGCACATCTCTGCCCCCAAATTACTGCTTCCATTCAAACTGGGCGCGTTTCTCGCTAGACTCGCTCAATGCTAATTGGTGTCTAGAATTTCAACCCAAATTATGTAATTATACTCCTTTTCTTTAGGACGATTCGCGTCTACACGGACAACAGTATACCTAACAGCGGTTTTGCTGCATTTCTTCCAAGACGTGGGACTTGTACCGTGCAAGATTTCTCCGGTCTCTTTCCCAGGATTCGTGAACTGGAACACATAAAAACTGTCAAAAACTGGTTAAATGTCAAAACAGTTCCCTGGTTTCAGGTGGGACATTTTCCGAAATCCCTCGGCACGGAAAACTGTGATTAGCGAGCGACCTTTCGGGAAAAATCTCCAATTACAATAATTCGAACCCTTTCGTGAATTGTTCGCTTTAACAAATATATGGTTTTATGCATTTATCTGCACCAACTTTTGCATTTTAATATTCTATCCCATGGAAAATAAATCTTTCAAAAGTTTGGACCTTAGTGTGATAAATAATGAAAATGTAAGACTATCCGAAACATAAATTATCACCTTCCAAAGACATATTTGTTGACGCAATCCCTAAAGCGATGGACCCAGACCAAGGGTAAAAAAATAGAAAGGGGAAAAGCTGTTACACTTTCTTCCAGCCTAGGCCAAGCTGAAGGAAGCTGCTTGCCGATCAAGGAGTTTCCCGGCACCAAACCGTTAATTGGAAATTAAATTCACACGTATTTTTCGCACCCTCTCTCCCGTATCTAAGAAAAGCAGCGAAGGATGGCTCCTGGCTCCTCGGCTCGCGTGTGGTAATAATTCTTTCATCGTTATAGTTTTCTGATAACAATAAGTAAACGAGGATAAGATTTAGTGGCACCCGAGAGGAAATTTATGGCCCGAAGGAAGCTGTGCGCGAGGGAAATCGGTTGAACGATAATTCATAATCCTTAGCCGGGCGCCTTTTTCTCCGCGGCGGGTTCCTCCCAAAACTTTGTGTTCTTTGGCAGCGTTTGTTTTACTTTTTTGCTCTCGGCAGTATAACTTAAGATAGTTTTTTTTTGTGCTGGAAGAAAAACCAACTCCACTTCAAGGGAGCGATTTTTCTTGCGCTTCTTGCTAGCAAAAACAAATAATTTATTATTTTAGCTTACCATACCAAACAGTCACTACGTGGGAAATTTTTACGGGTCACGGAAACTTCCTGAAACAAAAACCCAGGAGTATAAAAAATCTAGGAAAAAATTGCTTACAATTTTTTGCTACTTTTACCATGTTCTGCTTTCATTCACTATATTCAGAGAATATTTATTTTTGATGAACATTTCAAATAATGCAATACGAACTACTTTCCCCAAAAAGAAAATAGAGTTGATATTAAAAATTGTTTTTATCGAGACTTTGATAAACGACAGAGAAGTTTTGTATCAAATGGGAAAGAATGATTAACTTTTGTGTTGGAAATTTGTAGGCTTAGGTTATACCAAATATATTAATAAAACCAATATATCTCACTCTTCAAAAAACTAGGCGACATATCAAACACGTCATCATGTGGAGAAAGTCCTAACTAACATGTATAAACATCGACGATCTGAACTATTTTTTTTTATAAAAGGTTTTATTAAGGCATTTTACTTATAAAGTTTTTATGTGCCGGGAGAATTTTTCCTAACTTTGGGTTAGTAAGAGGGGGGACGATCTGATCTAATTCTGGCAAATTTCTGACTTGTAGGTGGCGCTATTTCCACTTGGTGGTAGTGATTGTAGTACTATCAGTGACTTTAGCAGGAACTTTCATCAGAAGGTGGTGCTGACATGCGTGTCCTTGATGAGATATATGGGGAAGGCTGACAGTGGGGTATATTTGTTTTAATATATTTGGTAATACCGTAAGTAATTTCTTCGTCACTTACTGCAAACAACCTGCTGATGCTGGACAAAGAATCTCACAGGCAGTTTAAAAGCTGTGGATAACACAATGCCCTAGCTCACATTCTTTCAATATATATTCGTTTCTTCTACCCAAAGCGCTCTAGCTTACACCTGTACATCTATCAGTTTTATATTCTTTCTCATTAAAATTCTACTTAGTTTGAATAAAATTTGCCGAAATGCCAATTCAGATTAAAATCAATAATCTGAATTTTAATCAATCGGATAATTTTCAATAATTATTAGACGAATGTAGAATTCAATCAGAAACTTCGAATGGCTATACTTTGGTTTTGAATTTTTCTATGACGATAAAATAAGAACGTGTAAATATGAATTCAAATTTGAATTTCAAAATATTTTGAATAATCAATCTGAATTTAGTTTCTAGTCCCTGATGAAAATTGCATAAACCCCAACCATCCCCACCAAAGTCTTTCAAACATAACCAATTTTCATATCTGAAATTATGAGTAATCATGGGCCATATAACGTGGGGTATCTTTATGTTTTAGTGTTTCCACCTTTTTTTTTATACACATTCACAACCTAAAATATTTTTATCTTATCTTTGAACTATTCTTATGCCGAACGAAGAGTTACGAAAAATATTTTATTAATTTACTTAACACGATATTTGGTCATTTTGGATTTGGTGGCCCACAAATTTTCAAAATCCAAAATAAAAACTACTTTTTTTAAAAACAGCAAGAACCCGGGGGGAAAAATATTTTAAAAAAATTAATAAAATTGCCAAATGATACGTTAAAAATGTAGAAAATCATAAAATTTAAAACATTATTCATAACTATTTTTAAACTGTGACCCAGAGATGGGTCTTGACTCAAACATTCAGTCAGCGAAACTTTTTTTGTAGAGAAATGAATCCAACTGTAAGTTGAAATTTCAGGGACTAGACAAGATGAAAATTGATGTAGAAAAACATGTGAAAAAAATTCGCCTTGTCTCCCGGTAGGACTTGAACCCACATCTTGCGCCTCTCCGGGGCCCATGTATTAACATTCTACTACAGGAGACAACCTGGCGTATGAAAGTTATACTGGTCGAGTGTCGAAGTCTATCGGAATGAAGGGAGTTGTTTTCCCATGTAATCATCATCATTTTCGTATTCTATTTCTATTCCCATCATTTCAACTTACGGTAGTAGGTAAATAAGGCGGTGCCAAACACCGAATTTGGTTGGATATCCAAATACGCAAATTGCCGTGCCTAAAATATCCAAATTTGAGTCCAACTACCGTAAGTTAAAATGATGGAAATAGAAATAGAATACGAAAATGATGATGATCACATGAGAAAACAATTCCCTTCATTCCGATAGACATCGACACTCGACCAGTATAACTTTCATACGCCAGGTTGTCTCCTGTAGTAGAATGTTAATACATGGGCCCCGGAGAGGCGCAAGATGTGGGTTCAAGTCCTACCGGGAGACAAGGCGAATTTTTTTCGCATGCTTTTCAACATTAATTTTCATTTTGTCTAGTCCCTGAAATTTCAACTAACACAGTTGGATTCATTTCTCTACAAAAAAAACATTATTCATAACATTCATCATTTTCATTTTATCTTTAATAATAAAAAGTTATGGATCAAAGAAAAAAAGTGGCCCATGATTCACCACTCTCCCTTAAATAATCATTCGAGGAATTTGAGAAAAAAGATTTTTCAACAACACTTTAACAAAAAAGTATTAAATGCTTACAAGAAAATTTCAATATAACAAGATATAATTTCTATCTTGGTTTTGATTAAAATTAGAATGAAGTACAGTATTGAGTGAGAATATTCAGATTTTTTTATCCAACAATAGTTTGTTCTTTTTCCCTTAACTCTAATCCGCTCTTGAGATCCAATATGATGCTTTTGGAAGTTTTGCGGCTTGCTACTTTATTCTGGTGCATCAAAATAAAACAATTTCTTCAGGGACCCTCAAGGAATTTTTGAAATCTTTAATATTGCATCATTACTTTTTATGGGCGCACCTTCAAAGCACAGGAAAAAAATCTTCCTAATTAGGGTACTTCGGTCCATAATGCCTTTGCGGGGCAAAACGCCGACTATATATTGATAAATTTTGGAGATTTACGATGTTTTAAGTGCATTATTTTTACACAATTGTGTTCTTAAAACCAATACCTTTTAATTAAAAAAAAATGGTTACCAGATATTCATTTAAACACGAATAACAATCAAATTAAATTTTATGGTGGCTATCCATCAATTAAGTTTTAAAAAAAAGTTTTTAAACCAAGATTCTTCACCATTGATTTTATTGATTTTATTGATTGTTCAAATTATATATTTGAATTATCAATTGATGAAAAACTTAAGTAAATAGTTGTTTTATGGTAAACTGAAGATTTATTATATTATAAATATCCAATCAAAATGCCCCCCCTCTCTCTCCGAGATGCCGGAAATAAGCTGCGTGAATCGTCTACAACCGTGCATCGAGCCAAAAAACGAACCGGACTATCGACTTACAAGAAGGTAGTGACTTCAAATCGCGATGATAAACAAAATACGACGGCCAAAGCGCGATTCCGGAGGCTGTACACGACGTTGCTGACAAAGTTTGACTGCGTGGAAATGGACGACGAAACCTACGTCAAAGCCGACTACAAGCAGCTTCCAGGACAGGAGTTTTAAACGGCAAAAGGAAGGGGAAAGGTAGCAGATATTTTCAAGCACATGAAACTGTCAAAGTTCGCGAAGAAATATTTGGTTTGGCAAGCCATCTGTACCTGTGGCTTGAAAAGCAGCATTTTCATAGCTTCCGGGACTGTCAACCAAGAAATCTACGTGAAAGAGTGTTTGAATAAACGTCTGCTGCCTTTCCTAAAGAAACACGGTTGTTCCGTACTGTTTGGCCGGATTTGGCATCTTGCGAGAACAGTTAGCGTCCATTACCAGGGGGCTCATATGAGCTTCTTGGTGTGGGGGAGTGTGGCGGGCCGCTAAGAAAAAAAAATTAACCACGCGATGAACTTTTCCAGACTTATGAATTGGAGAAATAGTAGCATTTTCTGAAGAGCAGGAAAGATACCTTCCGATATCGATAGATTGAAAATCATACTAAGTGGCGTGGCATGGGATACAGCTATTCTCAATACCAACGACGATGGGATCCCATCAGGCCCCGAACATTTAGAAGAATCCATAGATACCTACCAACACTTTTAGAACCTCCTGGTCTGAAAATACGGGCTGCGGGAGTCTAATGTCACGGTTTTGCAGTGTTCCAAACTAATCATTATTGCAGTCTCGAGAGAGTGAGCTGTACACGTTTTCAATCAATGAACCGTCTTGCTGGAAGCAAGACTGACGTCATATTTTGGAACCGGGGATCGTTCAGCTTGTCACCAGGAGCTTGCTGGAGCTTCACACTCCAAACTCGATCATTTTGGCGATTGACTGTTTGCTCCAAAACGAACAGCTTCTCGTCCGAAAAAATAATCTCGTCATCTGCGCGCCAACCGAGCAGCAATAAAAGCTGCTCTCAACTCTGCCATAGCTCACAACTCAATGTAAACTAACTGCACAGAAACGAAACTCTGTCACTTTGAGCAGCAAAGCCAGCCCTTTCATTTGACATATAAATGGCACCAGAGAGATGCAACGTGTAGGCTACAGACGACCCCAAAAAAAGTGTGACCGGACTTTTTTGTCACCCTGTACACTTTTCAAAAATGGTCGGCTAAAACGGAACACTTTCCGGAAAAAATGCTGGGCATATTTGTGTGAGTTAAGTATTTGAGAATTTGTAGACGCTTTCTACCTGTTTTTACTAATTTTAGGGCCTGTTTGAGATGGTAAAGGGTGATACGGTCAAAATTTGATCAAGGGAAAACGCGTGTAAATCGGTGAAATCGTTCATTTGAAAAATTAAATTAAATTTCTTTTTCAAGTTTAATTAGTATAATATTCAGGAAAAATATTCAGTTAGGCTCCCGCTTTTCCAAATCTGGATTGCCACAGAAAGCCAGTTTGCCTTGAACTGCTGCTCGTCCTTAGCAGTTTTTTTGGTCTTCTTTAGGTTCCGCTTGACAATACCCCAGTATTTCTCAATTGGGCGGAGCTCTGGCGTGTTGGGAGGGTTCTTATCCTTGGGAACCACCTGCACGTTGTTGGCGGCGAACTCTCTGGCCTTTTTACCGTAATGGCAAGATGCCAAATCTGGCAAAAACAGTACGGAATAACCATGTTTCTTTAGGAAAGGCAGCAGACGTTTATTCAAACACTCTTTCATGTAAATTTCTTGGTTGACAGTCCCGGAAGCTATGAAAATCCTGCTTTTCAAGCCACAGGTACAGATGGCTTGCCAAACCAAAGATTTCTTCACGAACTTTGGCAGTTTCATGTGCTTAAAATATCTGCTCCTTTCCCCTTCCTTTTGCCGTATAAAACTCCTGTCCCGGATTGCATTTTGACAACTGAAGGTTGAATTCCAAAATCAAAATAGGAGCTTCTACGCACACACACACACACACACACACACACACACACACACACACACACAGACACACACACACACACACACACACACACACACACACACACACACACACACACACACACACACACACACACACACACACACACACACACACACACACACACACACACACACACACACACACACACACACACACACACACACACACACACACACACACACACACACACACACACACACACACACACACACACACACACACACACACACACACACACACACACACACACACACACACACACACACACACACACACACACACACACACACACACACACACACACACACACACACACACACACACACACACACACACACACACACACACACACACACACACACACACACACACACACACACACACACACACACACACACACACACACACACACACACACACACACACACACACACACACACACACACACACACACACACACACACACACACACACACACACACACACACACACACACACACACACACACACACACACACACACACACACACACACACACACACACACACACACACACACACACACACACACACACACACACACACACACACACACACACACACACACACACACACACACACACACACACACACACACACACACACACACACACACACACACACACACACACACACACACACACACACCTTTAGGTGTTCGTCTTACCCGCCTTAGAAACATTTTTTTCAAAACGTTTCTTGCTCAAGCTCATTAAAAAGAAGTCTTATAAAAACTCCACCTTTGAAAACGGTTGGAGTTTTCGAAATTTTTACGAATTATTGTTTATTGTTTATTTCTTAATCCATCGGACCAGAGGTCTAAATGGATGTGATGGGAAAAGCACAAGGCACAAAAACCCATCAGTGGAGATAGCATAGACGATACAATAATTAACAGAATGTAAAAACTAACACTACTGATTTACAAAATAAAAGCAATACTAAGATCTAACATCAAAACAGAATACAATTCAAAAATTAACTTAGCATTGTAGCTCGTAAGCGGTTCACAAACATATCACTCGTTAAATTAAAATCGAATTCACTACATACATTGTTGAATACTGCACACATGGAACGAATTCTGACCGTAGAGTGTTCGATGAAATCCTAGCCGTAGAAATTCTCGCGTTCTCAGTTGTCTAGGCACCACGTTGAAGTCGACTCTCGCAAAAATGTTTGGCGCATCGATGTCACCGAGCAGCAATTTTCCACCAAACGCCGCCTTCAAGTATTCACGTCGGTTAGCGAGGGTATCCAGATTCAACCAGGAGCATCGCTGTGAATACGTAGGAGATTCTTCCGGGACTGAATTATGAACTATTTTCTGAGTAGAAAATGTTACATCAAATAAAGGATCCTCAAAGCTTTTGTTTGTTTTGTTTAGCATTATGAAATCTTACTTGATGTAGATAAACAAAGGGTCTCTAAAGTGTTGATACACTTGAGCGAACATATTCCCAAAGTCAATATTCCCATCATTGCATTTTAAGTGATGCCATATTTCCATCGGTCTAAAAAAGACACAGTGACTAAGCGCACACCTTTAAAGGATATGATGACCAGCATCTGACAAATTCACCCATAGAAAGAGTATCTACCTACTATGTATGCAATTATTGAGATTAGATCTCAGGTCTGTTGACTTAAAAGATTTAAACGCTATCCTCTAGGCCACGATCGGTGACAAAGCAGAATGCTTGAAACAACTGGCCGATATCCAACCTCTTACGGAATAAAGAATACATTTTCGGTAATGAATTTCAAAAAATTATTTGCATTACAAACGATCGGGAAATATGGTTGTGTGTCTTGGAGTTCTGAAAATCAAGTTTTTCAAGGTTATGTTTCCTAAGCTTGTAATTTAACATTAAAAACAGAATTTGTCCACACTTTTTCATCTGCAGGGCTGACATTTACCACAGCATCACATGTTAAATTTACAAGAGGCGATTTTATTTACTTTTTATGATAGAGGGTTTTAGTTAAATTACTGTGCAAGCTGTTTTTCCAAAACTTTAGATGTTCTTAAAATAAAAACGTTCAATTTCATCATTGCTTTCGGAATACCAGCTGTTAAGATTTTTCCTGGTTAAATGCCGGAATGTTGGCACTTAGTGAATTATTTAATTCGGAACAGCATACGAGGGCATATTGCCACAAAATAAACAACGAGAACCGAAGTTTCCTTACTGTGCCCGGAATATTCTGACTGACTATGTTGGCAAAAAGGATGACGATGCTGGCATTGGTTTGAGTGGTTTGGTTGAATGTGTTTTGGTATGCATGTGGCTTTACTTGGTTTATGGATCGTGAAATACGGTTTTAATTTATAATGATGTTTGAGGCTGCGGTTCAAGTGCGCTTAGTGGTCCGTGTGATGGAAAAGTGAGCTTCAGTATATTGCATAAATGCTTCGATGATATTTGGAATTGTTTTTCTGGCTTATTTTTTAGTTAAAGGGAAAGATGAAATAAAATTTTTGGAAAATGATATAAAAAATAAAATTTTGAACATTAATAGCAACGTTGACTTACAGTCAAATTTGTGATGGATTGGTTGAATTTCTGATCCCGCCCTATAACAACTAATTTTGTTCGCGTAACCTCAAGAAAAACGCAAACATTCTTCCACTGAGCCAGAAAATCTGGAACGAAGGCGTTCGACCGGAAAATTTAATAAAACTTAGATTATGTTTGCGGTCGGGACTGGTTTATGCTACCGCTGGGCTGCCGTTGCTGCTTCCAGAGTTCCCTTGGATTGCGTAAAATTTAGCAAACTTTTGGAACGAAACGTCGTCGTCGTCGTCGTCTGGTGGTCGGGTTTGTTGAGTAAACACTTGGCCGAAATATTCCCATTAAATATATATTGCCTTACGTGGGCCACACGTGTCGATACGCTTAGGGCTCTCTCACTTTGTGTCTATCTGAATTCGGAACAGGAGTCTGTCTTCGAAAAAGTTTAGATTGAAGGATTTTTGATAGAAACGAAACAGGGATTGCAAACCTGTGTTTTCAATGAAACACGAACTGAAATTCATAGATTTTTATTATTCTAGGAACAAAACTTTCCAAAATAAAATTAAATTATAACAATAGAAAAATCATCCCTGTATTCGAAGTCCCTTTTCTTCATTAACCCAGCTGAGAGAATCAGTCGCGAGTTCTTTATGATTTCCAATTTTGGGATAGAAGCGGAAGGGACTCTATAAAAGGATCCGTACTTCGAACATTGAGGACCACCTCTAAGTCGGGAAAGAAGAATTAATGAATATGGGAGTTAGTAGTTCTCTACAAATCAAGCTAGGAGTTAGTACTTATCAACGGTCAAGACCAAACCCTGTTACCTGGACCAGAAAAGAAAGGATGTCGATTGGGTTCTCGACCAGTCATTGCAATAATAGTCGCTTTTTCAGTACAAAAATTCAATTAGCTTTATCGTCATTGATGTGCGTCATGTGGTTTTTACATCATACTGTTAGGAGGTATAAACAACTTTTTCCTTTTTTCGAATTCCTACGTATCAGTGCAGTTTTGGTGGAGACGCCTGGTTTCTCTAGAAATTACCTAGGTGGTTTTGTCAGATCAGATGGGGTGGTGACTTTCTTCGGCTCGCCAGTCCATCGCCTTGAAATCCGGTGGCAGTAAGGCAACTGCCAGTCCATGAGCGGATATGGAATACCAAAGTTTTCGATAAGGAAGTGTGCACCTAAGCTATTAACATGCAGGAAGCATCGCAGGTCCATAATGCTGAGCAGTTGACGAAAATGATGGTAGCGATGTGCAACATGACCATGCCCAGAAGGAATACACCGAAGTGGTGTATTCCTGTGCCGAGAACGAGAAGTGCCGTTTACCAAGCAGCCAGGGTGGCAGTTAACCGAGCTTTTAAAACAAGCAAAGAGAACTGCTACAGAGCGTTATGGCAGAGCGTAGATGATAACCCATGAGGCCAAGCCTATAGAGCTGCACTGGCGAGATTCGGTGGCCCAAGTTCGCCGACCGAAAAGTGTCCGTAAAAACTGAGAGAGATCGTTGCACACCTTCCCCCGCAGCATGGCCCGACGCAGTGGCCACTTACCCCGTAGGACGCGAGTGCCCACGACATCGAGCCAGTAACGAACGAAGAACTTGTGGCTATCGCTAAGAAACTTGCCGTTAATAAGGCCCCTGGTCCGGACGGAATCCCAAATGCAGTGCTGAAGGTGGCGGTACAGACCATTCCAGATACTTTCAGAGTTGTGCTACAAAAGTGTCTCGACGAGGGATCTTTTCCCAATTAGTGGAAAACGGCGAAGTTGGTGCCCCGGCGAAGTGAGAAACCCCCAATGCATCCATCATCATACAGACCCATTTGTCTGTTGGACACCCTTGGTAAGCTACTGGAGAGGATAATATTTACTTAACAGACTTGTTATCAACACAGAAGGCGAAAGTGGACTGTCGGACAGACAGTTCGGTTTTCGGAGGGGGAGATCTACGGTGGACGCCATCCGAATGGTGACAGAGTACGCGAAGCGCGCATATAAAAAGAAGCAGACAGGTATTCGTCACTGTGCCATTGTGACAATCGACGTTAAGAATGCCTTCGACAATGCTAGCTGGGAAGCGATTGCCAAAGCGCTTCACAGAATGCGTGTTCTCAATACCCTCTGCAGGATAATAGGAAGCTTCTTCGAAAATTGAGTCCTGACGTACGAAACCGAAACTGGGTTACGATCTACTGCCCTAACAGCAGTTGTTCCACAGGGTTCCATACCCGGACCTGTGCTTTGGAATGCCATGTATAATGAGGTGTTAACGATGAAACTACCAACAGGCGTGCAGATAGTCAGATTTTCTGACGAAATCGTGCTCATGATCACCGGCGAAACAATCAAATAGGTGGAAGACCTTGCAACGGTGTCCGTAGAAAGGGTTGGTATCGGGATGGAAGGAGCTAAGCTTCAGATAGCTCACCATAAAACTGAAATTTCGCTCGTAACCAGTAAAAGAGTTGACCCGCACATGGAGATTACTGTTGGAGGGCACACGACATCTTCGAAACAGCAGCTGAAATACCTTGGAGTAATGGTCAACAATCGCAATCGACAAGTTTTGGTGCGCATGTCAAATACTGTTGTGAAAGTGTATCGGAAGTAATAGATTCATTGGCCTGGATGCCGAACTGCCATGGTCCAAAGAGTAGCAAGAGACGTCTTCTTGCGAGCATAACATTGTCGAAACTACGCGACCTGGAGCACCGCGATAGAAGTAGAGCGCAACAGATTCAAACTACGGAGCACACATCGGCTGATAACCATGCGAGTTTCCTGTGCATACAGGACTATATCAGCAGATGCAGCTTTTGTCATCGCGGGTATGATTCCCATGGACATAACTCTGGCGGAAGATATGGAGTGTTACAAAGCAAGAACTATTAGAGGAGTGCGTAAAATTATCGTAAAATTCAGCGTACAGCGTCAATGCTCAAGTGACAGGAGCAATGGTACGCATCGAACAACGCAAGATGGGCGCATAAGCTAATCCCGCGACTTTCAGACTGGGTAAATCGGAAGTATGGAAAGGTCAACTTCTACCTGACGGTCATGGGTGCTTTATGCAATACCTTCATCGGTTTAAGCATATCAGCTCGCCTTACTGCCCGGAATGCGTAGATACGGAGGAATCGGAAGAACATGCTATCTTTTTCTGCCCCAGGTTCATTTCAAGGCGTCAACAACTTCCAAATTGGAACGCTGAAAATATTCTGATGAAAATGTGTCGCGACGAACAGTCGTGGTTTGCTATAGTCGACGAAATCTCGCAAATCATGCACGATCTAATAAGATCCAGGAAAGATGATGAACGGAGAGAGCGAGATAGTCAACCAAATTTTGACAAGCTAATGGAGCTTGGGCCTCGTATGACACAACAATTCAAAAGCAACGCGATATTAGGGCGCGGTATAACCCTAGTCTGGACTCATACGTGTGGTGGGACTTAAAAGGTCTCACGTACTATTCGGGGTGGTCGTGGCGGGATTCTAGCTTGGTAGTTTCTCAATCGGCCATGCCTTGGTGGTTAGAAATCCTGCGGCAGTGGATGCTGTGACGGGCGCAAGTTACTTTAAAAGCGTTACCTTACCGGCACACGTCTTGGAGTCTTCCGTACCAGTCTGAAGTTGGCGATGGAGGAAGAGGAGAAGGAGGAAAAATAAGAAAGAGCAGAAAAGAGAAAAATAATAATGGAGAAAGACCAAAATTGAGAAAGAGGAAAAGGAAAAGGGTGAGATGTTTAAGTGCATGAGCACAGCCTACCCCTTGATGTAGTTTCATAGGGTGAAACCAAGGGGCACATCTGGCACACGAAGCCTAAGGTGGTTTTGGTGGGACAAACCCACTCACGGCAGTAAACACCCGGCTGTTATGGTTTTAAGTCGAATTTCCATCTTGTTAAAAAAAAAACTGTGCTTCGTCTGACACCTCTTGTGCCTGAAACATCTCATGACATGTAGATAGTCAACACTTTGCGCATCTACTCATTTATCGAGTCGGATCTAGGAGGTCTCGAAACGAAAAACGATCGCACTCTATCCGGTCACATTCGCAGTACAGGGACATGACACTCTGAACGCGTGTTGGACACTCATCCTTACACCCGAGTACTGGTACCTAAATACCCAGGTGTACCAATTTTTCCGGACAGATTTAGCAGATCTGTCGACAGCCTCAAGTGGGTTTCGTGATAGCTCTCTTAGCCGTACATCTGCAATCGCCGGATTTGCAGACACGTTTCCGCCCTGGACCACACGAGGAGGTGGAACTACCAGCCCAGAGCCACAAGCCTGACCTGAACGAGGTCACAACACAAGAGGAACTGCTGGTGGCACTGCCTGGAGCCTATATCGAAATACCCGATACGAATAAGTCTAATCGCGAAGTCATCCTCTTCTTGACCCTAATCACAGATGCCCAACTTATGCTTTGCAAAAAAAAGGTGCACAAAAGCCCCCGAAAGAGGTCATTCATCTGACGCCAAAAGAAGAATGCTGTCGGTGGCATTGAGTTGGTAGACAAATAAGAGATAAATACTGTTTCAACTTCGTGTACCCGTTGCACATTACTTACTGAACTTAACGGCCCTGCGTCGATTCTCCGGCGCATAGGGCCGTGGTATAAGACCTCCACTGTTGACGATCCGGAGCCAGCGTGGTTCCAGTCAAGATTCTCGTCGACAGTTCGGATTTCGGCGGCACCACGAGTTTCGTTATCTGCCTCTCTTTCTTTATCCTTCTGAATTCCAGCACATCTCTGCAAATCTCGTTCTCATCTTTTCGCAGCGTGTGCCCAATTTCTCGTTGTACAGATCTATTTTTCTACTAAATACTTTATGTTAGTATTGAAATAGGATAATCTTCAACCTATTGGCGATCTGCACAGAGTGTGAAAGAGGACTGTTTGTCACAGTATTCGGCTTTCTGAAAAAGACACGCCAAATGCCATCCAAATTGAGACAAAGTGCTCCATACAGTTCACTACGAATACCGAAGTTCTACCAGTGATCAACAAAAAAGTTGTTCCACACATGGAGATTACTGTGAGAAAATATTTAACATCTTCGAAACAGCAGCTGGTACGCTGTTTGAAAACCTCAATAATGTTGGTTCTTTAGTCAAGCACCGTATTGAGAGTGCATCGGAAATCATCGACTCTTTGGTCTTGGTTATGCTTAACTATCATGGTTCAAAGAGACATCCCCGCGTTTGTGAAGCTGTGTTGAAACTTTGATACCGTAGATCAGCATGTTGCGCTGCCCTTGAAGACCTTGGACATCGGCTGTTGGCCATGCGAGTTTCCTGTGCCAACAAAATAATAAGACAAAATCAGTTAGAGCAGTCAGCTAGTTGCTTTTTGGAGCTTACGTCAAATACTGCTGCGAGAGTAGAGCCTCGACCACCATCCTTTCTAAGATCGGCATTGGACGTATTCTTACAAGTTTGTCATTATACATAAAAGTTTCAGTTGTCAGAGCTACGCATTGACTGATACCGTTTGATCTTGCGACTTTCAAGACTGGATTGGTTGAAAGTTTGGGAAAGTCACCTCACCTGTGTACAAATTTCGCCTTTTTTGTCAAATTATCAGTATCTACATAAAGCCTGAAAACTCTCCCAAAATACGATTTTAATACTTAATGTTCCCGCGCTGATCCTCCGGTGCATAGGGCCTTGGTAAAAGACCTGCACTGTTGACGATCCGGAGCCAGCGTCTTCACTCAGTCCCAGTCTAGACTCTCGTCGACAGTTCGTATTTCGGTGGCTAGGATTCGCCGCCATGAGTTTCTGGTCCTGCCTCTTCTTCGATGCCCATCTGGATTCCATTCAAGCGCCTCTCTGCAAATCTCGTTCTCATCTCTTCGAAGCGTGTGCCCAATCCATCTCCACTTACGTTCCCGAGTCTCGATTTCTAGCGCCTTTTGGTGACACCGGCGATGTAGTTCCTCATTTGAGATCCAGTTGCCAGTCCAACAAGCGCGGATGATATTCCGCAGGCAGCAATTTACAAATACTTGCAGTTTTCGTGTCGTTACCGCATATGTGCACCAAGTTTCGCACTCGTACAGCAATACGGATTTGACATTTGAGTTAAAGATTCAAATTTGTGTTCGTAGAGATATCTGACGTGAGCGCCAGATGTTCCGGTGACTCGCAAATGCAAATCGGGCTTTTCTGATCCGGGTTTCGAGGTCATTCTTGGTATCACCATCAGGTTTTATCTGGCTATCAAGATACTGGAAGCACTCCACTTTCTCAACTTGTTGCCCAGCTACCACGAAATTGAAAGGATTTACTGTGTTGTTTTCCATTGACTTGGTCTTTCTGACTTTGATTTTGAGACCTGCTGCCTTGGAACTTTCGGTGAGGTCATCGAGTTTGCTCTTCATGTCTTGTTGTTTTTGGGCGAGTAAAACAATATCGTCTGCCGGTCAATGTCGTTTGGCTGCTCCATTGTCAAAATACGTTTTAATTATAGAATTTAATAAACAAATAAAAATTTCCTTCATAACAGAACTGAAATACCAAAAAAAAAACATTTAAGAAAAAACAGTTATGAAATTTTCCAAAAATAACTCGCAATCCCTGGTTACGCACGGTGTGCCAAAATACGTTATTAAAAAATAAAAATGACCACCAAAACGGCACTCGACATTCGAAAGATATAGTATTCAGGCATCTATCCTGAAAATTTGGAAATGTTTCATCGGGCTTTTTTAAAATTAGAGCGATTTTTAAATTTTAAGTCAATTTTCATCAGATTTCCAATGGGGTTTTTCAACCTTATGTTCTATGACCATAGATTTTTCTGACAACATATTTTATGACAATCACTCAGTTCAATGACTTTATAGAAAATTTCATGCCCGACAACTTTGTCGAAGACTGAAAAAAGATTTGAATTGATCCTGAAAAGTTATTGGCAATTTTCTAAAACTTTATTAGACTGATTGAAATTTTCCATGTTTTTTTTTAAGTTTTTTTTTCAATTTCGCTTCACTTAAAAGCGAATTTCTTTCCAGGCGTAGTTAGAATCGTTTTTTGGTCGAACAAGGTAAATAGCGTAATGTTGGCTTTAAATAGTCATTTTTAATTCCTTCTTGGAATCAACAATAAAAATAATCGATATTTTTAATTTAAAACTAGCTGACCCGGTGTGCGTTGCAATACCTTCCAGAAATGAATGAAAATTTAAGAAATTATTTAAATTTTGTTTGGTGTTATAAGTGGTCGGTTTATGCCAAAAAACTTGTATGAAGCGTTCCTTTCCCCTATCCATCCGCAAAAGCTGGAAAGGGGTAAGGATCCATTTTTTTCGAAATCAAAAACTCTCATATCAAATTTGGTTATATTGGTTGATAAGTTTTAAGCAATACATCAATATTTATATGAATCCCCCTCCGTCCCTCTCCTCATCACACTGCAAGGCAGAGGGGGCTGCAAATTTCCATAGAAACATACCTTGTACATCAATACCTTCCCATGCCCAATTTAGATCCATATGCTTTAAAAGGTTTCCAAATATGCTGGAAAAATGTAAAGGAGCCCCCTCCCCCTTTTCTATCTCTTCACATAAAAAAGTGGAGGGTATAAAATATTCATAGAACCCTTTCTTGTACCCAAATAATCCTCCAAGCCAAATTTGGTTCCATTTTCTAGAATAGTTCTAAAGTTATGCAATGAAAAATGTATAGAAGCCAACCCCCTCCCAGCCTTTATTCCCATTAAAAAAGAGAGGAGTCAAAAATAACCATAGAAACATTTCTTGTGTTCCAATTCCCTCCCATTCCAAATTTGGTTCCAGTATCTTGATAAGTTCTCGAGTTATGTAAAAAATTTTAAGGTACGCCCCTCCGCCCTTCCTATCTCCTCACTGAAAGAAGGGAGGGATACCTTATATTCGTAGAAGCATTCCTTGTACCCAAATACCACCACATGCCAAATTTGATATCATTTGCTTGATTGGTTTTCGAGTTCTGAAGTCTTTTGTTCGGGAGGCTACTCATCGTCTTCATGAGAGAGGGAAGGGTCTCTTACCATAATAGGAACCCTCCCCTGCCTTTAATACCTCCACCTGCCAAGTTTCACGCAAATCGGTTCAGTAGTTTTCGAGTCTATATATAGGAATTATTTTTATATACAGTACCGTTCATAATTGTATATGAACTTACATAACTTTTTATAGTGATGAAATTTTTTGATCAAATTTTTCGCGTTATAAAGATCCAATATCACACTATTATATCACAAAATTTTAGCTTTCTAGAGTTTGTGTGGCCTAAGATACAGTAATTCTACGAAAATCGGACTTTTTGGACTTTTACCATTCAAACCGCATATTTAAGTTCATGTCTGAAAGATTGCACCTCGCGTTACTTTTGATCCCATCGATAGAACTTTTCAAAAACTTGAGACATGTTAGCATTATATTTCAACAATCACTCTGCAAAATTTCAATAAAAAATGTAGCGTAGTTTCTGAGATATTGCAGTTTGGATGGTAAAAGTCCTAAAAGTCCGATTTTCGTAGAATTACTGTACATCAGGCCACACCAACTCTAGAAAGAAATTTTGTGATATAATAGTGTGAAATTGTATCTATCTTACGCAGAAAATTTGATCAAAAAATATCATCAGAGTTAAAAGTTATGTAAGTTCAAAGTCGAAGTGACAGTACGCGTGCTTTCAATGTCTATACAATTATGAATGGTACTGTATATAGATATAAATTAAAAATCAACACAGATGACCACATTTGTACTGAAAATTCTATCCCAAACAACTTTACCCAAGACCCAAAAACGATTCCAACTACGCCTGGAAAGATATTCGCATTTTAGTGAAGCGCAATTGAAAAAAAACTTTAAAAACATGGAAAAATTTCAATCAGTCTAATAAAGTTTTAGAAAATTGCCAGTAACTTTTCAGGATCAACTCAAATCTTTTTTTAGTCTTCGACAAAGTTGTCGGGCATGAAATTTTCTATGAAGTCATTGAACTGAGTGATTGTCATAAAAAATGTTGTCAGAAAAATCTATGGTCATAGAACATAAGGTCAAAAAATCCCATTGGAAATCTAATGCAAATTGACTTAAAATTTAAAAATCGCTCTAATTTCAAAAAAGCCCGATGAAACATTTCCAAATTTTCAGGATAGATGCCTGAATACTATATCTTTCGAATGTCGAGTGCCGTTTAAGTGGTCATTTTTATTTTTTAATAACGTATTTTGGCACACCGTGTACGGTTTTCCCACATAGGCGTTCAGCCGTTCCGAAATTGCGACCAAGGAATTTTTGATGAGCTTCGAATGTCGAAAAGCGAAGCCATCCGATTGTAGGCTTTCGTCGGCCGTCATCCTCATCGTGGCCTGCTTCGACTGGCAAATTGGAGAGTGTGTTGATGTTTGTTTGTTTGTTTGTTTCCCTAGCTTGTTTGCCTGTTTGTTTACGTATGTTTCCATCACGTGGCACACCCGGGCTGCAGGTGAGTTTCAAGTGTGTTTTGCGACATTGGAAAAACAATTTTTTCTTCCAGTTCGACACTGCTGTGTGTGGCCTGTGGCAAAACTAGCAAAACACCACCGCTCACTCGTTGGCTCGTTCGCTCGTTTGGGTGGCGTTTTCATAGGCAATTTAGGCACATGATGTCGGTAGGGGGGGATGAACGAGCCGGATATTCGGAGGAGGGTTCAAATCTCTCTTAACATCAGATGCAATCAGAACGACCCATAAATATGAACAAATATAATTTCCTTGCTCATGAAAAATGTATCAGAGGGCGGAGGTTGCAATTTGGCTCAAGTTTTATCATTCTCTGGATACTTTCACACAAAGATTCAAATTTGCCGGGAATGGTCCGAACTGAAGCTAAAGTTATTCGTTGAAAAAAAAAAAAAAATGGTTCAATCCTGCTCGAGCGAAAACCAAATCTTCCTCTTAGTCAAATTCAAAGCTCCATTTCCGAGCTCATAAAATTTCACGCTGTTTTTAAATCCATAAATTCGGCATAATTTCATCCTGCGGTTTGGTTCTTCCTCCTAGTTAGCGTTGTGGTGGAGCATGAACGAAGAAAAAATATTTGCCTTTCCGAAACCATTCGGCAGGCAGCGAATTTTTTCTTCTCTTGCTGCCGTTCTCTTCCAAAGTTGCTTCACCTCAAACTGTTGGTATCCTGCCTGCAATAAGCATACGTAGTTATAAGGCAGCCGGATATGATCGTCATAATCATCATCGTTCGTCGCTGTCGTTGTCAACATTGGAAAAATAAAGACCGAAATCGACTTCCAGGGGGAAGGAATCTGCGAGTATCTGATAGCTGACAGTAGCGGAAGTCACACAGTCATGCAAATTTTTCCTTTTGTACTACACTGTTGCTTTAATTTCGCTGAGTTATGCGTAAAATAGTCATTAATGATTAACAGGACAAAGTTCCTAAAGTTTTTTCACACTTAACAGCAGTTTTTTTAAGTTGATGTACTAAACAAATTTTTTCAAGTTGTGTAATCAAAATACCATAGTGTATTTTTAGAACGATAAAAACAAAATTTTTCTGAAAAAGGATACCTACTTTTCTAAATCCATCACACTTTTAACCATCCAAAGTTGCCTACATTTTCTATGCGATTTTGGAAAAGGTTCTAAAGGATCTTTGTAATTTTTTGATACCTACTATTTTTATTTGAAATTATTAGGTTAAACTTTTTATTTTTCAAATGATTCCGTATTTTTCATTTGAACCGAACCGAAAATTTTAAAATGATTTGAAAAACTGGCTATGTACATTGAGGTTGGCAGAACTTTAATTTCAATATAATCAATTCATCGTGAGAGCACACAATACATTACTTTTCAATTTAACTCAATATATTAGAAATTCTCATGTCTTTTTCAATATGAAAAAAAATATATATTCTTATACATGTATTTCAGTGCACATTTCAGCTAGCGACGAAATGTGCCAGCATTCGTTCAGCTCCTGTTGCTGAATGATTTTTTTTTCGGGTGGGTATGGCTTCGTTTAAATTATCCCCCGCAAACATCGTCATAATAATGATGGCTTTTCCTCTTCGTCCTAGATAGAAAAAAAAATTGTAGGAATATACCAAAACAAGTCTAGCCAGCTCTATTCGGTGGAAAAAGAGATAGCTTGCTATGGATAGAGACAGTTGGAGTACAACGAGCAGAAAAGAAGGAAAAAGATTGAAAAAAATGCTGCTGTTAAGAGCTCATATTTGACTCATCATCGTGCCATCATAATCATCATTGGAAAAGCTTCGGGAATTCCGTTTGGCGAAAATTGCGATACCTCCCCACTCTCACAGGAAGCTGTCTGATGGGAAAGGAAGGGAGAAAGGCAAAATGATCCCTTCTTTTCTTCTTGGCGGCATTCTATCGCCGAAGCAGATTTTGCGTAATATATTTTTAATGGTGCTGATATTAAAATGAGGAAATTGTAGCTAAATTTAACTTAATGTGTCGTTAATTTTTGGTGGTTTACCATAAGATATTGTGGGAATTTAATTTTTTGGAATGAATTATTGTTATATTCAATTGGTGAATTGATTGTTCGTTTGAATAATGTTAAAATTGTTAAGTGTTATTATTCAATTTAGGAACATAGTTTGCATTAAATTGGGGAACAACTTTGAGCCTGACAGACCAACCAGAGAAACCAAGAACGATTTCCACTATCATTTCGCTCATGTGTTCTTTAAAATGGATCTTGTTTATATGCTATGTATGTATAATATCTTATACCTAATGGTTTAATAAGCATTTCATGACAACCTTTTTGCAACTAGTCTCCAGGACATCTACATGCGTATAATATTTCCAACTTATTCACTGCTTGTGTCTCGCGAAGTATTGCATGAAAATTAATTATGAAATACCTCGCTATGTACCCAGTAGTGATGTCAATAAAATTAATTGTTTTTTAATGCCAAAAGGCATACCCCTGTTAAACAGCTAATAACTTTTTTACCTAATAAGATACGAAGTTATAGTATTCGACAAAGTTGTTAGCGGAAAATTTCAGTTAGAGAACTTATTAATTGGCACAAAAGCGAGTAGCAGGCTCGATTCCATATAAGGAACAAAAATTATTTTGATTTTTCAGTACAAAATATTCACTTTTCCCATACAAACCTAAAAGTTGAAATTTACTCATGTGAAAGTTTACATAAAAATTCTGGAAAAAATCGTGGATGATTTTTGGACCAAAACAAAGCTTTTAAGACCCCAGAGTTTGAAAAATGTAATAATGATCCCAAATCGACTCAGTCTACTGCAACATTCCCGGCCGTATGGATGCAGGGTATTCTCGTAAAGATCCCGAAGAAAGGAAATCTGACCAATTGCGGTAGCTGGTGTGGCATAACTTTGATCTGTAAAACTCTCAAAGTACTCTGCAAAGCGATCCAAAACAGGATCCTGGAGAAGATTGACGCTACACTCCGACGGCAACAAGCTGGATTCCGATATGGAAAATCATGTGTGGACCACATCACAACGCTACAATCAAACTGGAACAAATCAACGAATTCCAGGACTCTGCACTTTTGCAATTGAGCCTGTTTCATGCCATGTTATGTCAATTCTGACAAATCCGAAATGTTGTGCAAACCAAAGTCAGGTAAAAAGCACTAAACTTCAACGTCAGGACACCGCGATGAAAAAAAACAGGATTTTTCAGGACAACAAGAAATGGATGTAAATAACATGCAGCTGCTTAGATTGCATAACTAAAAGCGAAATACAGGCTCTGAAGACGCCTCAAATTATGCAACTGAAGCGAAATGAACCTTGGCTGGCCTGAAGTTTATATCGAAAAAAACAATTTAAAAATCATTTGAACCATAGATTATCATCGGTTAAACTGGTTTAACTATTTTATTGAAGATTTGTTTGATGTTCTCACCATTGATCAACAAATTTAACTACATAATTTAGATATTTTTTTGTAAATCAGGACAAATCAGGACATTTTAAAGCCCATTTTTCGAAAATCAGAACAATTAAAGCGGTTTTGAAAAATCAGGATGGTATCTCGAAAATCAGGACAAATCCTGAAAAATCAGGACACCTGACACCCCTGTCCCAAACATTCCTCCCAATAAGTTTCTATGGCTACATTCAAACGCCTAATACTTGACTCCGTGATGGCGTTGCGTTACGTCATAATCGTTTATAAACAACTGTACAACGAACTTATACTGAAGTCTATAAATAAACCACATAGTGATGGTGGTACCAAGAAAGACATCGAAACCCGGATAAAAAAGGGCGATTTTTATTTACGTGTTTCCTAAACATCTGGCACTCATGTCAGATATTCGAATTTTTAACTCAAACTTCAAATCCGGGGGACATCGAAGAAGAGGCAGACCCAGAAACTCGTGGCGGCGAACCTATCCGCCGAAATTCGAACTTTCGACGAGAGTCTTGACTGGGACCAAGTGAAGGCGCTGGCTCCGGATCGTCAACAGTGGAGGTTTTTCACCACGGCCCTATGCGTCGGAGAATCGACGTAAGTAGAGGGAAGCGAGCTATATGCGCCTATTAACCCTCATCCGCATTAGGGTGTCATTTTGACACCATTGCAAGTTTGAAGGCTTGTAACTTTTTTCAGAAGCTTCAAAATACAAAAATTTCTTCGGGGACCCTAAATGAATTCAAAAGTTCTTCAATATTGCATCTTTACTTTTTTTATGGACGAACCCTGGAAGCCTGGACAAAAAAACTCCCTTTTCCGACTTTGGGTGTCATTTTGACACCACAAAAGTAAAATCTATTTAAGTCGTTTGAATTATTATGAACTTCATATAAAACTTATATCAATAGAAACCTTGTAATGTCAGTAAAATATGTTTAGAACATTATATACAGCTAAAGTTACAAGTTTTCTCGTTATTCAGCATGAAAGAAAAAAAATCTGAAAAAACATGCCTCACGAAAACTGTTGTAGTTCATATGTTACACGTTCATAAAAATATTTGCCTTATGCATATGAAAGCTGAAGTTAATGCCTACATCATGAAGACAAGAAATATTTTTTTAAATTTTTTTAATGACATGGTCACAAAAAGTTCAAAAAAGTGGTCTAAAAAACCTACTTTTCATTCGATTGCTAGTAAATACTGTTTGAGCGATGGTAGAGTTTTTAAAAAAATATGACTACAAAATGTATTAAAATTCCAACATTTTGCTGTCTTTAGATTTTTAATGCAACAAAAATTGAATTTACTGGAATTTTTCAAAGTTCACTACTTTGCGCGATTTTTTTACAAATTGAAATTTCATCTGTTTTTGTGGTCCACCGTCAGGTTGTACCCGGATTATCAGTGCTTTTACTTTGTTTGGACCAACCAAGAGTATATTCATTGGAAAGCACATTTAATCTCCATTCTAGTGAGGTGCTACAATTCACGCTGTGAGATTTCACAAAAATATGAAAATTATAAACATAAAATCATTCCTGAATTTCTAGAACTACAAGCACCTCGTCCAGCAAAACGTGTTTGTTTGCTCTCCGAGTAGGTACGGTGGGTGGTGATTCGGGCAGAGAGCGAAGCCGACAGACGAAATAATGATGCGTGTCGTGACTAGCAAACGAGAACTACTGTCAATATAAAATTTCCAACCGAGAAACGTACGACACGCATCATTATTTCGTCTGTCGGCTTCGCTCTCTGCCCGAATCACCACCCACCGTACCTACTCGGAGAGCAAACAAACACGTTTTGCTGGACGAGGTGCTTGTAGTTCTAGAAATTCAGGAATGATTTTATGTTTATAATTTTCATATTTTTGTGAAATCTCACAGCGTGAATTGTAGCACCTCACTAGAATGGAGATTAAATGTGCTTTCCAATGAATATACTCTTGGTTGGTCCAAACAAAGTAAAAGCACTGATAATCCGGGTACAACCTGACGGTGGACCACAAAAACAGATGAAATTTCAATTTGTAAAAAAATCGCGCAAAGTAGTGAACTTTGAAAAATTCCAGTAAATTCAATTTTTGTTGCATTAAAAATCTAAAGACAGCAAAATGTTGGAATTTTAATACATTTTGTAGTCATATTTTTTTCAAAACTCTACCATCGCTCAAACAGTATTTACTAGCAATCGAATGAAAAGTAGGTTTTTTAGACCACTTTTTTGAACTTTTTGTGACCATTTCATTAAAAAAAAATTAAAAAAATATTTCTTGTCTTCATGATGTAGGCATTAACTTCAGCTTCCATATGCATAAGGCAAATATTTTTTTGGACGTGTAACGTATGAACTACAGCAGTTTTCGTGAGGCATGTTTTTTCGGATTTTTTTTCTTTCATGCTGAATAACGAGAAAACTTGTAACTTTAGCTATATATAATGTTCTAAACATATTTCACTGACATTACAAGGTTTCATTTGATGTAAGTTTTGTTTAAATCGGTCTAACACGCCAAAAGTTATAACGATTTGAGCTTGTGGTGTCAAATTGACACCACAAGTGCTGATTAGGGTAATGAAATCTAATGCGGATGAGGGTTAACGCGTTCGTCGCCACGCTCATTTTGGTTGTTTCACTAGCCGGGCCCAAAGAAATTTTCGGAGCGAGGAAGTGAAAGGCGAGAACTTCGTAATTTGCAACGTGTGGCTGAACTTAGCGGATAACCTGAGTAAGAGATACGTCACCCGTGTTTTGATATGACGGGGCCTCCAGGAAACACACCCGTCACACGAACATGGGTCCCATGGTGAAGAACGTGTTTAGCGAAATACTTATTTAATCAAATATTACATCGAATATGTGTACAAAAACTATATACACATGAGCAGGCATTTGTTTTCTATACATTGGAGTAATTTGTATGTTGAAATCTCCTTTAGTTTTCGAGTAATCCATTTTATTATGACTGTTGTCAAAGTTGACGAACCTCAAACCGTGCGGGCTAAATACGCCTATTTATGTTTTAGGCAAAATTTCAGTTTTTTGGCAATATTTTCGTATAGTTTCATTGGAAATGCTAGAAACTATAATTAAAGCAGTTCATCCATAAGAAAAACTTTATCAAATCTGTTTGAGATCTTCATTTCTCTCTTAAGATGATAATTTGAGCTTAAAATCGAAGTTTTAATAATAAAAATTATATATTTATTCTATTTAAACTGTTATTTTAGGATAGCGGCATTGTGACGGCTTACCGTGGTCGATGCCACGAATAGAAAATAAAGGTAGCAAACATATTTGGAGCAACTTTTGACAATGTTTCAAATTGGTCTAAACCCTTTTTATTGTCCCCCATAATTGTTGAATCCAGTGTCTTACGTGTGTTTGTTCTGCACCACCTTTGGCGACGCCATGGACCTCTTTGGGGCTATTTCATGCTCGATAAGTTTGCACGACGAATTGTGGGGTTTACCTGGTGCGCGCCTGGTGTGTTTGCTGAATCAATTCACCAACTTGTTCTTCCTTGCACAAACCGATCTTGTCGACCTTTGCTGCTTGTGCGACACGCTTCGGTTGACCTCATCCGTGCCGCACTGTTTGATCTCTAGCTCCTCACCAGCAAGATTCTTGCAGATTCTTGCAGAACAACTGCACCGCACCGTATGCTCGTATCCAACTTCTTTTCCTCGTTCTTTGCTTGAAAACACCACACGGTATGTTTGCGCTTTACGTAACCCTCCCCCGCGTCACGTCTGATTACCCGGTTGTGGATATTTGCGCAAACTTGATCTGTATTTTATGATGTTTGGCTACGATCTGCAGTTGAAAAAAAAAACTTACGTTTCCTCCAAGCGCATAATTTTGCTCTGTAATTTGCTGTCCTAAAATTGTCGTCCGTTCCTGGCAAATACTCTTTCGCCCTCGACTGTGTTCGAATGCACAGACCAGCTCGTTCGCGCTTGCAGCGGTTCCGTCGATCCAGTGGTCGATGAAGGGTCGGACCGCTCTGTCATCCGCTGTCCCAAGGTCGAATCCTCGAAAAGGAAAAGCTATGGGATGCTCCTCCTCCTACAGCTGCTACCTGGCTTTCGACGCCCAAAAGAGGGGGCGAGGGAATTGGTGGTATTTCCGACCTTTATAATATGCCAACCAGGCTGCTCAGCTGTACCGGGCCCTGTCGGATGAAAAGTTCCGATCAGTAACGGGAATAGTGAAAAAATGATGATCTACACACTCTTGAGACCCTTTTGCTGGTAGAAATCCTCCCCAGCGATCACCTCGTATCCGCTTTGGGTGGTGGCCGATTTTAATTTTCTTTTGGCTTTGCCGCCGAGCGAAATCTGTGGTTCCGAGAGTGATTTTGCCGGAAAGAATCCACGCTTCGCGTGCTAGCGATAGAGTTGCTGATGAAAAACCTTACGAGGAAGTTTACAATCGCGCTGTGGATGGCAATGATGTTGAATCCGCTTACCTGCGGCGACTCGATGATAACACGGCAATTGGTTGTCGTTTTTTCGGCGACTTCTGCGCCACTTGCACTTTTTCACCTTCTTGTTTGACTTTTTTTTCTTCCGGAACTGCGTTATTTGTTAGCGCCACTGCTGCCAATTTTGCGGATGTTAATCACTTTCCTAGTACCACCTAGTACTTTGCACATCTCCTTTAGCACCTCTACCATCACCAGATATCCATCATCTTCTTCTGGGAATAAAGTGTACCTACTTTGTGAGAGCGGTATACGCTTTCTTCAAAGCAGTTTGTAAATTTTCTTTTTGGTTGGCCAATATCTGCATCTGATCATCCCACCGTTTTCGCAGCTCCAAGTATTGTTGGACGGGCATTTGTTGTTGATTTTCCTCCTTTTCTTGAGTTGTTGAGTCGGTTTTCCTTTTCTTTGGTTGTATTACGTATCTTTGTCCAGATTTTCTACGGTTTGTATTTTCTGAGTTTGTTGGAAATTATTTTTGATCTTTTTATTGTTTTCTCTGATTGCATTTGTAGACGCAACAGGCTGTCTCAATTGATTTTGTTGTTTCGGTGATGGTTTAATGCTTTTTGCTGTGATTGTAGCAAAACTTACGTAGATGCTGGGGAACTCTTTTGTGTTGTTAAGGTATTTGTTTGTTTTTGTACACCTAGATAATTACGAGGGAATGGGTGAAGTTTTAATGTTAGCAAATTCGTTCAAATATCGTATCTGGATAGTAATGAAAAATATTAGATGTAACAGCATTTTACAAACATGATGGGGACATCCAAAAAATCTCTCTCATTCAACTTTCCAATCATTATTACCTCATCAAAAAAGCTTTAATTTGTTTTACTTTTAAAGTTCATTTGAATAAGAAACAAAAACTACCCAACTTTTTGTTTTGAGCTTCTTTAGTGTGGAATCCACATAGTGTCAATGATCGATGCGCCACCGCCGCGATGACAAGGCACACAAGAGATCCATTACGTTAGCGATTGATACTACCGACTCATATGAGAGTCTCTGCTTAGTGCCAGTGCTGGTCAGGCAATCTTGAAGCTGACCCACACAATCACCCTCCTCTCAGAAAAAAAAATTCTTAAAATGCACAACTCATAGAAAAATATCGTTTCCATTCATTGTTTTTTGCTTTCAAACATCCGGTCGAAGAACTTTTTTTTTTAACTAAGATTTACGCAATCTGTTTTCTCCTTTCAGAAATGTGCACTGTTACTTGTGCTTCTTGTTATCATAGTTCCCTAAATGCTTTGCTTTTTGTAGTGCCAAATATGCTCGCCTCGTTGCACGGCCATGTTTGTGTAACGATGCGTGTATTGGGTATAACTTAAGGTTTGGTGGGTCGTCTCATGTAACCGTGTAGACGACGAGAGAGAGATAGAAAACGGATCGGGAAAGGGAAGTCATTCTAGATTACGACGCGAAACAGACAGGATTTACAATGACGACGAGGCTAAAAATTGGTAAGGAAATCTAAAGAATAACATAAAGGCATTAATATTTTTCCGGGAAAAATGATAGAGATCAGTGCGGTGAATTCGCAGATACGAATCTGATCAGCGATACCTTGGAATAAAGAGTCCAAATGTGAAAAATAATCACCCATAATTTCAATTCGAATAAACGAAAATGGCGTCCTGTGCGACAAATTTCATGCGTAAGGGGGTGATATCTGGGGCATACAAAATAAAACTAAAAATACTAGAAAAGAAAATTGTGTGACGGAAAAAATATGGATAATAGTGGAAGTTTTCATCGGGAAATTCAGAAGTAAACTGGTATTAATCGGCCCAAAAGTATAATGTGATCGGTTTTCGGAACAAGGAAAAAAAAGTTTTTGTGAGATGACACATCTCGGTCGGGATGAGTCTGGTTACACGTATGAGGATATAATCTTCAAGCGCTGTATTGTCCGGTTGGTATGATGCGCTAAGCGTAATGCTGTTGTTCCCGATAGGAAGATTGTCTATTTGAATGATTATGCTTGTTGTGTTGCGCAGCTGGTACTTGGCAGGATCCTGGATGTTTGAGCTGTTGCATTGTGATTTTAAGATCCTTGTTGATTGGTTGCTTCGTGAAGAAGACGAGCTACTTTGGAAAAATAAAATGATATGCTGATGATGATGGTTAATATACTTGGACGGAACTGGAAATACTGCGTGCTTGTGTTGATAAACTGAATGCTCATGATGAAAAGCTTCGGGCTAGGAATACATTGTTTGGAAGATGAGTATGAATTAAAAAAATGCTTTGTGCTTCGTGCTAAAGATGATGATTATGTTATGCTTTGTGCGAGAGAGGCTATGCTTCGTGCTAATCATGATGATGGTGTTATGCTTCGTGCTGATTAAGATGATTGTGTTATGCTTTGGGTAAGAGATGTTGGGGCTTCGTGCTACAGATTGTATGCTTTGGGCATAGGGTGATATTTTCGTTACAAATGATCTGCTCCATGTAGGAGATGTTATGCTTCACACAAGAGATGTTGGGCTTCGTTTTAAAGAGGCGTTGTGCTTCGTGCTAATGATAATGATGATATTATGCTTCAGACAAGAGATGTTGGGCTTCGTGCTTGCGTTGTAATTCGAGCTTATGATAATGATGATACAATTCAGGCAAGAGATTTCGTGCTTTGTGCTTAAGATAATGTGCTTCGTGCTAAAGGTTATACGCTTGTTAGCTAAGATCGGCATCGTGGTTGAGACAATACTTTGCTAAAAAAAATGGATTTGTACTCCGTGCTTAGGGTGATACGTGGGTTATGCATTTGTGCAAAACATGATATGCTTGGAACTAGAAATTGTTTGCTTCGTGTTAAAGACTATCATTGTCTGTGCTCCATACAAGAGACGTTATGGTCAGATGCTGAAATGATGATACTGAAGATGGTTAACTTCGTACTAAATTGTAGGCTTCAATCTGGAAGTGATGAGCTACGTGCGAGGAATGTTGTGATTCATGAGCGATTGTGGTGCTGCAAATGTTGAATTTTGAGTTAAAAAAAAAATATTAATAATTAATAAAAAACAAAAAAAAAAAAAAAAAGAATCTAGACATTGAAATATAGAACTGAGTAGAAATGCTTGTTCTTAGAATTTTTCGTGTTACGCGTTTTAAAGTGTTTTTTTTCTGGTAGAGAAGGCTGTAGTTGAGATGATTTCTTTGTGATTTATTAATATGATTTATTAGAAGAACCCAAAGAGTGAGGTCGAGAGAAAAAGAGAAAAAAAAGGTCAATGGAGATTCGGTTTGAGGAAATGACTAGTTTCTTGTTAATTTTTGTTTTAGATGCATCGGTGATAGACCAAGAACCATTCGAAGAATATGTTTTTAGATTACAAGAGCAAGCGAATCGATGCCTCTACACTGATGTTGATGACACAGTGATCGACCAAATTGTAGAAGGATGTCAGTCATCAGAATTAAGGAAACGATTGCTCACAGATGAAATGTCGCTCCATGACGTTCTGACTTTGGGCAGAACATTGGAAGATGTTTCAAGACAGAACAAAGCCTATAACAGATCGTCGTCGGTTGGGTCAGAATTGGTAATACAGAGAATATCTGAGCCCAAACAAAACTCATCTTTTGTCCATGGAAGACGATGTTATAATTGTAATTACACTGGTCATCTGGCAAAGGAAATCGATAGGTGCCCGGCTAAAAATAAAAACTGTGAATATTGTAATGAACGGGGACATTTCAAAAAATGCTGTAACAAAAGAAATCGAGATAGCCGCTACACAAATTATCAATCTACGGCTCGATCTCAGGAATCATTGAATAAAAAGTTCAAACATGGAATTAATGCTATTAAGGTTGAAGAGTCCCTGACCATTGATAACCATCATGATGGAAGATTGGATAAATCTGTCTTTTTTATCAAAACGGAAAACAAATACGACGACGCAACAACTTTGCTATTTGAAGTCGGTGGAATTGGCATCAGAATGTTGGTTGACTCTGGCTCCCCGGTTAACATAATAAATACAGTGACGTTTAACGAGATGAAGCGTAGAGGGACATCAATTTTTCATGAACGGAAGCCTGATCCATGGGAGTTCAAGTTGAAAGCTTTCGCCTCTGATCTAAACATCAATTTTTGTGCAGTTTTTGAGGTGGAAATTAAAATCCCAGGACAGAAGGTTGGTATTTGGTCACTGGTTCTGGTTGCCCCTGATGGTCAGATAAACTTACTTAGCAATGTTACTGCTTTTAAACTGGGAGTTCTGGAGATTGGTTACGATTTGAACAAAAGGGAACTAAACGATAATTCAGAACTTCGGGAAATACCAAAAGCCCAGCTAAAAATCCAGGAAATAGAAACTATTCTACCGACCGTGCAAAGGTTAAGATGTTATCCGAAGGCCATTGCAGTCCTGATAAACGAAGAAATTAAAGAACGAGCTGTAAGAGAACTAGTTTTGATATCTTTGTTGAGTCTAGTCCCGAAAACTGACGACAGAGAACAGTTGTTCGTTAATATGTCAGCGGCAATTACAGCAGTGCTTAGAGAGGATTGTCCGATGTTGAGTATTGATGATGCAATAACAAGATTGACTAAGGTAAATGATTAATAGATGAGAATATAATGCTATAGGTACATATAGATTGAACTTTAATGTGTTTTTGTCAGGTCACAGAGGTTCTAAAAATAATCGTTGTAGCCTACATTCATTTTGGATTGAATTCAAACTCCAGCGTGGAGAGAATCCTAACAGAACCGTCGCAGGATCTTGCGGTTGACCCGGTGAAGCCACAACTTCAAACAAGATATTCATTCGGAAAGTCAGAAATCTTCGGTCAAATCAGGCTCCTGGGACACAATGGCAGTCAACGCGGGAGATAGGGCCATCAATCTGGAACATGGAGGAAGTGCAGACAAAGACCCTTTTACAACTTCTCATACACTGAAGGAGAGGTTCACCATCATAATAAAAGAATTGAAGATCGGAGAGTTGTGAATACGTGAATTAAAATTTGGAGTGGTCGGGGTAGGCAACCTATATCAAATCGATGGGTGCGGAAAGATGTTAGTTGCTGACAATACAAATTTTAAGAGATTCGACATAGTTTTAAAATCTCCAAGCAGAAAATAACTGCTATGATTAACACTTAAAAGATTTTGAAAGCCACCTAAGAAAATCAGAAATTTCAGGATCAGTTAATAAACGTTTCTTACTCTTAAAGCATTGCAGATTGTTTAGTCTCTAACTTGTTTTGCTTGAAATAGAACACAAAAATAAGAAGAATTGTCTAAGATTCGTTTGTGGTTCACGAACCAAGACAAGTAGCGAACCAGCATCAGCCTATAGAGTTCGATTTCAAATAAAGGAGGGATGTAACGATGCGTGTATTGGGTATAACTTAAGGTTTGGTGGGTCGTCTCATGTAACCGTGTAGACGACGAGAGAGAGATAGAAAACGGATCGGGAAAGGGAAGTCATTCTAGATTACGACGCGAAACAGACAGGATTTACAGTATGCACTCTCAAAAGTGCAGCCATTTATGCTTGCGTCTATGCTAAGTTATGTTTTCTAGCATTTAGGCGTACCTGCAATATGTGGTAATACGAATGCGCAGCCTTTTATGCTTACTTTTTCGTGCCCAGCAACTCATCTTCGCTTTGTTTGCAGACATTTATGCTTGCTTGTGTTATACAGTTCTCTTTTAATGCACAGCCAATGGTGTTCGTTTAGGTTGCACAGTAAGCAATACTGTCAATGATCATTGGGCCACCGCCGCGATGACAACGCTCACAAGAGATCCATGACGTTAGCTATTGATACCACCAACTCATATGAGAGTCTCTGGCCCTTATTCTGCGCCGCGCGTGACGTGATGGTAGTCGACTCACCCAAGTCACGCTATTCCAGTAGTCGGTTTAGGTGAGGAACGTCACTTCGGATGAACTTTTTGAGTTCTTACCCTATTCTGATAGTCACCGTGGGTGAGAATCGTCGCATTCGGGTGACGATTTTAGGTGACAATTGTCGGTACCTTTTCAGGTGGCGACGAGAGAGAAATTGAATGGAAAATTGATACAAAATGGAATAATTATGCTCTAAACGTTTAATTACACTAAAGTATGACAGTTTTAGAATCAATCAAAACAAAAATCACTTCAATTTTTGATTTTTTCAATCATTTGTGCAGCAAAAAAAATGTTTACTAGACGTTGAAAATAAATTCAAACATATAGAATTGAAAGAGGTTATAATTTCATTTTATGCAACTTCATTTACATGCATCGAAATTTGAAAAAAAAAACACATTTTTTGCACTTCACTAAATCTTATCCGATTCCCGTCGCGGGGGTTATTTCACTTTCACCCGGTTGTTTTCGAACAAAATAAGCTTTGAAGTCCTGTACTGAACCGTTGTTTATCCACGTCGAGGTGTCGTATCCCATGTGTTGATCCGTATGCAAAGGACCAGTTGATTGAGGCAGCAGCCGTCGATTTCCGCTTTTCTGGTGGATGTTTTTTTCAAGCCGCTCCAGGAACCAAACATATATGACCAAATTCTGTCCGATTCGCTTTATTCGCAGCTCCAAAAGTGATTCCAGCTGCTTGCTTAAATCTTGCAACCCGATAGTGACCGTTTGCGTAACGAAATTTGTACATTTTGATTTAAAATTTAATTTTAACATTTGGAATCGCGAACGAAATAAATACAAACCGAACAAATTTGACACTTGAGTTCACTCGGTCGCTCACCAGAAATGAACATCTGTCACTTTACCCATATCGACTCCGGGAATAAGGTGACAAATCTCACGGTGACTCGAGGTGAGGTGACAATCGTCACGTCACGCGCGGCGCAGAATAAGGGCCTCTGCTTATAGGGATGAATCACCCTACAGGATGAAAATCCCAGAAAAAAATGCAGAGTCTCTGCTTAGAGGTGCCAGAAGTCAAAATATTACATTAAAAACCATCAAAACATTGTATGAATTTTTAAATTTTTTTTAATTGTTGTATTCATAAAATTCTTTTTTGCCTTATATTCAAAGCAATGAATTCAACTCGATGAAGTCAACTGAATTATAGAGCTACAGCTTGACTAGTTTACATCTGACGGTTTAGCATGTTGGTAGAAATAATCAGAATACTCGAGTTCGATTCTTGGTCGAGGCGATTTTTTTCCACCAAAAGGGAAATTTCATAACGGTCCTAGTGACTTTTGAAATATTCATCAGTCAGCGCAAATCACTGCTAGCAGCTGCTTATTCGTTCACAAAGTCGGCGGGATTGAGCAGCAATAACGACTATCTATTGATTATTACGGCTTTGAACGTTATCTACACTCATTTCTATCTGCGTCAATACGTTGTATCGACTTCTCATTACGATACCGACGGTTGATCGGAAACGAACAATCAACCAAGTATTCGGGTAAATTTTCTGGTTGTAATTTGAGTTTTATATTTATCATATTTTAGAAAAGTATCACTAGAACCGTCATGAAAGTGCCTTTCCGATGAATGTTTGTATAGGGTACACCAATCATAAACCGGAAGTGATGTGTTCTGGATCAGATCCTTCAGCAAACGTTATTGTATTGCATCTTAAGGTAGCTCCAGAAAGTCAGCATCCTTAACTGAGCAAAAAATTCGTTTCTGAGTTAACTTTGACAAAAATCAGGAATAATTTAAAATGCACGATTTAAAAGTTCAGAGGAGTAGCATCCATATGCCGCATTTTATTGAAACCCAAAACGACACCCAACCAAAGACGATCGAAGAAAAAGACGACCAAAAGATTTATCAGTTTTATTATTATTATAGCCAACTTTTCCCCTTCCCCCACTGCAACCCCAAAATAGAGTAGGTAAAAACTTTAAATGAGATTTTATTTGTTTTCGGTAGCAAAATTTTATGAAAACTCATTATTTTCCCTACTCGGTCGGCACCTTTCTGAGCGTCTCGACTCTGTCGGGTTTTATTTTTTTCCTTAATTTGTGGGTAGGAAAGCGACAAGTTTTCTGCAAAAGAAAATGGCGACAAGGAGATGAACAACAACAGCTACCATACACACAGATGTTGCAGCAGCCCCAAAATTAACGTGAAACCGAAAAGGGCGAAGACGACACAAAATTGTAAGACATTTTAATTTAACAAGATGAGACAGGCGAAAAAGCTGCCTGCCTCAAGATGCTGTTGTTGGACGATGTTGTTGTTTTTTTTCTTTTTTTCTGCCTCTTTCGGCACAGCCAAGGGATGATGATTGCTCGGAAGAAAAATGTGCAGATACGTGAAATAAATTAACATAAATGATCTGACGAAGGGCGTGAGGTCTTTTTGCTCATAATAATGATTCGATTTCTTATCAACTTTTGTCGGAACAGCACTCCTTCGAATGGATGATGGAAAAGGATGGATGGCTGCCGTCTTGGGATGCTGCAAAGACGAAGAAATTAAGAAAAAACGACCTGTCTGTCAACGAGAGAATGGAAAAAGTAAGCAAATCCCGCCAACATCCGTGAGCTGAAGGTATAAATTTCATTAGTTTAGATGTTATTAATTATCGGGCATCCGTCAAACCATGACTGGGAAAAATGAGCCGAGACTCCTTTGAAGCTCCCCGTATGGCATTCGAATAAATGTTGGAAAACTATCTTTGGTACCGTAAAACGGGGTAACTTTGATCACCGGGGTAATTTTGACCAACAATACATCTTTACACATTATCATAAATAACTCAGTCTGTAGTTTGAATTTTTGAAAACTGTTTTCTTCGTTTGAAAGCCCACAAATTGAGTATCAAATAGACATAATTTGGTTTGTTTTTGAATTTTTTTCCTTCAAGTAAAAATTCAATTTCAAAATCCTAAAATATATATGTTTTCTAAGGCTCGAAAACAAACAGCTCTCCTGATGATACCAAAAAGCATTTAGATGCAAACGGGTTGTTGAAAGTGAAAGAACAACTTTTTTTGTTTTTATATGTGTATTTATAGTGCTATTTTTTATAGTCATTTAGTGATAATTTTTTTATATTTAAAATATAAGGACATTTTCCAAAAGTAAGCCCGTATTGGAAATATGGGTAGGAACGCTATCAAATGGTAAACTTTAAAGAAAAAATGAAAATGGAAATATTGAAGGGTCTAGAGGAATGTGTGAAGGTAAAATTTAATTTATATTTTGTAGCTCAAACTATTTAGCAATTAATTTAATTGTTGCCCATAAATGTATGCACCATAAAAGTTATTTTTTCGATTTTAAATGTTTTTAAAAGAAAACGTTAGAAAGCAAGATAAAATCTATAAACTAGCATTTGTAAATATTATGAAGGTGTTTTGAATCCTTTATAATCATGAAAACTCGTAAAAACCGTCAAAAATAGAGACTGACCAATGTTACCCCAAAGCATCGGATTAAAAACAGAGACGAAATCGATTTTTAAATCAAATTTAAAGTAGTCTAATAAATTTCTGCAACCATGTTTTACGTTTATAGGAGTCCAGTACTGGTTTTTAAAATTTGAATCATGCCACATTCCCCTTAATAGCAAAAATAATCGAAAAATATTGAAAAAAGTGATCAATATTACCCCGGATTACGGTAGTCAGGTATCGATCTGGGCAAGGGTGGTACTTGGACGATGCTTATGTAACTTTATTTTCTACGTAATTTATTCCATTCAGGAGAGGGAATACCAATCAATGCATTTTTTATACATTCGGATCGGCTTTTTATTGGAACTTAAACTTTTTTTAATGCATTTATTTTTCGAACGATTAACGTATAGTTCCCCGTCTCATAATTAAAAGTTGATTTGAAAAAGTACCTAATGTGAAATTAATCACACAACGCACTTTGTTCGAGGAATTTATTCAGTTTTGTTTTACTAAAATTTGATTTTCAGATTGTGTCCACATATTTCTTATGAAGACATTGATCAAATTTTTAATACGCTTTCTGTTCACCCGTCATTTGGGGATACTTTTAATATTTTGAATTCCAGACTGGGATAAATTATTCATTGAAAACTGTTCGCATTTTTTTATACCAGGAAATCAAGGGAAGATTTCTTTTATGGTTTGAGACCCCTTTCTCTCACAGGAAGGGGTGGAAGGTTCTCCTAAACAAAAGACAAATGTTTACATAACTCGAGGACTGAACAAGCAAATTTGTTTTTTTTTTTGGTATTATGGTTGGAGAAAAGTTTCTATGAATATTTGAGACCCCTCCTCTCTTCCAGTGGGGAGATAGGAAGTGGGGATGGGGATTAGGGCTCCTTTGCAGTTTTTCACATAACTCAAGAACTAATCAAGTAAATGGAACCAAATATGGTATGAGATTTTATGAGGATACGAGAAATGTTTCAATGAGTATTTGAAACCCCTCCCTCCATCCAGTCGGATAACATGAAGAAGATGAAGGGGCTCGTTTACAATTTTTTGCATTTGTGGAAAGCTAATCGAGCAAATGGAATCAAATTGAACATGGTAGAGTATTTGGGTACGAGAAATGTTTTTATTATTATTTGAAACCGCTCCCTCTTTTCAGGCTATTGGTTCGCCAGATCAATTTAAGTTAATAGACAGGTTTTTGAAATGGTGTTGAATAAGAAAATTTTTACAGAAGGGATTTATTAAGTCACTAACAATACAAGCTGGGAAATGACAAGCGCTGATGTGGTCTAGTGGATAGGCTGGCGCGAGTCTGGTAACCCAGGCGTGCTGGGTTCGATTCCCGGTATCGGCAGCAAAAACTTTTGGGTTCGAATCCCATAAGTTGCCGAGACAGGTAAGATGTGTTTCATTGTATAAATAAGTATATATTTCAGAGGGAATGCATCTGGGGTTAATTTGATGAGACTATTGCAAGCGGAGTGGGTTGCCAACCATTGTAGGTGTCTGAAGGTTGGATGACTTCCCTCGACAAACCATCGGCCGTGGAAGCCTGAGAAGCAATTCGAAGGCCAAGCCACACAGACATAGACTGGACCTTGCTACCGATGGGGGAACCATACATACATACATTCATACAACAATACAAACTGGAAAATGTGTAACGTCAAATCCTGATTTGGAATTATTGAAAATTCTCAGTTCCAGAAGACAATAAATTATCTTCATCAGGTCAATCCATTGGTTAGGCTGCATACCGTGTCTACATTTCAACGCTCTGTGGCAGATCTGTTTTATTAATAAAAAAACGACACAAATTCTTTTAAATGAAATAATCGCGGAAACTGCAAATCCGTTCATCGTCTAGACTCTAGAGTAAGGCCCTAGAGGTCCCACGAAACAATGTCAATAGTGTAAGCCAGGAGTAACTCCCGGAACTCCACTCCTCCAAGCTGCATGATTTCTACTCGAACTGCTAGATCATCTCACAATTTAAACAAAAACTCACACAGCCCAACTAGAAAAAAAAATCCCAGGACTTCAACCTACGTTACAAAAACCAGCCCACACTACCTTCTCCCCACTGATCAAACTCTCAAATATTGATTGGTGCTATTTTTGATTTAAAATAATATTCCGGCATATTTATTCATGTACTTTTGTGTTAAATTGTAATAAATAAGAATTCCACTTCCAGAACCAAGAATTCCGTAATAAGACGTAATTGGCGTAAAAAGTGCAGATATTTATGGCTTCTGCTGCTGACTGTTTTGGTTTTGGCCTTCCGGTGGGATAAGACGGATTGACTTTAGAAACGCAGTTATTTAAGACTGCTGCTGCTGATTGTTTTGATTTGGCCTTCCGGTGGAATAAGACGGAATTGGCTTAAGAAGCGCAGATATTTAAGGCTGCTGCTGCTGATTGTTTTGATTTGGCCTTCCGGTGGAATAAGACGGAATTGACGTTAGAAGCGCAGATATTTATGGCTGCTGCTGTTGATTGTTTTGATTTGGCCTTCCGGTGGAATAAGACGGAATTGGCGTTAGAAGCGCAGATATTTAAGGCTGCTGCTACTGATTGTTTCGATTTGGCCTTCCGGTGGAATAAGACGGAATTGGCGTTAGAAGCGCAGATATTTAAGGCTGCTGCTGCTGCTGATTGTTTTGATTTGGCCTTCCGATGGAATAAGACGGATTGGCTTTAGAAGCGCAGATATTTAAGGCTGCTGCTGCTGATTGTTTTGATTTGGCCTTCAGGTGGAATAAGACGGAATTGGCTTTAGAAGCGCAGATATTTAAGGCTGCTGCTGCTGATTGTTTTGATTTGGCCTTCCGGTGGAATAAGACGGAATTGGATTTAGAAGCGCAGATATTTAAGGCTGCTGCTGCTGATTGTTTTGATTTGGCCTTCCGGTGGAATAAGACGGAATTGGCTTAAGAAGCGCAGATATGTATGGCTGCTGCTGTTGATTGTTTTGATTTGGCCTTCCGGTGGAATAAGACGGATTGGCTTTAGAAGCGCAGATATTTAAGGCTGCTGCTGCTGATTGTTTTGATTTGGCCTTCCGGTGGAATAAGACGGAATTGGCTTAAGAAGCGCAGATATGTATGGCTGCTGCTGTTGATTGTTTTGATTTGGCCTTCCGGTGGAATAAGACGGAATTGGCTTAAGAAGCGCAGATATGTATGGCTGCTGCTGTTGATTGTTTTGATTTGGCCTTCCGGTGGAATAAGACGGAATTGGCTTAAGAAGCGCAGATATGTATGGCTGCTGCTGTTGATTATTTTGATTTGGCCTTCCGGTGGAATAAGACGGAATTGGCGTTAGAAGTGCAGATATTTAAGGCTGCTGCTGCTGATTGTTTTGATTTGGCCTTCCGGTGGAATAAGACGGGTTGTCTTTGGAAACGCAGTTATTTAAGGCTGCTGCTGCTGATTGTTTTGATTTGGCCTTCCGGTGGAATAACACAGAATTGGCGTTAGAAGCGCAGATATTTATGGCTGCTGCTGTTGATTGTTTTGATTTGGCCTTCAGGTGGAATAAGACGGAATTGGCTTTAGAAGCGCAGATATTTAAGGCTGCTGCTGCTGATTGTTTTGATTTGGCCTCCCGGTGGAATAAGACGGAATTGGCGTTAGAAGCGCAGATATTTAAGGCTGCTGCTGCTGATTGTTTTGATTTGGCCTTCCGGTGGAATAAGACGGAATTGGCTTAAGAAGCGCAGATATGTATGGCTGCTGCTGTTGATTATTTTGATTTGGCCTTCCGGTGGAATAAGACGGAATTGGCGTTAGAAGTGCAGATATTTAAGGCTGCTGCTGCTGATTGTTTTGATTTGGCCTTCCGGTGGAATAAGACGGGTTGTCTTTGGAAACGCAGTTATTTAAGGCTGCTGCTGCTGATTGTTTTGATTTGGCCTTCCGGTGGAATAACACAGAATTGGCGTTAGAAGCGCAGATATTTATGGCTGCTGCTGTTGATTGTTTTGATTTGGCCTTCCGGTGGAATAAGATGGAATTGGCTTTAGGAGCGCAGATATTTAAGGCTGTTGCTGCTGATTGTTTTGATTTGGCCTTCCGGTGGAATAAGACGCATTGGATTTAGAAGCGCAGATATTTAAGGCTGCTGCTGCTGATTGTTTTGATTTGGCCTTCCAGTGGAATAAGACGGAATTGACGTTAAAAGCGCAGATATTTAAGGCTGCTGCTGCTGATTGTTTTGATTTGGCCTTCCGGTGGAATAAGACGGAATTGGCATTAGAAGCGCAGATATGTATGGCTGCTGCTGTTGATTGTTTTGATTTGGCCTTCCGGTGGAATAAGACGGAATTGGCGTTAGAAGTGCAGATATTTAAGGCTGCTGCTGCTGATTGTTTTGATTTGGCCTTCCGGTGGAATAAGACGGGTTGTCTTTGGAAACGCAGATATTTAAGGCTGCTGCTGCTGATTGTTTTGATTTGGCCTTTCGGTGGAATAACACAGAATTGGCTTTAGAAGCGCAGATATTTAAGGCTGCTGCTGTTGATTGTTTTGATTTGGCCTTCCGGTGGAATAAGATGGAATTGGCTTTAGGAGCGCAGATATTTAAGGCTGTTGCTGCTGATTGTTTTGATTTGGCCTTCCAGTGGAATAAGACGGATTGGATTTAGAAGCGCAGATATTTAAGGCTGCTGCTGCTGATTGTTTTGATTTGGCCTTCCAGTGGAATAAGACGGAATTGGCGTTAGAAGCGCAGATATTTAAGGCTGCTGCTGCTGATTGTTTTGATTTGGCCTTCCGGTGGAATAAGACGGAATTGGCATTAGAAGCGCAGATATGTATGGCTGCTGCTGTTGATTGTTTTGATTTGGCCTTCCGGTGGAATAAGACGGAATTGGCGTTAGAAGCGCAGATATTTAAGGCTGTTGCTGCTGATTGTTTTGATTTGGCCTTCCGGTGGAATAAGACGGATTGGCTTTAGAAACGCAGTGTTACGAGGTCCCTCGTAAGGTGACAACCCTACTTCTAGCGAGAGAAATTCGCTTGACAGCGATAGATAAAGTACAGAGGAGCAAAACAAACAACAATTAGAGAAACGCGGTTAAATTGTAATACGGTAAAGGCTAGAAACAACGTGTTAGAGATAGACGAGCGTAATTACCATTGTACAGTTAAAAGGAAGTTTGTGACCTCGAATTATCAAGTTTACTGAATCTACACGAGAAGGTTTGAGTTCGCAAAGTGAGATAATTCTAAAACTAAATGTTTAAAATCTTTATAGATCACACAACTTACCCAACTCAATTTCTCCCATAGGTAAATTTACTTCATAAATTATAATTAATAAGCCCAATTACCAAATTTATTAACCGTAACAGGTAGTTAAAACTTGGATAGAATATCCCGTGTTAAAAGGATTTATCCTGCAAGAACGGTAAAGGTCACTAAACGTGATTTCTTTTTATCACTATATTTAGTATTACTGAAACTAATATAGAACTTTAAACTGCAGGGATTTTATTACTACTGAAATACATATGTATGTAATGCGAATCTGGAAAATTGATTTACTGAAAAAATTACATCATAAAAATCCTTTAAGCGGTGAATCCAGAAAAGCACTAACATAACCTCAAATGGGAGGATTAGACAGAACAAGGGTAACCGGAGCCCAAGGCCAACATACAGCTAATGAGGCTCATGCAACAGCAGGATATAGTTGTCAGATATGCAAAAAGATCGACAATAATCGAATGGTACTCTGTGATCACTGCCCCTTGTGGCATCATTATAGTTGCGCCGGCGTCACCTCGCAGGTTGAAGGAGAGGACGTACTGTGGAGTTGTAAGAAATGCATAAAGAAATCGCAGAAGAAGTCTTTAAAACATCAAACCGCTGGTGATAAAGGCTCGGCCGAACAACAACATAAAGGAAAGACTGGCGATGACTTCTCCGAAATTCGATCAAAGGCAGGAACCAACATCTCCAAAACGTCCAATATGTCCAAAAAGTCGGCCAGAGCATCTTTAGAAATCCAGCTAAAAAAGGTGGAAGCCGAGAAGCAGTTACTGGAAGAAACTGATTAATAAAGAATTCAATTTAATGGAAGAGATGGCTGAATTGAATAAACCGACAACTGTACTGCTCAGTCCAGATCGAAAGTTGAGGAATGGCTCGAACGATCAAATGCGACACGAGCAGGAAGCGAGCATTCCACATCAGTAGATTATAACGAAAATGAGTCTGCATCTGAATTGGAAAGCGCCGACGAAGAACAGTTTTTGCCCAAAAGCAAATCTACTCCGAAACACCATATCGCTGATGAAATGAGCAGCACCAGGCCTAAACCTACCACTAGCAATCAGAATATCTGTAGTCTAACGCGTAGTCACCTGGCAGCACGACAAGTGGTAGCGAAGGACTTGCCACCCTTTTCGGGCGATCCAGAAGAATGGCCGATGTTTGTCGCTACTTTGGAAAGCACCACAAAAATTTGCAGATTCACAGACGAAGAGAACCTTAGTCGATTGCGTAATTGTTTACGCGGAGAGGCCCTAGCAGCAGTCCGTTGTTTCCTTATCCATCCTTCAACAGTCTGAAAGGCGATCGACGTTCTTCGTCTCAGATTTGGGGCAGCCACAGTTCATTATTAGTTCACTAAAAGAAAAGGTTCTTGCCTTCCCGATTCTCAAGGAAGATGCAATGAATAAGCTTATTGAATTTGCGCTCGCTGTCCAAAACTTATGTGCTACGATCGACGCTTGTGGGCGGAAGGAATATTCCCGGGTTATGACGTTACTCGATAAACTTATCGAGAAGCTACCCCCATCACACGCACTGGATTGGGTTCGACACGCCAGAGGATTAAAAAGGATAAGCTTGACCAGCTTCAGCGACTGGATCTTCATCGTCGTTAAAGACGCATGCTGCGTCGCGAAACCTCCAAGGAAGAGTGAAAAACTTGTCAGCGAAAAAACCCGAACCGTACCAAGAGTTAAAGCTTCTATCAACCTTCATACAGAAGTACCCGACTCCGAGGGTAGTGAGCCAGATAAACACAAAACTGAATCGCGAAACTGTCTCATTTGCTTAAAGAATAATTGCTCTTCTCTCGAAAAATGCTCTCGTTTTCAAAATATGTCGTACGGAGAACGATGGACAGCAGTTAACGTGTACCGACTGTGTAAGAAATGCTTAAAATCCCACCGAGGTCGGTGCAACTCACCATTATGCGGAATACAGGGTTGTACGTGTAAACACCACTCACTTCTCCATAAGAACCTGAATGCAGCTTCACAGGATTTCAAGTCGTGCAACACGCATCAAGTCCATGCTCAAGCGACCTTGTTTAGATATATGCCGGTTACGCTATACGGTCAAGGGAAACAAGTTCAATGCTTTGCATTTTTAGACGATGGCTCTCACTTAACTCTCATAGACCAGGATTTATCAAATGAATTAAACCTGAAGGGTGAACACCGTCCTCTCTGTTTAAAGTGGACCGGTGGAACAGAAAGGAACGAATCCAACTCACACTCAGTAAATATTGACATCTCTGGTGCTGAAGGAAAACGCTACCACCTAGACGACGTATGGACCGTTCAAGAGTTGCAACTACCATATCAGACACTCAACGTTGTTGAACTTGCCGCGAAATACAGTCATCTTCGTAATTTACCAGTTCAATCCTACGAAAACGTTCGTCCGCGTATATTGATCGGAGTAAAACATGGATATGTTACTCTCGTACGTAAAAGCAGAGAAGGGAAACCTGAAGAGCCAATTTGCATTAAAACGCGATTGGGATGGTCTGTTTATGGAGGAGGAAGTGACAGTGGTGATGTAAGCATGGTTCATTATGTTCTGCACGTGAGCGAGAGAGAAAAACAGAGCGATCTTGGTCTTGACAAAGCTGTTAAGGATTACTTAGACATGGAAAATCTAGGTATCATGAAGTCGAACGATGTCGTTAGGTCCAAAGACGACGAACGCGCCTTAGAGCTTCTCAATGAGATGACCCGGTTCGTTGGTAATCGGTACGAGACGGGCCTTTTATGGCGATATCCGAACCCACACCTTCAGAACAATAAGAAGATGGCCCTGTATCGTTACTATAGCTTGGAAAAACGCCTAGAGAAGGATCCTGGTCTAAAACACTTGCTGAATGAGAAAATGGAATCTTATTTAGCAAAAGGATATATTCGGAAGCTTACAACTGAAGAATTACGGAGCGTTCGAAATCTGATATGGTATTTACCGACATTCCCCGTAACTAATTCCAACAAACCAGGTAAAGTAAGACTGGTATGGGATGCAGCCGCAACATACAAAGGGCAATCGCTGAATTCTGCATTATTAACAGGGCCGGATCAATTGGTTTCCTTTTTATCCGTCCTCTTAAAATTTCGTGAAAATCGAATTGCCGTGTGTGGTGATATTCGCGAAATGTACCACCGAGTGAGAATTCACGAACAGGACCAACACTGTCAACGTTTCCTGTGGAAAGATAAAGATGGTAGTCTCAGCGAATATATCATGATGGTAATGACATTTGGCGCTTCCTGCTCCTCTAGCAGCGCTCAATTTGTCAAAAACCTGAACGCCAAGAAACATGCCGATATGTATCCAAAAGCAGCAGAAATCATACTAAACTGTACATATGTAGATGACATGTTGTTCAGCGTAAGTGACGAGAAAAAGGCAACCAACTTGGCAAAAAACGTTCGGCTAATCAATAGCAAAGGTGGTTTTGAAATCCACAACTGGATGTCCAACTCGACACAGGTTCTTGACGAGCTCCAAGAAGAACCTACAGCAGGAAAAAATCTCGACTTAATGTTTGCTCTAGCTACTGAAAAGGTTTTAGGCATGTGGTGGGAAACAGCATCTGACTGCTTTATTTTCAAAATCAACTGAAACCGTTTGGATAAGGCTCTGCTGGAAGGGTCACGTGCACCAACTAAGCGCGAAGTCTTACGAACGCTTATGTCAATTTATGACCCTTTGGGTCTCATTTCGCACTACCTTATGTTCTTGAAAATTCTGCTGCAAGAAATGTGGAGATCGGAAGTAGCTTGGGATGATGTTATTGGAGACAAACTGAACGGAAAATGGCTTCGATTTGTAAGTCTTTTTCCGACGTTAGAGAAGCTGCGAATCCAACGGTGCCTTCACAGTTTAGGAGAATTTGCACCCGCTGTTGATGTGCAGTTACACACCTTTGTTGATGCTAGTGAGGAAGGAATGGCAGCCGTGGTATATCTACGTTACCAATTAGACAATTCTGTTCAATGTTCGCTAGTGGGATCAAAAACCCGTGTCGCCCCGCTGAAATATTTGTCAATTCCGCGTAAGGAGCTACAATCAGCGGTTATTGGAGCCAGATTCGCCAAAGCTATCCTGGAAAGGCTGTGTACTAAAGTCAATCGTTGCTTCTACTGGTCCGACTCTCGGAACACATTATCGTGGATTTCATCAGACCATCGAAAGTACAGTCAATACGTGGCCGCAAGAGTCGGCGACATTCTTGAGACCACCACAGCATCTGCCTGGCGGTGGGTTCCATCCAAATGGAACGTAGCGGACGATGGCACAAAATGGCAGCGTACCCCAGAGCTTTCGTCCGATGACCGGTGGTTCTGCGGACCTGAGTTCCTACGTCAAACCGAAAATGAGTGGCCGATAATGCCTGCAAAGAAGTGGACAACCGATGAGGAACTTAAATTCACTTGTAATGTACATTCAACACAAAATGTCGCCATATTCGAAGTTAGCGATTACTCTCACTGGATGCGCTTGAATAGAGTTACCGCATACGTTCTACGCAACCTGCCAAAAAACAAGGAAAAACAAGGTGGAATCCTTACTAGTGACTAGTTACGTAATGATGAAAAATTTCAGATTAGTCAATTTCAAATAGAAACCTTTTTTGACGAATATCTTGTCCTTAAAGAAAAAAAAATAATCACCTCTAAAAAAGTCACCTTTATAGACTATGTGCATATCTTGATGATCGTGGAATCATTCAAATGGAAGGAAGAACCGGTGCCTGCGAGTTTCTCGACGCGGAAACAGTTAATCCGATCGTGCTTCCGTGGAAACACCATGTCACAAAATTACTTGTTTTGTTCTATCACACTCGGTACCATCATCAAAATAGTGAACTAGTTACACTAGTTTACAAAATTTGAAAAAAAACGTGAACTTGATTGACTGACCAAAATTTTTAATGTGAAATCGTTCGCTGAATCCGAAAATGAAATTCAAAAAAATCTCAGTAGAACCGTTTTTGAGTTATGCTCCAAATATGAAATTTTAAAAAAATAAAAAAAGTTCTTGTGCTTAGATTCAAATATCTCGGATGACATAATAGTAATTTGAAATCCCTCTTTTGCATATTGTAGGTGATTAAATTTTCTATCGATCATCTGAACACTGTTTTTGCGTATGATCAACAGTATTGTTGATATTAGTGACTTTATGATAGAAAAAATTATAAAAACGCATTTTTTTAGAGAAAATTTTGTTTCAGCGGAAGTTTTAGACTCAATGGTAACATTTAAAAAATCTGATTTTCTTCTACGCTTAAATATTAATTCAAAAGAAAGATTTCAAGTGGTTATTTATCAAAATCGGTTGAAAACTGAAGAAGTTATGGCTACTTTACCATAACAGTATTTTTTGTAGTTTTTAATAATTTAACGAACCGTAGTATACTTATCATAGTATAGGAAGAATGAAACATGATAAATCTCACTCGGTCCAAGTCAAAATTATTTATTAGCTTACCAAAAGGTCACATGTCAAATTTCAGGAAGATCTGACCATAGGGAGGGGTAGCTTGAGTCTCAAACGTGAATAAAATTTTAAGGTATTTGTTATCTTATTTTGATCGCCGCTGGGATATATTCTTATCTAAGTTTATGGCATTTCGGCAAATTGAAATTCTAGTTAGAGAGCAATGAAGACAGAAATGAAAATTGATAGGTGGAAAGGTCAAAGCTAGAGCGCTTTGGGTAGAAGAAACGAATAGATGGTGAAAAATGTGAGCAGGGCATTGTGTTATCGACAGCTTTACTGCTTGTGTGATTCTTTACCCAGCAACAGCTGGTTGTTTGTAGCAAGTGACGAAGAAGCCACATTGCTACCCACAACCAGCTCAGATGGGTCGAACACATGAGGTTGCGTCCGACCGGGCAAAAAATCACACAAGCAGCGCTCACAAGTGCTGTTTTTATTGCTTAACCAATTCTATCGATGCGTGCTACTTGTTCAGGTACATCAGATGGTTGCTACTTATTGTTTTCGCATATTATCCATCCGATGCCTTACTTTTTCGCCAAGTGCCTCGTGTATTTTGCCCGGAAGGAACGAAAAATACTGGTTTTTCATCAATAACTTTTTTCATCATTAGCAGATTGTTTTTTATGGTTAATTGTTTTAAAGCCTAAGTTGAGACAAATATTTCACCCGAAGACTGCAACACGATTGGACTCGAAGTAAAAAAGTTATTGCAATTCAAAGGCCGCAAATTTTGTCCAACACTCAATGAGTACTTTTTACTCACTGCGTTTTATACGAGAGTTTTCGACCAAAATACAATCTTCGAACCAAAATAACTTTCCTGTTTCAAACCCAATCGAGTTACAGTCTTCGAGTGAAATATTTGTCTAAACTTAGGCTTTAATAAAATCAACCATAAAAAACAATCGGCTAGTGATGAAATAAGTTATCAATGAAAAACCAGTATTTTTCGTTCCTCCCGGGCAAAATACCTTAAAATTTTATTCACGTTTGAGACTCAAGCTACGCCTCCCTATGGTCAGATCTTCCTGAAATTTGGCATGTGACCTTTTGGTAAGCTAATAAATAATTTTGACTTGGACCGAGTGAGATTTATCATGTTTCATTCTTCCTATACTATGATAAGTATACTGTGGTTCGTTAAATTATTAAAAACTACAAAAAATACTGTTATGGTAAAGTAGCCATAACTTCTTCAATTTTCAACCGATTTTGATAAATAACCACTTGAAATCTTTCTTTTGAATTAATATTTAAGCGTAGAAGAAAATCAGATTTTTTAAATGTTACCATTGAGTCTAAAACTTCCGCTGAAACAAAATTTTCTCTAAAAAAATGCGTTTTTATAATTTTTTCTATCATAAAGTCACTAATATCAACAATACTGTTGATCATACGCAAAAACAGTGTTCAGATGATCGATAGAAAATTTAATCACCTACAATATGCAAAAGAGGGATTTCAAATTACTATTATGTCATCCGAGATATTTGAATCTAAGCACAAGAACTTTTTTTATTTTTTTAAAATTTCATATTTGGAGCATAACTCAAAAACGGTTCTACTGAGATTTTTTTGAATTTCATTTTCGGATTCAGCGAACGATTTTACATTTAAAATGACCTTCAGTTTACTAAGTTCAAAAATGCTGTAAACTAGTGTTATTAGCGAAATCAAACAAAAATACTTTATTACGAATCTGAGACGGCTATACAAAGATGTCCGCAAAAATTGTCAAGTGTGTAAGATCCTTGATGCGCAACCTCATCCACCGAAAATAGCTAGACTCCCCGTTTGCCGAGTCGCAGCTTTCACGCGACCATTTACACACACTGGTATGGATTACTTCGGCCCACTAGAGGTCATTGTCGGCCGAAGAGTTGAGAAACGTTGGGGCGTCATATTTGTCTGCCAAACTACGAGAGCTATCCACTTAGAAATTGCTCATCAGTTAAATACTAGTTCCTGTATTATGGCGATTAGAAACTTTACAGCTAGAAGAGGGACGCCTGCTGTGTTCTATAGTGATAGAGGTACAAACTTCGTGGGATCAGATCGAGAGCTTCGAGAGACTCTAAAGAAGGTCGACCAAAGTAAAGTTGCTGAAGAATTCACTACACCGAATACATCATGGACCTTCAATTCCCCAGCTGCCCCACACATGGGAGGAAGCTGGGAACGCCTCATACGCTCAGTGAAAAGAATCTTGCCTCTCTTGCGCGTATCTAAACGTCCAACAGACGAAGAGTTACGTAATGCCTTTGCGGAAATCGAGAACACGCTTAATGGAAGACCGCTAACGCATGTTCCAGTAGATCACGATTCTCGTGCAGCGCTTACTCCTAACCACTTCTTGGTGGGGAGCTCAAACGGATCTAAACCTTTAACCGACGTCAACAGCGATAGAATATCACTGAAACGAGGATGGCAGGTGTCGCAAGTCATCGCCAACCAATTCTGGAAGCGATGGTTACGCGACTACTTACCCGAAATCACCAGGCGTAGTAAATGGTATGCACCGGTTAAACCAATCGAGGTCGACAACCTAGTGTTTATAGTTGATCCCGATCCACCCAGAAACTGTTGGCCCAAAGTTCGAGTGGTCAAAATTGCCGCGGACAGAGACGGACAAGTTCGATGAGTGTGGATGAAGACGAAAAATTCTATATATGAAAGACCTGCTGTTAAGATTGCTGTGCTCGATGTAGGTGACAAGGAAAGTAAGTCGAATCCTGTAACGGAATAATCGTCGTACTGGGGGGGAGTGTTACGAGGTCCCTCGTAAGGCGACAACCCTACTTCGAGCGAGAGAAATTCGCTTGACAGCGATAGATAAAGTACAGAGGAGCAAAACAAACAACAATTAGAGAAACGCGGTTAAATTGTAATACGGTAAAGGCTAGAAACAACGTGTTAGAGAAAGACGAGCGTAATTACCATTGTACAGTTAAAAGGAAGTTTGTGACCTCGAATTATCAAGTTTACTGAATCTACACGAGAAGGTTTGAGTTCGCAAAGTGAGATAATTCTAAAATGCCAGCGGCTTCGGCGTAGTGGTTAGAGTTCAAGTTATCTACGCCAAAGTTCATGAGATCGAATCCCGGTCATGGCATACATAGTACACTTTCTGTGGTCTGGTGGTTTTAGCATTTGTGAGATGCTAGCCATCATTACTTCGAAAGATGTGCGCTTAGAAAGAGACGAACCAGCCCAAGGCTGAAAGTCTCTATAATAAGAAAAAAAAATTCTAAAACTAAATGTTTAAAATCTTTATAGATCACACAACTTACCCAACTCAATTTCTCCCATAGGTAAATTTAATACATAAATTATAATTAATAAGCCCAATTACCAAATTTATTAACCGTAACAGGTAGTTAAAACTTGGATAGAATATCCCGTGTTAAAAGGATTTATCCTGCAAGAACGGTAAAGGTCACTAAACGTGATTTCTTTTTATCACTATATTTAGTATTACTGAAACTAATATAGAACTTTAAACTGCAGGGATTTTTATTACTACTGAAATACATGTGTAATGCGAATCTGGAAAATTGATTAACTGAGAAAATTACACGCAGTTATTTAAGGCTGCTGCTGCTGATTGTTTTGATTTGGCCTTTCGGTGGAATAAGACGGAATTGGCGTAAGAAGCGCAGATATTTAAGGCATGTCCAATGTCTTTTTGTTTTCATAATGTCTGGCACTCTTTTAATTATGATCAAATTTGCCTGTATCTAAATACTCTTCCTGCTTCAAAACGGGGCTTTTTTTTTATTAAGTCAAAGGATTTTTATGGTATTGAATTTCCCTCCTATTTTTTCTAAAAAGTGGATCTTTAAAATCTTCAAGTTACGTTGAGACTCAAGACTAACTAGAAGCTCATATTCCATGAAAAATAATTCGCTGGAGGGTCTCAAATTAATCGTACGCAAACAATTTAACTTATAAAATAGGGTCGTTTTGCTTGATATGTTCTGGATTTATGCAAAAAAACTGATTTATGAGCCGCCTTCCCTATCCTTCCCTTCAGCCACTGCTGAATGGAGGTCGTGATTTTTAATAATCATACCCATTTTTTTCGTTCCCAAAAATCCTCTTATATCAAATATGGTTCCATTTGTTGATAAGTTTTTAAGCTTTACAACAAAATGTATATGGAGCCTCCTCCTTTCTTCCCCTCTCTACACTGTAAAGCGTAGCCGTAGAAACATATCTCGTAAACAAGTACCTTTCCATGCCATATTTGTTTCCATTTGTTGGCTTCGTAAACATAAATTGAGAACTTATGCTAACAAAATTGTATTGGTCTTATCTCCCTTCTCCTAAGTACCTACTCCTCTGAAAGGAGGATGGTGAGTCAGATAATCAGAGAATCGTACCAAAATGATTTTTCATGTTAAATTAAATTAATAAAACTAAATTATTTAATTAAATTATAAATATCTAAATTATTTTTTTTTCAATCACCTTCTGAAAGTTTTTTTTAAAATGTGTACATTTGAATTGAAAAAAAGTTATTATTTAAACACAAACTTAAATAGAAAGGTTTATTAGCGAAATTGTCATTTTAAAATAAATCAGAATAAATCTTTTTCAAATATTGCGTTAGCCAGTTAAATGATCATTCTTATCAACTTGGTTGAAATGTTTGAAAAAATTTAATTAACTGCAGCATTTCGTTCTTATTTTTTATATACAAAAAGAATAAGTAATGTCGACATAGGGACTATAGTGCCTTTGAACTGTGGTTTTACTTTAAAAAAAATTGAGATTTTCAATAACCAAAAGCCACTTTCTCCAGACAAACGAAAATCATTCTTGACATGTCGGATAGTTTTCGGCGTAATTCTTTGTCGTGTGGCGTGGCTTTAGACCTATTATTGTGATGCAACCGCGTTCTTATTCAGTCTAAGCCAGGCACCACCAGTAGGTATCACTCATTCGCTACTCTAGAAGCTAATCCCCCTAACCTCTCACCAAAATCTTTTGATTGACCATTTAGATTTGGTTGACAGATCGTTTAATTAAGGACGATGACTATTGCGGCACATTTTATGACATGTATCATGTAGCGTTGAGACGAAACTGTGTGATCCCAGCGCATGAAAAGAACTCATGGGAATCTTTATTCATCCCTCTGCCCTCAAGTTCTCTCATTGTTAAACGGAACCACTTGGAGGAGATCCATTTCTTTTCATTTCGAATTCGTGAATGGATGGGATTTCGTTGTTTTTTTATTCGTTTCATCTTATATCTAGACCCATATAAGCTGGAAGTAAACTAAGGGCCAAGGGCTGCGTCCTGTGGAACGGAAACGAGGGTCAATTGTTTCCAGTCAGGATGCCCCTGGAGTGGCTCGAACTCTCACTTCTTTCTTCGCCATCGTCCGGGGGTAATCGGTTCCGTTAGAAATTCTGCTAATGCATGAACCGACAAGAGCGCTTGGGAGTTAAATTGCGAGAAAAAAAAAAACAGTTTCAACAAAGAAAATACCAACTTTTGTCTCGCAATTACCATACAAACATTAATCACGCCCTGCTACCGAAAACGTACTTTTCCGTGACTTTTCTCTCTTCCGTTCAATTCCCGTGGCCAGGGTCAGTTCTGTAGGAGGGCTGCAAATTCCCTCAATCAGTGTCAGATTGCCCTCATCATTATCATCGTATTTATTCCGTATCTTTCCCATCATCGTGTTGGGCCGAAGATCTCGATCGGACTTTGCGTTATTTGTTTGTGGCCACAACCGTGTTGAATGGAATTTCTATTATAAACTTTTTTTTATTCCTCCTCCAGAGCAATAGCAACATGATGAAAATCCATGACGATGCTGGATGTCTAATCTCGTCCCCCGGCCTCATCAATGGCGTGGATAATTAGTTTAAATTAATAAGTATAAAGGTACTTGATGGCCATCAGATACGTTAGATGATGAATTCGAAAGGAAATGGCGAATTTGTGTATTTAATTCAAGGGCCCATCACAGCACGAGTCGAGTACCGGGACCAGAACGCCGCAGCAAAGTGGTGTATTGGTTACAACAAAAACTTGTTAAACGGTTCTCACTTATGAATGGGCAGTTGTTGACTTTTTCCAGTCATTTGACTGAACAATTGAATCTGGGTATATTGTTCCCGATCGCCGACATTGTGCAGTAGGTGTTTGAATTTGAAATAAATAGAGAAAATTATAGCTATGGAGATTAATTCATATGCAGAATCGTTAATTCTGGATAAAACGAAATTAAACCAATTTATTAAATATATTTAAAAGTTGAAAACTTTACAAAAGCGTCTTATAGCTACAAACACATCAAAAGCTGCTAACTAGATTTAGTGACATGGTGCAACACTTAACTTCGATACAAATTAACTCTACGCTAATTTTGAAGTTTTCATGAAAACTAATAAACCCTCCATAGGATTTTCTCTGATTTCATCAAAAAGTTGCTTTTTGCTTCTTCGGATTTTTTACACAAAATTTTGAAAATTTTATATGGTTCAAAGATCATGAATACTTTAGAATTTTTCCTTAAATTCTTCAGCGAAATTGTAGAAAAAGTGTTGAAAATGGAGTGTTCAACGCAGGTTTCAGTGGTGGAATAGAGTTATTTTTATTCATGTTTTGTCATGACATAACTACACAATTCATTAGCGATTGCTATCGTCGCACTCGCCGCTTATCATATTCCCTCGTTCAGAACTGAGTACATCCGGGATTGTACTCAGTTCTGAATGAGTAATAACAGAAACTACTCATTTCTGTGTGAATATTCTGAGTTATCCTCTTGGAATATCTGGCAACACTGCTGAGTTACCACGAACTCAGTTTGAGTCGTTCAGGTTTAACGTGTGGATGATGTAAAAATTTGTATTGTGTACCGTGCAAGAAGCGCTGCTGGATAGCTTCGATTCGTCCAGCTTCTTTCTGATAAAAAGGACACCAAACAGCTAATGTGTAGTCAAAAATGGAACGAACTATGCAGCAATACAGACATTCAAGGCAGTACCCGTCTTCGACGTCTTTGGTCATGCACAACAGGAATCCAAGGTTTGTAGAAGCTTTGTCGACAAAATAGTTCGTGTGAGTCTTGATCGTTCACCCTCAACATTCTGATAGAAAACGTTAAAAGAGTCGGTCGATTCAAAAGCAGAACATGAACGACGATCACTAGAAAGGCAAATTCCATTATGCGGAATAGGACTGTCGGTGATATAAGAACAATCCCAATTCACCTGAGCTTTCTGATGCGAGTAGACAGGGTATTCCTACGCATGACATTACGCTACCATCCTTTAGCTTTACGCAACGTGATGTCCTATCTGAACTGGAAAAGCTGAACGTCAAAAATGGTCCTGGAACTGATCTACTTCCACCAGTATTCTTGAGGGGATGTGCAGAATCATTGAAGCTGCCTATCTGTGGTATGGAAGACCGCCTCGATAACTCCGATACATTAATCCGGTTGTCTTAATTTCGAGGAAAATTACCGAGGAATTTCAATCCTGTGTTGCATAGCCAAAGTCTTTGAGAGCATGGTTCACTCGGTGCTCAATAACGCCACTCGTCACTTGATCTCTGACTATCAACACGGATTCGTTAAGAAGCGATCCTCTCGCGTCCTCTCAAAAATCGACAGAGCATGCAAAAAATTGAGAGTTGAGTTACCAAACTTAGAATAAAACGGTTAATTTCGGCGACACTCCAAAAGAACGCAAGAATTCTCATTCGGTTTGTCCTGCCGAGATACCTAGAGGCAACGAATACGAATGCGTACATGCGAAATCTTTTTGAATCGTACTCTCGTACGATGTGGTCGCATTTATCTCCGTTTTTTTTATATGCATACTTTCAATCGTAGCAGTCGACTTCGCTCGCAGGCAGGCAGACACGCGTCTCGAAGAGAAACATACAAACACGGTTCGGGTTGTTTTCGTGTGTTTCTCTGGAGGGCGTGTCTTAGATTATTTCGTGTCACTCACCCAAGGCACGCGTATGGTGTGTTCCTCTCTGCCGATTAGATGATGCAAAATCGCAAGAGAGATCGATGCGATCCCTCTGTCGATTTGAGTTTCCTCTCTGCCGATTCATGTTAACTGGGAAACTGCGCGACTGAGTCGATGGGCTCTGAGGTCTCCAAAGTGCTCAATTTATTGCTTCCCAGTGGAGAAAACCAAAAAGCGGTGGCTAATCCTCCCAAAATCGATGAACTGTCCTAGAATTATATGTAAATAGCTCGAGTCTCGTCGTCATCAGCTGAGATGGAAACCGAATGATTCCCACCGACCTACCAGACTCTTAGTGAGTATACTTGAAAACATCAGTGCTGTTGAAGACCGAACCGTGTAGATCAAATTCGGGGTAGTAGCTGCCAAAATCGGCTGGATAAGTTGAACCGATGGAACAGGAGTCACAAGCCGTCCGTTAAAATTTTTTGGCTGATACACAAATTCTCAGATGACATACCCGCAGGCCAGGTCTTTGGGACAATGCAACATTTTTGTAGACTAGAGTCAAAGCAGCGGGATACTATTTCGCAAACATCCTGGTCCGATAACAGAGGCTGAAGTCCAGCTAAGTATAGCCAGAATTTATGTGTTGGAGGTGAAATTACAATGAAAGGGACTGAAAGATCTCTGAGATCAACAAACTTAGTTCAAGTCATTGTATTAAAAGAGTGATACTCCATAGTTTCACGGCGACGCTTAAGTTTTGGTAATTGATACGTTTCTGGTGTCCCTGTTAGTGTAGGGAACGAGTGAAACGTCTCTGGAGGATTTTCCATCAGAGCCATGACATTAACTTTTTTAGACAATGAGTCGAGTTGAAGCGGCAGTTTCTCAAGGACAGTATCGGGGAAATCATTTTCCTGGCTGGGATTACCATCATTCATTGAATTGTCATCAATTTTACAACGGGATGCTACGTCCAAATATACTTAAAAATGCCAGAAAATTAACATATTAAACCAATTGAAAAAAATAAACCCGTGTTTTAAATTTTCTTTCAATCCATTTCAAAATCTCAAGCCCGATTGATAGTTCTTGTGTACTCGGATGCGAACGTGAACGCAAACTCACCACAGTGAAAAAATATTCCGCAGTGAAATGTCAAATCGGTAAAATATAGCGTAACATTATATAAGGGTGAAACTAGCAGTTATTTCGAAACGAGAAAAACGCGTTTGAAATTTCGGAACATGTAATCAAATGCTATTTAAAAAATCTTTCACCCTCTATCACTTTTTGTTCAAGAAATTAAGAAATGTGCATTATATTCACTTATTGTTCGTTGGTTATCAAGAAATTTATTTTTTTCACAAAATTTCAAATATTTCCGAGTTTCGTCCTTTTATGTTTTCGATTCGAGTTACGCCTGCCAGTTTCGCTTAATTGATCGGCTGTTTTTGTTTTGGTTTTGTAGTTACGCCCTGGGGGAGGAAGACTGAATAAAAAAAGAAAAAAATCTTGCAAATGTCAAATTTCTCTCATCAATCTACCGACCAGTGCGAAGGTTCAAAATTGTACTTACTTATTTAGTAATTTTCAATAAAACTTCACAGCAAAAAAAGTGTTGCGTTATTACATCAAAAACGTGCACATAACTTGAGTCGCAAATGCTACCTAATATAACATCGTTTTGATGTAAAACCTGTGACCTCGATAAGATGTAACAAAATTACACTAAAAAATTTATCGTAGTAGAGAAACATGGGAACATTTATTCAGCACAGAAACGTTGAAAAATGTTGATACAATTCAAAGGACAATATTATTTATGTAAATGGTCGTAGAACTTTCAGAAACGTGGAAAACTCTACAATTAACAAGTTTCGTTCGAACTCTTTGTTTTAGGAAAAAATGCGATAGTCAAAATGACGAAATATTTATTGAAAAATCACAATTCGCCTAACAAATGATACTCTGTACTCTGTAGGAATCTGTGCATAATTTACTGGGACATTTCAGATGGGTTAATATTCAATTAAACTGCTAATTTGATTTGTTCAGATTTATATTAATCTAATTGCAAACACTTGGCTCTTCATAGCTAAAGTTATGTTTCACAACAGCCATTTTTCTGGAAGTTCAATAACAGGATTTTCACAATTTTAGTTCATGAGCGCTATAAAACGCATCTGTTATCCTTGGGATACGTTTAGAGGTTTTCATTTGTTGGCCTTTCCTTAGCGATCACATCAAAGTGTAGCTATTATAAAAAAGTCTAACTTCAGACTCCGAACAAAACAATTGTCTCTTCTGACGCTGAATTTCGATACTGGCCTCGGATCGGCATGTTCGGCATGAAGAAATTCTCGGGATATTGCGTTGTGCCTAAAAAAATAAAAGAAAACGTGAATATCAAGGCTTAGCGGGTATGAAAAAATAATCATAATAGGACTTACTCTCCTTTCTGAAGATTTAAAACTCCTATCCACACTCTTTGTACTTTTTTTCTTCGGAATAAATTTTCTGGAACCAAAAAAATATGAAAATCAGTGAATAACACTGGATTTGCTTAAAAATAAGCAACAAATCGATATATCTTACCAGTAGATTGGTTGCCTCTGAGCCTCAGAAACCCTTCCGGAGTTTTGGATATGAAAATTATTTTGTTGACAGTTATGAGCTGCTTCGATGTGATTACATTGACGATGTAATATTACATTAACAGACATGTTTAAAATTGTGTACATCGATTAGATGTAATAAACGAACAGTTGAGTAGTATCACAATAAAAAAATCATAATATTACATATTGTGGCTAACATCCGCTCAATTTACATCGGCCATCGTCACATTATTTTTTGCTGTGTTGTTTGATGCTGAAAAGCACTTGTTTTGCAAAAAAACAATGATTCAATTAGGTTTTGTTTTGCTCTGGCAAATTATTGCATAATCAGGCGTATTGAGTCACTCAAATTTCGACAAAGTTTTGAAGCTGATAAATAAAAATGGTTTGATTAATGGTTGTTCTAAAAATATAGCTAAATCTAAATTTAGCATCTAAACAATTGAGTTACATGACTCGCTACACGAAAGTGATCATCTAAAGTTAAAATTTGAACGATTACAAATCTTTTAAACAATTGCTGGCTTTACAGCAACAGTAAAAAAACGATACAGAAAACGATACAGCAAATTTCAGTCTTCCTCCCCCAGGTTACGCCCTTTGGTCCTACTCGAAAAAACTAATTAGGCCGTTTTGTCAATTGTCACACACGGTCAACTCAGTTATGCCCAGGGTTGCCAACGTTTTTTTCCAAAATTCAGGTAGCTTGAAAATAAAAAATAAGGGAAAGTCAGGCTAACATAAAATGATCGAGCTGAGTGCTTTTTTTAAGGGATTTTAACTCCACAGGAGGCATTCGTCCGTATATCGAGCTGAGGGCCTTTTTTAGTCACCGTTGTAAAATGTTGACTAGCTATCTGACATTCTAACTAGCTATCTGCTCACTGTCTCTTCAACCTTAAACATGATATTTTTTGTATTCATGCCTTTTATTCATATTTCATATCACAGATTGATCAGCTTTCACACGTTTAACTGATGAAATATCGCGTTTTCAAATATGTGATATGTGATTCAGCAGTTTTTTTAAAATTTACTTTTTGGACTTGTTTATTCAAACTTTAATATTTGAGATACTAACCAAAGCCTTTGGCAAAATCATAGTAGTTCTCGCGAAATTAAGTTTAAATGTAGCAAATTACAAAAGTTTAAAATATAAGCATGAATAGTTCTATAAACTTCGAACAATAATTCCGATTTCTTTAGAAATGTGAACGGATGTGTGCATTCGAAAATCATCAATCCTCTAGTCAAATAATTTTGATAAAAAGTATGTACATTTACGCAAGTTACGCAAAATCTAAAATTAATATTGTAATTTGAATGAATTTTAATTTACACACTAGTACTGTTACATATAAAGTCACATATATTTTAGAAATGTCAAATGGACTCAGGTAAAAGTGCGATAACACAAGGCAAGGAAATTAAAATTCTCCTCAGGGTGCCAAAGCTTTGAAAATAAGATTTGACAAATTTGGAGACGCAATTGACATAGATATGCAATAGTGTTTTGTTTTAGATCAGCTCTGGTTTTCGGAATAACTTTTGAAAGTAGGTATAAATTTATGATAAAAAACTTCGAGTTCAGGCCGCCAAAATCTTCTAATACTAACTATAAAACTTTGATAAAAGATTTGAATCTAAGTGTGAAGTTTTTTATTTCAAGGTTGAAGTGACGACGAGCAAGCACTGAATTCACGTTCAAAAACCAGGCAAATTCTGAAAAATCGGGCACATTGGCATCTCTGGCCCTACCCGAATAAAAAAATAACCCCATTTTGAAAAGGCGTAACTTCACGTTCCAACGGAAATCCATCAACAGGAGGTTTTGCCGAATTTAATGTTGTCAATGATCTATGTTTTTTTTTAATTCAATGTACTCCGGCCGTCCGCAGGGTCCCTGTTCATTTTTCAAGCATAATATTTCAAAAGGGTGAAACTGCCAAATGCAATCAAATCGAGTTATCTATCGTTTTCAGTAGACGGTTACATTAAGGTTGCCAGATTGCCCGGTTTTATCCGGGTTTGCCCGGATATTTTATAGAAAATTTGGCAGCAATCCGGCCCGGCCCGGTTGCCCGGATTTTATTTTATTTAGCAAATCAAAAAAAATAAATAAATAAATTGTGTTGTAATTTTTTTTCTTTTGCCATCAAAACAAAAAAATTTGAGCAGATTCTGCAGAAATAATCATTAAAGGCGTTTTCGAGGACTAAAATACGATTTAAAATCTGTTTATGAATTTTGATGGAAATTATTTTTTTTCAATTTTTTTATTTTGATTTTTGTTGAATAATTTCTGGGTTGTGACAAAATTTGCTCGGATTTTTAATTGTCAATTAAGAAATGAAATGCCTGGATTTTGCCAAGTTTTTATAAAAAAAATGCTCGGTTTGTCCGGCTTTGATACGTGCCGAAAAAATTCTGGCTACCTTAGGTTATATCATTAATGATCTAAGAATAAATTTCACTAGAATTTTGATAAAACTAGCTTATGAAATTTGAATTTTAAAAGGGCGAAACTACCTTTGTATTCCTAATCTAGTTTTTCGAGTTACGCTGGGCGAAATTATTCTTTTGTTTCGAAGAACGGCGAAACTAGTTCGAATTTTTAAAATGAACTGAACTGAACAAATTAAAAATGAACTGAATAGCATCTTATTTATACATTTAAAACGCATCGTTCAAAAAAGCCAAAAATGCAACCTATCAAGAAAAGATATCCTAGAAGGTGAAACCTACAAAGCAAACTCCCGAATGAGTTCAGGTTCAAAAGTAATTGCAATGATGTTTGATGTCACCGAATTGGATCATCCCGGGCTACAATGCATAGGCAAATAAACCTTTGCAAATCTTCTATGATTTCCCTCCACGTCATGCATCGGAACAATTTAATCTTTTCTTTTTTTCTTGCTGCTTCGTCTGTCTATTCTTCCCTACAGCAACACCCATATCATCCACTCATAAGTTTTCCCGCAAAGATTGACGCGATTTTTCTGCCTCCGACCGCGGTCGTTGTTGCTTTTCTTTGATGTTGAGCATTTAGGAGGTTTCATATTATCGGTAGAGTTTTTTTTCGATGTTGCAGCTTTTCCTTTCGTGTCATGTCAACTCTTGATTTCTTCTTTTCTTTGAAGAATGCACCCTGTTGAACTTATCCTGGACTACCGGATACTACCGTCAAATGGAGATACGCGTAGAGCTAGTTATGCTTTAATCCTGAAATGAGAAATTAATTCTAGTGGAGCGTTTATTTCCTCTGAAACCTTGCATTGCTCTCATATTTGAAAGAGTCATAAACAGACTAGGTAGGTTCAAAACTGTAAACATTTGTCTAGCGTTTGGAAAAATCGTGCCAATTTTACTCGTAGGATATGATGTCGAACAAATTTTCTTCAAATACGATTTTTATTCATAAATAGTTAATTAGAAAAAAAAACTTGTTGTAAATTGAATATTTTGCATGGACCTTCTTAATCACTTATCCAATGACGTGCCCTAGAAACTATTCTTTTCTAAGGGAAAAAACACATTTTTTTATATTCAGGGCTCTTTTTAAATATTTTTGATTCCTAATTTAAGTAATTAAATAATATTTCAGAGCATGTTTTTAAAAAAAGTCTACCTGGGTTAGCGTAAAGTCGATGACGGAATGTTCAATCTCAAGTTTGAAAAAGATATAACGCTGTGAACCGAAAACTCGTCGAAGCTTCCAAAGAGCGTGGAAAAATCAACATACCTTAATAACATACGTCTAAAGATTGTGAACTGATGATTAATAAGATATGCCATAACTAATTTGGACAAATTACTATCGACAGTTTTGCCCCTTTCCAGTTTTTTTTCCCTGGTCCACTGCCACCGTCCCCATGTTGTTGGGAAAAAGCAAACCCCGGACATAAACAGGTCGATCGAAGCAAAGACTTATCGAGCCAGCATGATCTTGAACTCGTAGATCTCGCTGTCCATTCGAGTAATCCAGCTCAGCTCAATTGAATCCGAACCGTAGGTAACAGTTTGTTAGCTTTTCGTTCGAAGCCAAGTCGAAAAAGGCGCAACATTCCAATCTCAATTGTCAAACATCGGGCTAATTCGAGAGCTAGAGCTTGAACGATTGACGGCTGAACTCACGATTCAACCCAATGGCTATTTGGCTTCAATTGAGATGTTAACGGCAATCTCTCTATATCAGATCAGTTGGAATTTAAGATGCAAATCGGGCCATGTAATTATGTGTGGCAGCAAGTGACATTTCGAGATGACATCATGATGATAATAAAATGAATCACAGTTGAACTGTTATTGATTATTTCGTTTTGGGAAAAAATACTTTCATGACGAATCCTTGGAAATCTATTTATTTTCAGGTTTTTTTTTTTCAATAAAAACACTCACGAACATGACAATTTTTTATTTGTTTCCCTCAACAGTTCAATAGAATTAAATTCCTAAATATCGTTTAAAATTTTTTAACAGTTCTTTATTTTACACGAAATTTACACAATCTATTCAAAGGTAAGTTTAATAAAAAACTTGTTATTTTCTATTAAAATTTTATTAAAATCTCAACCATTAATAGTTCAAAACACGATAAAGTAACTTTAGAAACGATAAAATTACAGCATTGTTCTCTCATGGAATAGAAAATTAAAAAAAACGTCCTGCTCCTCCATTCTGATCGAGAATTATCAACTCGGGTTTGAATTGGAAAACTGTTGCATCTTTCATCGATACTTTTTTTTGTCGTTCTCTCCTTTTACTTATCATTTGATGGCATCTGTTATAGAGGGGGATACAATTTACTGAAATATGCTTTGTGCTATGAGCCCAGATGCTGGAATAAAATCTCCATTCACTACCAATTTCTGAAGTCGATACCATTCAAGTTTTTAACAATATTGAAGAAAAATTCTGACAGATATTAATTCATCGCCGGGTTTCGGCGGGTTTTAGAATCAAAAATTTTTAAACAGTTGTTTAGACTTTACGAGCTATTCTGGCTTTCTTTATTCCTCAGTGGACACTAAAATTTTGATTTTAACATTAAATTGTCATCTTATTTACAATATTTAAAAACCTTACAATCTACTGACCTCGCATGATCATGCCAACTGAAAATCAAGAATCCTAAACTTGATACAAAATCAGAAACACGAAAATATGTAGAAATACAATTTTGGTTATAGGAATATGAAACCAAAACCTCCAAAACGGGTTTAAAATTTAATATTCAGACCTGATTTTCTATAAGGTTGCCAAATTGCCCGGTTTTAACCGGATTGTCCCGGATATCTAATATAAAATTTGGAAAAAGTCCGGTCCAAATAGGTTGCCCAGATTTCATTGGAAAATGCCAAATTTTGCCCGGGTTTGTTCTCATTCTCATTCTTAAGGGGGGGGGGGGGGGGGGGGGGGGGTAGGGTCTAACGGCTATAAAAAAAACACAATTTTCACGATTTTTTTTCTAGAGCTATCGTTCAAACAAATGTATTCAAATTTTTTGCATTATACAAAGCATTGTTAAAAGAACATTTAGTAATTTTTTTGTAGAAAAATATTGAAAAATGAGCCGGTGACGGAGCACTTTCGAGGATGCCTTTTAAAAAAACAGGATTTGCGGTGGACACTGTATCTCAGCACAGAATCATCTGAAGTCAAAAAATCAGAGCAAAATATTTTTAATAGATGTTTTTCTGGACCCCAACGTTTTTATTTAACTTAAAAAAACTTTTATGAAATTTTTATGGCTGCTTGAAGTAAAAACTACGATTTTTCACGAAAAAATCCGCCATTTTTCACCTGTAAAATCTCCCCAAAGTTAAAAAACAAAAAAAAAACAAAAACGTTGGGGTCTTGTATTTTATATGTAGAAAACATGTTCCAAATTTGAAAAGAATCGGATAAGTAGTTTTCAAATGACGATGTCCACGGGCTTTAAAAATGTGCTTTCGAGAAAAACGCGTTTGAAGTTTCTGCTCTTGCTTTCTTGCAGTATTAGATAGGAGGAGATAAAGGCCTATAATTTCTACAGTTTTGCTTCAATTGACTTGAAAATTTGACACAACATTCTTGAAATGTTTTACAATAAGAAAATAAAAAAATAAAAAAATCGATTTTTTGAAAGTGTTAGACCCTACCCCCCCCTTAAATCAAACTAAAAAAAACAAAAAAAAATGTTGTAATTTTTTTTAAAATTTATGCGTCCAAAATTTTCGCAGTAAGTTTTAAAAAATGGTCATGAACGGTTTTTAAGTTTTTTTTCAAAATTTTTGATGAGCAATTCCTAGGTGTTGACCAAAATTGCCCGGTTTTGCCTGGATTTGGTCGACAATTTTGAAATCAAATACCCGGATTTTGCAAGGTTTTTATATGAAACAGCCCGGATTTGTGTGGCCTGGATATGTGCCGGAAAAAAAAATCTGACAACCTTATTCTATGAACAAGTGAGAAAATTTTGAAAAACTGTTGCAGAATTTTTAACTTGGAAAAGGTTTTGGAGGGTTTTGTATTAGTTTTTAGTTCAGATGGTTACTCTGGAATATCTTTGCTCTATTATCATAATTTGATTATGAATTAAGAATTTTGTTTGTAGAGTAGAATACCTCGCTTGCTTTTTTTGACCGCCCCCGTTCCTACGGCCGGCAGTAACGGTAGTAATAGTAATATTATGCATGCAGAAAAATTCAAAATATGAGCGCTAATAATCATAGCAGCTTTGTCTACTAGCGACACGCCGCATACGCCGCGACGTTGAAAATAATAACGACGCACCGCAAGTTTCCTAGGAGACCTGGAGCATGCGATTGATGGCCTAAGGAAAATGTACAGTAAATTGTAGTAGGTATCTCAGGAGTCGCTGCTTTACTTTGTCAGAATAAAAATCATTATTAAGTTGTTCTCCAAACCAACAAGTCTTGTCTCTACAAATTGGCGACGAGCGAAAATTTTTTTTCAACGCCCATCGGAGATTTTCCAAGACTTATCCAGGATCAACGCCTCTCGGAGATTTTTCAAGACTTATCCAGGATCCAGATTTATCCACTAGCAATTAGAAATTAAGATTTTAGAAATGGCTTGGCCAATGGTAAGTTGTTTTTCTTTTCTCTCTCTCAAACAATTTCATAAATCTGAAATTGTGTGTGCCAGCTAGTGATGCCGGCGGAATACCTCAGACACAGCTTAAGGTTTTCGAGATGTGGGAACTGTTTCCAAGACCCAGTAAAACGGGAATTCTCGGAACAGTTCTCAAAGTGTGGAAACCTTTAGATTTTCATGCAGTCGAAAATAAATCCTGGCTGGAGGTGCCTCAGACACAGTGCAGGGTTCTCGAATTGTGGGAACTGTTTCCGAGACCCGATAAAACGGGAAATTCTCGGAACAGTTGCCCAAAGTGTGGAACATTCGATGTTTCCATGCAGTCGAAAATAAATCCTTGGCTGGAGGCAAATTAGGTTCTCGAAATGTGGGCGCTTTTAGCTACCCAAAGTATGGTAATTTGTACCATGCAGTCGAGTGTAAAGCCTGATTGTAAAGGAAATTTTTAAAAGAAATCGAAATTAGAGTTATATTTTCTTTTGAATTAGTTCTTGAGAGAGAGAGAGAAAGAGGATAAATTAAGATCCATTAACATTAATTTTCAATCAATATCTAGGTAAACCCATTAATATCGCCATTTATTGAATGTGGTGAAGGATGTGTGGCAGCTCGTTGGGAAGAATGGCGTCGAATGTTTGATGCCTACGTCGATTGGAGAGGTATCGAGGATCATGAAGGGAAATTCAAAACTCTGGCTCTGTTCGGAGGACCCGATATCAGGAAAATAATTGACCGGTCTGTTGTACAATCTGACCATCTGATGGGTAATCGTTATCAAGCTGCTTTTCAAAACGGATTGGTCGAGAGGCAAAATCGAAGTCTTCTGAAAACAATCAAAATATGCGTTGCTTCTAGAAGAGATTGGAAAGCAGATCTTCAAGACTATCTACATGCTTACCGCTCAACACCTCATTCTGTCACAGATTATACACCTTCAGAATTATTTTTTGGATTTAATATTCGCGATAAATTACCTCACGTTAGACGAAAGATCAACATAAAACAAGCCATTAAAAATGATAAATTAAGAAGAGAGAAAGGAGAAATATATACAAATACAAGGAACAGTGCTAAACATTGTAACACTGATGTAGGAGATCTTGTAGTCGTGAAAAACTTTGTCAAAAAGAGCAAGTTAACAACAAACTACAGTCCAGTCGAACATACAGTTCTAAGTAGAGAAGGAACTCGCTTGAAACTAAAAAACATGGAAACAGGGAAGATAACAGATCGACACATAAATCACACAAACCGCATTAGAAGTAATAATCCTTTACTGATTAACTTACCAACACATTCTCAAAATGATAACTCGACAAGAAATATTGAATCATCAAGAAGTAAGCGACAAAGAACGAAATAAATGAAGCAGTTAATGAAAATAGAAAAAGGGAGAGGTTGTAGTATCTCAGGAGTCGCTGCTTTACTTTGTCAGAATAAAAATCATTATTAAGTTGTTCTCCAAACCAACAAGTCTTGTCTCTACATAAATAACATAAACAATGTTCTAGTAGTACATCGAAATCGCCTACTGGACTGAAAAAAGAAAAACAAACCTGTGAATGACAGATATCTCGCTAGTAAAAAAGCGTCGCTAGTCCTACTGTCGCTATTCGGTTTGGTGCTATACACATAATATATACAATGTAAATTGCACATTGTACATAACTAAGGCATTTTTAAAAATTAACTTACGGGTTTTTTCGGGATTCTTCAGGTTTTCCTCAAAATTTAAATTGTGGTCCATTTTTGCTGTTTAAAAATATATATTTTTTTATATATATAAAAAAACATTCCGATGTTTTGAAATTAAATGTTTTCTCAATTTACATTAAAACGTATTTCAAATGCAAAATGTCATGTTTCAACGGAAATCATAAAACATCACATCAAAACGCATTGAAATTTAATCAGCCTTTCAAGTAAAACATCGAAAAAAAAATCGAAAATTTGCTGCGACAATATGTTTCTGTTGTTATCAAGAACTGTTAGTTTTCCATGCAAAAATAGAGAATTATTGACATAACTTCCCAGATAACTTTTTTTTTGTAGACGATGCTTTGAAACATTTAAAAATCACTCTTTTTATATGAAAAGCTGACAAAACTTCATTACGTTATGATTTCCGTTTGAATATGACTAAATTACGTGCAATGTATATAAGACCCAGTTTCAACCGCGAAAGAATCTTAAATACCTCGAAACAAATTTTAAATCTAGAAAAAATCACATGTTTTCAACGCGCTAAAATTAATCAAATTTAAAATTTTGGGGCAAATCCGAAGACCTAAAGACGACAGAATTGGTTCACTTTGAAATTGAACACGTGCGTTAGTATAAGATCGAAGTTCAAGAATTCCTCCTGCCAAACCCGAAGGCCTGACTGTTCTTCTGGTAGCATAGCAATTTTACATTTAAAAGGATCTACAAATAATTTGAATGTAGGTAGGACAGAGGTGGGCTAAATGCGCATACTAAGAAAAATACTAATTTTCTCCCATGTTCCAATAGATAGGAGTCTGAAATCTATATGCACATGAGCGGACATCTGTTTTATATACGTTAGAGCAATTTTTTGATGAAATCTGTTACAGTTTTTGCGAAAATGATTTAATAAAAAACGTATTCGAAATATCTGATTTCCGAAACCGCGCCGGCTAAATGCGCATATTTATGATTGTAGCTACATTTCAGTTCCACTTGCAATATTTTCGTTTTATTTAACTGGATGTGGTAGAAACTGATATTAAGCATACGTCAAAGCTGAAATTTTGGCGGAATTTTTGATATCACTAGTTCTTTTGCATAAAACATAGCTAGGGATGCAAAATGACCATATTGCATGCCAAAATATTGTTCATATCGTATTTTTATCAGGTCAGCATTGAGCTCAATTATTTTCACTGTATGATTGTAATTAGAGCTTGAATTTAATGTTTCAATGATTAAAAGTTGAAAATTGATATGGCTAATATAAAGAGTGATACGGTAAAAATTTGGTCTAGGGAAAACACGTGTAAATCGGTGAAATCGTTGATTTAAAAAATCAAAATTAATTTCTTTTTCAAGTTTAATTAGTATAAAATTCAGGAAAAATATTCAGATAGGCATCCGCTTTTCCAAATCCGAATTGCCGGGCCTTACGCTTAACCCCTGCCATCAGATTTTGTACAGCCACCTTGTCCACCTTCTTCGCCGCAGAAAGCCAGTTTGCCTTGAATTGATGCTCGTCCTTAGCAGTTTTTTTAGTCTTCTTTAGGTTCCGCTTGACAATACCCCAGTATTTCTCAATTGGGCGGAGCTCTGGCGTGTTGGGAGGGTTTTTGTCCTTGGGAACCACCTGCACGTTGTTGGCGGCGTACCACTCCATGGCCTTTTTACTGTAATGGCAAGATGCCAAATCCAGCCAAAACAGTACGGAACAACCGTGTTTCTACAGGAAAGCCAGCAGACGTTTATTTAAACACTCTTTCACGTAAATTTCTTGGTTGACAGTCCCGGAAGCTATGAAAATGCTGCTTTTCAAGTCACAGGTACAGATGGCTTGCCAAACCAGATATTTCTTCGCGAACTTTGACAGTTTCATGTGCTTGAAAATATCTGCTACCTTTCCCCTTCCTTTTGCCGTATAAAACTCCTGTCCCGGAAGCTTCTTGTAGTCGGCTTTGACGTAGGTTTCGTCGTCCATTACCACGCAGTCAAACTTCGTCAGCATCGTCGTGTACAGCCTCCGGGATCGCGCTTTGGCCGTCGTATTTTGTTTATCATCGCGATTTGGAGTCACTACTTTCTTGTAAGTCGATAGTTTGGCTCGTTTTTTGGCTCGATGCACGGTTGTAGACGATACATCCAGCTTATTTGCGGCATCTTGGGGAGAGAGGTTAGGGTTTCGCTTGAAACTACTGGCTGCTCTCTTTGTCCTCTCAGCGGCTTCCGGTTTTCGATTTTCCCCCGATCCAGACTTCCTGGCTGTTGACAAACGTTTCCCAAACACTTTAATTACATTTGAAACGGTTGATTTGACAACTTTTAGCGATTTTGCCAGCTTTGCGTGCGAGTAGCTCGGATTTTCGCGATGCGCGAGCCAAATTTTGGTACGCTGCTCTTCTTCCTTGGACGGCATTTCGACAACTGAAGAGTGAATTCCAAAATCAAAATAGGAGCAACATTCCACACACACACACACACACACCTTAAAAATGAGGGGTGTTCAGGTATTTTCAATGCAAAATTGAAAGAAATACGTCAAGATGATATTGACTAAATTTTGACCGTATCACCCTTTAATTTTTCTTCATATAAGCATTCAACTTTCCTGATATGGGCATTCAAAACCTGTCTCTCGTTCCAATATCTTATCACTTTCAACTTTATTATAAGCTTGAATTTGTAGAATTTCTGATTTCTAGATGAATTAGAATGAAAAACCATTAACGTTGTTTTTTACAGAATCTGTACGAATCTGTTCGCACGTTTATTAAAGTTTAATATATTTTAACAAAACTGTTAAAAATACTGAATCAAAGCAATCGAAAGATTCCTTTTAATTCAACCACGGTTAATGAAAAGTTCATATACCAGTATTTCGATAGCATTTTACTACCTTCTTAGTGAACGTTTTCGATACCGAATATAAATCGAAAACGTTTACTGAAGAAAGTAGTAAGTTGCTATCGAAATACTGGTATATGAACTTTTCATTTACCGTGGTTGAATTAAAAGGAATCTTTCGATTGCTTTGATTCAGTTGAATCATTCAACCAAGTAGGCTCACAACACAACAGAGTAAAAATACTGAATTTAAAAAAAAAAATCGCCTTTGTATAACAATAAAAAAAACTTCATGTCATGTGTCGGAAGCTGATTACCCTCTAGCTGCACTGATTGGATATGTTGATCTATCAGCCATTTCGTCAAACGGCTGTATGCGTATATTACCCAACATGCGCATTTAGGAACACTTCGCCCTACGTCTATCAAGATCTAAATAATCCCGCATTGTAAGTTTTATAAGATGTCTTACAAAATTGTATCCTTGATGCTATAAAAATTGTAAAACATGGTGGCAATATTTCGAAAACAAAGCTTACATTGAAAAACAAGCTACAAACAAATATTGTTCTGTTCTACTTTCTGTCTACATCATTTCATTTTTAATCCAAACACAAATATCAAAACCCCTCCCTCCCCATTAAAATTAACGAAAAACCCGAAGGAGGAAATAAATTAAGTTTTGAAAACTTCATGAAATTTCATGAAATTTCATGAAATTTCATGAAAATTTTGACAAATAAATAGAATAATAAAAAAATAAATTCTACAGGAACTACAAAACTGTCCTTCGTGAAAATAAATTCGAAAAAATACGTATTTCCTCAGACAAGAGGGGTGCTCAGTTCGCCCTGAGTGCTAGTTATGCCTTTACCGCCCCTACGTACATTTGATTAAAAAATTACGTTTTTTTATAACTGCTCAGTTCTTAAAAATATAATGTAATGCGGTGTAGCCAACATCTGTAGTTTAAGTTTGGGCTTTCGAAATTATTTTTTCGAACGAAGAAAAAACAATATTCTTCCAAGATCAGAGCTGCTATCAAACGTCTCTTATCTGCCCTCATTCCTTCCTGCACCCGAATTTGGCTGCGGGTTCCACAGCAAGACAAATGAGCGGAAGTTGTAAACGGACAAGATAAGAAAGGTGACATTAGTGCGTCGTCTTTCTTCCCACACTCTGTTTGGGATGGCGGGCGTTTTTCTTCCGGATTAATGGTGGTCTTCATGTTGTTTTGCGTACAATTTTCCCTGTTTTTTCTTCTTCTTTTCTCTAGTTCCCCCCACTTTCCGGCACTAAGAAGTGGCCGGTCTAGGTCCCGGAGCAGCGTTTCTGGTGGAGGTACTGCTGCGTGCTTCCGATGGGTTCCGCCAGCATCGAGTAATGGACAGAAACCGGCATACAGTTCCATTTTGTAGGCCGTAGCTCGGACAAATTTGGGTGAAAAATAATCTTCCTTTTTTCGGTCAAGCCGCCTGCCTGCAGATCTCATCTCCGCCGATTCGCTAGTTGTGGTTTGTCCATCTGAAGAAGCTACTGCCGCGTCTGGTCTGGTGATTTATTATCCGCCAAGGAGGAGGGAAGCGATTTTCTTTCGGATTTACTTCCGCTATTTTCGCCCCTTGGAAAATCTGGAAGCAGGAAGCCCTCCCTAATGACGTGTTAGTGCCGCAAACGTTCGAGCAGCATGCAATGGATGGAGGAGAAATTAATTATTATGCCATTTCTATCCCCGGGAGCGCAGTTCCGTGGCCAAGTACTTGAAGCACTTTTAGGCGCATGTTGAGAAGTTGTTCCAAGCTGTGTGTGCCAGAGCAATTCAAAACGTATCAGCAGAGCGGATGAGAAGACGAAAAAAATAATATCACAAAGCATAAATCGGATTCCTGCCAGGCGGCTGCAGATCCGCGAAATGCCGCAATCGACGACGCTGAAGATCCGGATGATGCTGTTGATGCAGATGATGATGATGATGTGATGAAGTGTGTAATTAGTGGTCTATCAAAATTCATTCCAGCAGCCGCAGCTCAAGTAGTGGCTGATGCACACGTGTGTAGGAGGTTGAAACCCAAGGCAACGACGGAACGCCCCTGCACGTGCACACCTTTCCTGAGCAGACGAAGATGCGGTTGTCATCATTTGGTGTAAATTAGCTACATCCACACGATAGAAATGTAATAATCTTAGATAGCACTTCGGGATATATTTGTGCAAATTGCTTCCCGTATTAATTTTATAAATCAAACATAATGTCAAAATATTATTCTTAGCTTGACCCTATTAAATCTATTTTATTTGTAGAAAAATTCAAATTTTTAAACATGTGGTGATTAACTCATGGCCATGGAAATGGGGGTGGGATAGTTTTGGGAGTTAACCCCCTCCCCCCCCCTCTCTTTGAAGGTCCAGGACAGGAAAGGTTTGTACTCTACACTCAAAATTTTATATTCCTAATCAAATTTTGATGATTAAGTAAGGTTTTTCAAGAGTAACAATCTTGACTTAGAACTGATGCCAAAACCTCTAAATCAGAATTTTGGTACAGTTTTTCTAAAAATTCAGAAAAGAGAGGGCCTCTCTTACATTTTTTTACATAACTCAAAAACTAATCAAGCAAATGGAAACAAATTTTTCATGGGATGTTGTTAGGGCAACAGAAATATTTCATTGAATATTTTGCACCCATCCCATCTTATAGTGGGGAAATGTAAAGAGGAGAGAGTGGTTCCTATACAGTTTTTTTTACATAACTGGAGAACTAATAGAACAAATTGAACCAAATTTGGCTTGGGAGATTATTTGGGAACGAGAAATGTATTTATGAGTATTTGAGAATCCTCCCTCCTTCCAATGGGGAAATAAAAGAGCGCGAGGAGTCCTTTCTTGCATTTTTTTTTTTTACATAACTGAAGAACAATTCGAGCAAATGGAACTAAATATGGCATAGAATGGTATCAGGGTACGATAAATGTTTCTCTGAACTTTGTTTTCCTTCTACTCTTCCAGTGGGGAGATAGGAAGAAAGAGGGGGCTTCTGTACAACTTTTAGCATAATCAGAAAAGTATTCAACCAATTGAATTGCAAGAAATATTTCTATGAATATTTGAGACCCCTTCCTTCTTCTATTGGGAAGATAGGAAGGGAGGAGTGAGGCTGCCATACAATTTTGATTGCATATATTTTTTTTTTAATTCAAAATATTCTTTATTGAGCATTTTTACTTTTACAAGTTTAAATTTGCCGGGGGTCAATTATACAAACTAAATATTCATGGATTAGGAGACGGGAGGTCAGGATTTGGGAAGGGAAGTGGAGTGAGGATAGGTTTTCAAACGGCTTGCGCTCCGTGCTCGGGTCGTTATTGTACAGTTGTCGCCAACTGCGTGTAGATTTGCATCTACTACTTTTTCTACCGGCACGGGAGGGGGAGGCTGCGAGGTAATTCTCTTCCTTGGGGGGGAATCAGAATCCTGCACGGGAACTGGCATTTTGGTGACTGCAGTGAGGTGATCTCGTTTAGAAATTTGCTTCGTTGTTTGTTGCTGCTGTTGGTGGCTTTCGTGTTGGTCTGAATCTTTCTGTTGCGGCGGCGCTTTCTGGACTGGATGATCTGTACGGTGGGTATTGTGTGCATGAATTTGTCGTTTTACTACATCGGCCTAGCTGGTGTTGGGATTGTTATCTTGGATTTTTTGACGTGCTGCTGTAAGAGTTATCCTCTGATCGGTCTTCAATTTTAGAGCTGCTGATTCGAAAACCCATATCGGGCAGGATCTATCAGTGGGGGAATGATTTTGTTTGCAGTTCTTGCAGTGTTTGATTTTGGTGGTACAATTTGAGCTGTCATGATTAGATGAGCATATATTACATGCTATCTCATAATGGCATCTAACTTTTGGATGGCCGTAAGTGAAACACTTCCGACACAACATCGGTTGAGGATAATACGGTCTCGTTCTTACTCTTAGTAGCCCAAAATTAATAAACTCTGGTATGATAGTGCAGTTAATCGTTAACACCAGAGTTGGGGTGTTAACGACACCAGCAGCAGTTTTTTTTGTGATGCGACGAACGTTGGTTATTTTCTGGGGAGCAAGTTCTTCTTCTAGTTCTTTATCACTCATATCGTCAACTTCATTGCACAGAACAACAAACTTCCGCGAATTTAGTTCGGGATGGCGACCGATTTCAACTGGTGTACCATCTTTCAAAGCACTTAGAGTGAAAAGCTTTCTTCCTTGGTCCTTACTACGAATTTTGATCACGTACCACGATTTCCGCTTTTCAAAATACAGACCCCGTTCGATTTTGGCAACACGCTCGTACATTTTATGTTGCCAAAATCGAATGTTGCCAAAATCGAACGGTTTTTATTCTCACCTTGTTTTTCAGTTATTTTTACAAAATAACTATTATTATTTTCAAAAACGTTGTTTTTAGTCAATTTCTGACTATTTGTAGTAATTTTTTTTATTTTTTCATCCTGTTTTCGATGCATTTTGCACTCTTCTTGTTTTGTTTATAATGTTTGTTTTCTTTTGTCATATTTGCTGGTTTTGTCATTCTACATCATTTTGTAGTTGTTTTTTGTCATATTCAGTCTTTTGTTTGAATTTGTTTTTTAACTTTTTAAATTTTTCATCTTTTTGTCATATTTGAGTGCTTTATAATTTTTTTTTAAATCTTTGATTTTTATTGTTGCAATTTATCACCATTTCAGAACATAAAAACATATTTATGGTGTGTGTCTAAATTAAATTGGTCCTGTTATGAAGAAAACAAAAAGGTAATGTTGTTTCTAAAAACCAACAAAAAATCGAATGTTGCCAAAATCGGATGTTGCCAAAAACGAACGGGGTCTGTACCCTCCTTCCACCTTTCCTGCATATTCTTCGACCGATCTTCCAATAACGAAAGGGTTTTTTGGAAGTGTGTGGCCTGGTCTAGCACGCAAAAACATGTAGTAAAGTCTTCCTTGCAGGTTTTCAGTGTCCATCCATTCGGGAATGGTCCGACCAGGATGGTCTCCTGGTGAAGGACTCATCACTACTTTACTGAGTCACACATGCAATTAAAAAAAAATCCGTTGCCTTTTGGATCCGAAAATAGCACGCAGTATAAAACGCGACTGATCGGCTCGAAGGCAGAGAGCAAACTGTTTTGATTGCATATCTCGAGAACAATTCAAACAAATGGAACCAAATTTGGCACGTAAGAGTATTTGGGAACAAAAAAGACTTCAATCGATTTTTGGTACCACTTCCTCCTTTCAGTGGGGAGATAGGAAAGGAGCTCCTTTACAAATTTTTGCACACCATCAACTGGGGCATCATGCAACACTTTTCAACTTTCATGGCTTCTAAAAATTGAATGACCACAGATAATCATACCGCTTGTACATCAAAAGTTTTGAGGTTGATGAGACATCAAATTGACGTAGTCAGAAAAATTATTGGTACACCAGTTATTTTTAAATTTAAAAAAACATGCGATTTCTTCCTAATAAAAATAGGAGGAAGTTACAAAAAACTTTGTTTTTAATGAAAAACGTTTGAAAATTTAAGATTTTGGTTATTTGTGCTGTCATAACGCATAAAGCACCAAAGGCAGTAATTTTTGGTTTTGTTCGAATTGAATTAGACTTTTTTCTGTTAAAAATCTTTTTTGTTAATATAATAAAGGCACTGCATACATTCAGGGATAAGAAAAAGTACAAAAAAATTCTTCTAGCAAAAATCTTCAAAAATATTGTTCGGGTGGATGACATTTTAATGATTACAAACGAGTGATGCAAAACAATTATATTCCAGCGTATTGAAACGAGATTTCAATGATGAATCTTAAATTTACATTTTGATGCATTCTGGCCCAAACTGGTAACTGAATTATGAAAACAGTTATAAAACATTTGGTGATTGTCCGAAAAATATTTTTACACCATAATTGTTTGTATAGGATAAAAAAGCAATATAAAGTTTGTAGATGATCATCATCCACCAAATCAGATATACTCGCTAAAGTTTTTTACGGAATTAAAACTGGAAAATTTGCTTCAAATTCTATTGTGAATAAGTTTTGATTGCATGAATGGAATTTAATGAAATATACAGCTATTTTAGCTATTGTTGTATTGCTTCCATATGCAAAATTTTGTGACAATTCATCAGCCCAGAGATTTCCCAGCCTGGATAAGTTCCAAAAAATATCTGGTTAGCTTAGGCTGAAATCATTCCGGATGTTCTGGTTCCAAGTTTCAGTATAATAATTGAAATTTTTTGCCTATGATCGGAATTTGGATCCTGCACCTTGTTTATGATTCTTGATTTACAATCCGGATCATTTTTGTTATAAAACCCAAATGCCAATTTTGATTATGTATTTCAAACTAAAATAAGATTCACTTATCTTGTTCGAAACTCATAATTTCGAAACATGAAACGAAAAAATTTAAAACTACGAACCATTTTAAAATTCAACATAAAAACACAAGATTTCTGGCTAATGATTCAGATACAAAACTCGCTATTTAAATTATGAATTTTTGGATTTTTTTCTGGAATCAAGATTCAGAAATCGATTTGAATTTAGGAATTCAAAATTTGAATTCAGTTTCAAAATACAGAATTCAAATTTGGAATTGAAATTCAAAAATAAGATTCCGATTGTTTTCATGATTTCCGAATGATTGATTGGCATTAAACTTCAAAAACAATGTTTGTTTTTCTAGTATTTTTTGATTTTTTGCCGAGTTTAACTGTCGGCATGAGTATTTATTGCAAATTTTCAAATGAATGTCCGCGTTTGAAATCGCATGTGAATTTAACAGTTGCACTAGAAAGGTGAGTTCATCTGATTTTCATACGGTGATTTCCAACATAATTGCTTCGGATGCAGATCGAAAAAAATTAACTACTTGAATAAAGTACATAGCATAGCATAGCATAGCATAGCATTGGGTGACTACACACATCTTGCATTGGCTGATACACAAAGTACAACTCAATAATCAAAACAAACACAAGATGCCAAAAACGAGTTTCTGGATTAAAAACTCATTTCAAGTGTTAGTTTTGAAAATAAGTGTGGTACGATAATGCACACCGTGACAAGTCAATGTAATCATAATGGGGATGATCTGATACAGCTAAATGAACTATTCAGGTGCAGAGAACTCATACGACCCAGGGTGCTGTATTCAGATAGGTTGGGGAAGGGATATACACATGGGAAATCCTACTTGGCAAATAGGACTGATACGCAAAATAAATTTAATATGATGTAAATGCATTAAATCAAAAAATCGAAACGATCTCACCAAAGTCCATTAAAAGGTGGTGTTTTTCAGCCGGTGCTGTCTCTATTCTTCCTGATTCCAGTCATTTTGAAATGGGTTGCTTCCAAATATGTTTTTTAAATATCTGTTGCCTATGAAAAACGCGCATCGCAGCAATCAGGAAAATCACGCTGTCGTTTGCCCATCGCGGCTTCAACTTTTTCTCACTTACCTTTTTTCTAACCTTTAACTCAGGCTGCGCCACGACAATATCTTTTTGCCAAATCCTTTTTTTTACACCAACTTATTCTGGCTTTACCAGCATTCGACCACTAAACACATTATTGTACCAGGGCTTCGTTGAATTTTGCACTGCGCAAGTGAAAAACAGATCACACCGCCAGCCATTTTTCTTTGCTTTTCTTTCAAGCACTATTTTTCGAATAAAAATAAATGAATCCCGGCTAGCTGCTCTCAAAACATCACATATAAATATACTTTACTTCACTATATCCTTTTCAATGTAAAAAGTTCAATCCATAATTAAAAATTTGAAGTAGTTATGAGAACGCGAGACGGAACGCGCTACCGAAAAAAAAACACGACCGTATTCGTCCAAGGCCAACTGCCAAGTCATTAACTACTTGAATAAAGTACAAACAATCAAAAAAATCGGTATGCACAGATTTGAAACATATTATTCTCTTCACAATGAAAATATATTAAAAATTTTTTTGCTCAATTTGGACCTGAAAAACATGAACAGACATGTTGGCATGCCAAGAATAAGACCATGCCAAAATAGGGCTCACTTACCCTAATCGTGTTTCAAAGAGTTGAAATAAAATCAGATGGAACCGCAAACATACTCTCCTAGGTTTTATTTTTAAAATTTTGACACATCTTGGACGTCACAATTTTTCGCTCCTAGAAAATTTGTTCAAACTAAAGAAGTTAAAAGTATAAAAAGAACTAACTCAAGTTTCAAATAACTGTTAATGTGTGCTAAATTGTGAAATTTACTGGAGCAAAATATCAACAGGATGTGGGAATAAACAAAACAACTGTAGAATCTTCGGTTGCAGTAGGTCCCGATTCCGGATTAAAAGCCCCGTTTCAGAATCAGTGAACAATACATCCTGTCGATAACCTATTTGGTGAAATTCAACCTTTTCCCCGTTTTCAAACTTTTGCATTGCATGATTTTGATATATGATTGGACATTATGCACATTATAATAAAAAGCATTTTGTAGAAAACTCCACGCTATAAACTATAAAGTTATGTCGCTTCAAAAAACCATTCGAATGTTACCAAAAACGAATGAGGTCTGTAGTTCATTTTTAAGTTTTAACTTTTTGTCAGGTTTTTGGGTGAAATACTTCTGTGTGCACTGATGGGACTAAAGGATGCGTCCGACTACCGAAACCATCCGATAACCAAGGATTCTTTGACAAAAACACTATTTTGATAAAAAAAAATTAGCTGGAAATACTTTTTTTTCGTCGCAATTAGGCCGGAACAAATTTCAAATCCTTCTTTTGTCACTCGGAGTTGGAACATCGCGAGGAGGGGGACAATAAAAAATAATGCGAAAAACAAAAAAAATGGAATAAATTGCACGAAAGCTTGTATGTAACCAAACTGCATACTTTATCATTGCATAAAACCTATAAATCAAGTATATTTTTTATCGAATAATTCAATAAAATCAAGAATGCAAAATGTGAATTAACTTCCATTTTCCGAAATTTGGTTTTTGGTCTTGTAATCTTTCGAATATTTGAATTTTTATTTGAAATTTTCTTAAAATACTTTAAACTTTATTTATTCCCCCCTTCGGGATTTTGGAAATTTCGAAGGGGGGGGGGGGGGGGGGGGGGTGACAAAAGAAGAAATTAATATTTGTTCCAGCCTTATAAAGGATAGAACATTGAGAATTGAGAAATAAAAATTAAGATTTGAGAATTGAGAATTGGGAACTGAGAATTGAGAATTGAGAATTGAAAATTGAGAATTGATAATTGAGGTTTGAGTTTTGAGAATTGAGAATTGAGAATTTAGAATTTAGAATTTAGAATTGAGAATTGAGAATTGAGAATTGGGAATTGAGAATTAAGAATTGAAAATTGAGAATTGAGAAATAAAAATTAAGATTTGAGAATTGAGAATTGAGAACTGAGAATTGAGAATTGAGAATTGAGAATAGTGAATTGCAAATTGAGAAATGAGAAACGGCAATTGTGAATCATGAATTGAGATTTGAGATTTGAGATTTGAGATTTGAGATTTGAGATTTGAGATTTGAGATTTGAGATTTGAGATTTGAGATTTGAGATTTGAGATTTGAGATTTGAGATTTGAGATTTGAGATTTGAGGTTTTGTATTTGAGAAAGGAGATTTGAGATTTGAGAGATTTAAATAGAGAATGAGATTTGAAAATTGACAGTTGACATTTGAGAATCGGAAATTGTATTGAACTAAGTGGAATTGAATTGCGCGATGAGGTCACCAGCATTTGTTTTGTGTCTTTGAGCATGAAGTTAGGGATGGATTTTTTTTGTCTTTTTTCAAATGGATATATCTATAGTTGTGTATTTGTGTAGGTATGGGTAGATTTGTATTTATAAAAATTGTAGACATGTAGATTTGTATGTATGCTTATGCTTATGATACATACACAGCCAGATCTTGTCAGCATCCCGGTGAGTAGTAAAAGTACATTTACTACTCATCTTAACTCGGCCGGGCCCACTGTGCAGTATTGGACGCAGAGACAACTGGAACACAGGGAGGAAGAAACGTGGACAACAGTACCATACGTTTCCATGATTTTAAAAAGTTTGAAGTTTTAACGTTGGAAGCTCAGTTGCTAAAATTTACTGTGCTCCTTGACGGTGGCCCATTGTAGCCGCCACTGATCGATCCCTTACTGGCGTACGACTTAAGCGCCACTCCGTTAGGAGATCGTACACCACGGTTTAATATTCCCGGTGAGACTCCGCTGAGGGCGAGTCCATAGATTGTCCTTAAAAGTGGTTAAGGATCGGATCAGATAGGGCTCTCCAAATAGCTTACCCAAAATGCGACGAAACTAACACATTATGACGAAATTGCTACCAATCAACATAAAATCCTTAGAACAACCCAGTTATAGATCGCCCATACCTGGCAATCTCATCACTGAGCTAACGACCTCCCATTTCCCAATTGTAAAGGACAGCTTATTTGCGCATGAAACCCCCAGGTCCTCCCCAGACTACCCCAGCATGGTCAAATTCTTCACTCAATAACGAAAGGAAATCAAAGGATACTTTTACAATTTACAAATTTTATTTCCGACGGCATTCGATATTATGGCATATTTAAATATAGCAACATAGCTTGTCGCGCCCGGGCTTTTATGTTTTCCAGAGGGGTTTCCCTAAACAAAGGCACGGGAATTTCGACCTCACTTCTGGTTCCACATTCGTGGCGGGACTATGTTAACCGTCGGCTAGCATAAAACATAAATCGACATGGGTCTTAAATATGGACGACCCCTTCGTTGATCATAAAAGCTCTCCAATTTGAATGGACTCACCGAATGCTGCGATCCTGTTCTTTGCTGGTCGAAGATGAGAGCTGTTGGAGATGTCGAATGATGACTCCTTAGCGGTGATGAGTTATCGTGCTCTCGGAATGCTGGCTGGCGAGTATTCGGCGACCTCGATGGCGATTTTGGCGACCACCGATGATGTTAGGTGCTGGCTGGTGATTTAGCGCCCGCTGATGGTGTTGGCTGACGCTCGGCGGTGATGAACCTCGACAAGCGAATTGTCGAGTGTCGTTTGACCTGCGGTCAAAGGTCGACGACCGCCGCTGTGCGGCTTAGCACCGACCTTGAACGGCTGCTGGGTCGGTTAATAATTGGCTGCACACAACGATTGGCCCGCGCGGCCACGTGGAGCTCCCGTCGCTCCCCCAAGACGTTATGGTGACGAAACGTCTCGCTTCCGACGGATTTGAGCGTCGGGTGTCCTCGGCGTGGCAGGAAAACTTAAGCAGCGGATTGCTGCGTGGTCCGGGATTGGTCCCGCTGGGGAAAGATATGTGCCTGCTTTGGCACAGACAAATTAAGCGACGCACATGTAAGCACGATTACGAAGCACAATTACCGTTCTCGACTATATTGTCACGCAAGAACTAACTTTCTTGGCACGCACTTTCCAAAACTAACTATGCACCTATTCTAATGGGAAAACAAAGCTTGTTAAATTATTGACCGAAAATTCTGACCACACTATATTACTTTAAGTCGGACTCCATCAGTCACGGCCCACACGCACTTCCACTGCCAATCACGCTCAAGGAACGTTTGATCGTCTCCTTGAGCTCTCAGTACAGGGAAAGCGACCTTGATACAAACGCCCTCGGCGGAAGTTCATAATCCCTGAGAGTTCTATGAGATTATCTCAAGAGATAAGAATTTCGGCATTAGAATCGCAGTAGCTAATTGGTTCTAGCTGAAACAATTCATCACCTCGCGGGAGAATGTATGAACGTCTCCTCTAGCGTGACGAACCGCATCACTCAAACCGTCGATCGCGCGAATCGATATTATGTTCGAGATCGATCGAGTGACAGACAAATTGGGTCTACTTAAAGGCGGAGAAAAAATATCGAATTTTCGAGTATGAGGACTGCTACACCATGTGAATTCGTCCTTCTGTGGGTGGAAATGAGGTTTTTCTGCACAGAAATCCAAAACATTGCAGTATAGATTGAATCAATTAATAAATTTTAATTTTAAAATAACTTTAATAAAAGTTTAATCAAACTACATGTTTCGGATTATTGTGCACCACCATCTCTGGTCATCGACCTGATCATTTTGTGATTTATAAGAGCCAGAGGACGTTTTCTGAGTTCCGAGTAAGCCTTGTTCGGGTGCGGACGCGTTTTTTTTTCGGGTTTCTCGTGCGCCCCTTTTTTTATTTCTCATTGATATACTTGGTGGTGTGAGTAATGATTCAAGGATAAAATTAAAAAATTGAAGAATTGGTACTGGTGAATTTAAAAGTACTCGTGTGATTTGTGGCTGAAATTGTGTCTTTCTCGGTCGTTTATGGTTGCTTCCCATGTGAAATTTAAATAAAGTACAACAGAACGGGAAAAGAAAGCATAAACTATTTTCATCTTGTGCTAAATGAAGATATTGCTATTCTTCTAATCTATTTGAGAAGCATAGTGATTAATGAAACAAAGTTGTGCTGAAATGTGTGCAAAAATTGTGAAGAAATCGGATGATGAAGCCAATCGATTGCAAGCAAATCAGCAGCCAAAAGCGCGGAGAATCCGGTGAGCTTGTTCCTTAATATTTTTGGAATTTTCCACTTTTCATTTCCTAATTCTAGCTTCTGAAAAAGTGTTTTCTAAAGATTTGTATAGAAGTTGGACACGAAATATTTTAACGAAGAATATGGAAAGAGCTACCTTCCAATTAAACGCTCAATGTTTTATTTTTCTTTACTCCACCCACACACACGATGGTTTGATCGCAGCAATCGATGATTTTTCAAAATTCATCACCAGTTATACCTAGTGAGTTTTTTTTCTGTACTGTTCTTTCCCATTTTATTCGGGTGGGTACTTTGTTCATTTAGCTAAACGTCCGGTTGCTAATGGTTTCATGTGCCCGATAGAACGTTGCTGTTAGGAATCATTTGAACAAAATTTACTTAAGAGACACGTAATAGGTGTTGTTGGATAATTGCTGCGACTTCGAATAGATACTGCGAGTTCCAAATTTGACATTCGAATTGAGTAATTGTTCATTTCGTGCTAGGGCGATTCCGCCAAACTCCGCCTGGTATAAAACTTATTTCCACATTTTTTTTGTCAATTAATTGCAGGCGTATAAATGTAAAATAATTTTAAAGATTCTTTAGGAAAAATTACAAAATATAATTTATTTCCGTGTGTAAATAATCGAACACCATACTGAAGCACTATAAAACATCATTTCACATACAACATAACTTCACTAGTTTACTTAATTCATGTTGAATCAAAAATATTAACTGAAGTTTTTTTTTTTTTAATTTTGAAACATAATCTCAAAACAGTTTTTAACAGGGTTAAGATATAAAAATGTTTTAACAATTGAAAATTTAGCTAGTATGCAAAGATAAAGTGAGCTATTATGCTCTCCATATCATAAGAGAAAAATATTTTTTTAATATTGTAGAGTAAATTGTTACTCAAATATTGGTGCTAAGGTAGACAGATTTTTTTTCGATATATCACTCAAAGTGATTTTATGCTAAATCTGACAAATGCTACGTATTCAGGAAACCGAAATCTTGCAAAATGACTTTTTCAAACATATTGGCAGCAAAGACACTGCTCCTCAGTGAATTTGTTTTGGAACCATATATGTGAAACCGACATTTGTTTCCTAATTATCGCATTGTTCGATTAAGATTTATTATATTTTAAATGTTGCAATATTATGAAATCTGTAAGTATTTTTTTCGTAAATTTCCTTTATTGAAGTTTTTGATCAATTTGAAAAAAAAGTAATCGTCACGTCAATTGATAAATTTCAAAATGTCATCATAAAACCTAAGTTAACAATTAAACATCATAGTTGAAGGTTCTTTACAGAAACCATGACAACTGTATTGCCCCCTAACTCAACATAGTATATGGAATTTTAATTACATTAAAGAAAACCAAAAAGTTTGGAGTATGGTCGTATGGAGTATGGGGTTGAGTTTAAAGCTGCGTTGTGATTTGAGATGTGTAAAGGTTAGATAAGGTAGATACAGTAAATGGTAAGATTTGGGTTTCATAAAATGGTAAGGTTCATTGATTTTTTTAAATGTATATACAAATATAATAACAACCAGAATTACCGTTAAATAGAAATTTTTTACCAAATAGAATAAAATTGTCATCATTTAGCTTGGAATTATAAAGTTTAATTGCTTTCAATAGCCTTAAATTTGTAAGTGCAGTTGAGTAGCCTAACTGATCATTCACAAAATAATATGATTTTTTCATTAATATTTTTAGAAACGGATCGGTGAATAGAGCTATAGCTTTAACACAACTGGTAAGATTTAGGGTGGAGTATGAAAAGGTAAGAGTTCACGGAGTGGTAAGATTTCATAATTTTTCAACAATTTAATTTATTAAATAAATTATTTTTGAACGGCCACTCAGTAGCCAGCTGGGCAGGTATCTACACGTATGCGGAATACCTGTCGAAGATTCATAACACTGGAAATGTTATGAATTTTATACGGTTGCGAAACTGATTGATCGTTCTACAAATAACACATACACATACACGTAACACTCATTACATAACAGTTTATACGAAGCCATGGTGTCGGGTATGTGGCTGTTTGCATTGTAGATAGGCCGAACAATTGATCTAAAGAATGCAAATAAACGCATACGTTGGCGAAACTGCGGTGAATCCGTGCACCCATGGTGGATTACCTACATACATACATACATACCACCATCTCTGGTCATCGACCTTGGATATAGCGCCTTTACTCGCTCTTGAAAATAAATATTGGAAGAACAGAGAAAAATTAGTAACACTACAAAATCTTTTGGAATCAACTCTTCCAAAAGATTTTGCGGAACAATTGTGAAAGTCTACATGCATGGCTGACTCGCAAAATACCCGTGATTTTCTACCATTTTAAAAACTATAAGCTTTTATTGCTAAATTATTGAGGAAGAAACTATCAAAAGGATTCATATTGAATGATCTTAATACTAAAATACTTAGCTTGTATAAACTTGATGACTCCAACTCGGGTATGCTTTGTTCTGATTTTACCCTCGAGCAATCCATAGGTGGCATTCAATTTTTATTTAGGTAAATTAAAATACTTAACAAATTTGTTTGGCCCATTTTATTGTACACATAATAAAAATGAGCCACTCTATCCAAACGGAACCAAACCAGCAAAAAAACACTTTTTTTCCTGGGATTTTCATCCTGTTGGATGATTCATTCCTACGCAAAAAAAAAACACATCAACGCAATTAGATTTTATCCCCGATTTTGTAGGCTCGACATGCTCTTTAAAATATCAAGTAAACACATTCAAAAGAATCTTGAATGAATTCCGTTCAATTTATTTCATTATCATAACACTAAAACCCAAAGAAAATTTCCCTTTAAGCGCTTTTAAACTTTCGGATAGGGATGAAATTAGATTTATGGTAAAATTTAGCGATGATAAAACTGGTGTAAAGTAATTTCAACAATTTGAGTCAGAGTGCAGCGAGCAAAACCAATTTCCAACTTTTTTTTTTGTTCTGGGGTTTCCATCCTGTTGGATAATTCATCCCTATCCCGATTTCCTACTTTTTGAGTGAAGAATATTTTTGATAAAGGTATTGTCAATTGCATGAAATTTTAGACTATTGAGAGAATCTGATTTGACAGGTAACAATTCCGCACTCACTAACACCATCACATTCTTTATATAAACTATCATGTGCTAAAAGTTGAAAAGGGACTATATGAAAAAAGGACCAACACCAGAGTTCAGTTACTTCAAATTATTTCCACCAAAAAATCAACTATCATACGCACCGTTGCCGTCCTTAACAAACTGCGCAGATTGCACCTATTTAGACCCCCGTGCAAATAATTTGCGCGCAGTAAAATCTGCTCACAGACCTATACATAGACAATGACACATATCGATATTTTTTACATCTTTGGATAAAATTGAATTAAAAACAATTGCGACTGGTGTGTCAGTAAAAGTTGCCAGTGAATCCATAATTTTTTGGCTAATTTTTCAGTAATTCGAAAAACGCCCGAATAATGCATGATTTATTTGTTCCACTTACATTCTTGTACCCGAATGCACAGAATGCATTCTGTTTTCTGTTCGTTTCTTTTCATTTGTTGATCGGTCAATTTTCGTTATTAAACTGCTTGGTTTGCATTTCATAATAATTTTCGCCAAAACAATAACAATTATGCCGTTTGGAAATGTGATTCGAAAATCAGAAGCGAGCAACGGCTGATTTGAAAAACTGACACGGGTTGTCTATGTGTGCGTCAGTGCGAAAATATTTCTGCGTGGAAATTATTTGCACAGGAGTCTAAATAGGTGCAATTTCCGCAATACAAGGTTCAGTATGACTTTTCCGCTGTGTGTTGTTGTTTAGAGTGCAACTCGATGTATCGTGAGCTCCAGTTCGTGAAAATAACATGCATTTTCCCGGAAAAGGGCAATAATATCGTGCACAAATAGAGTACTTGCACAAATAGTGTACTTTCAAAATTGTAGGCATGTAGATTTGTATGTATGTATGTATGTATGTAGATAATCTACCATGGGTGCACGGATTCACCGCAGTTTCGCCAACGTATGCGCTAAATTGCATTCTTTAGATTATTAGTTCGGCAAATCTTCAATGCAAATACCACATACCCGACACCATGGCTTCGTTTGAACTGTCATGTAATGAATGTATTTCGTGTATGTGTATGTTTTATTTGTAGAACAAGCAAACAGTTTCGCAACCGTATAAAATTCATAACATTTTCAGAGTTATAAATCTTTGACAGGTATTCCGCATGCGTGTAGATACCTGCCCAGCTGGCAACTGATTGAACGTTCTTATATAATATAGTCAATAAATGAAATAGTTATACAACACAATAACCTTACCTTTATACTCATCTTACCTCAAAACACTCTAAGCTTACCTTTAGATGAAACCAACCTTGTTCAGTATCATAACCATTTTTATTTCCATCTTATCTAAAATAAACAATTTTTAAACTTAAAAAAAAATAGCGAAGCAAAATATTTGAACAAAGTATCGAAAATGATAACTTCAGTTTAAGTACAAGAAACTAAGAACAGTAAACATGACCATGCCCTACATATAATAATTCAGGGAAGTTATATTGTCAAAGTAAATCTGAATATCTGAAATGAATGAATATTTATGGCTAAATAGAATCCGGTGCTGAGGTGCATATTTACGGCAATGTCTAAGTCGATAGCTGAAAATTGAATAAATCACCATATTTCATCATGAAAAATTAAGAAAAAAAACATATTCCATCACAAGCCATACAAAACCATGAGCGGCTTGAATTCACATCGGGGGAACTCAAATTAGCGTCCCGGTTGGTTTTAAAAATGAAGATCCTTATCGATGTTCCCAAAATATTGTATGTAAAATGTCCCCTAAACAAACTTAATCAATTTCCAGTCTTGAATTTATTCATTTCATTTTTCCCGCATCTGAGGGAAACTATAGCGAATGGATTCACATGCTTTCACCTACCGTAGTTGTGCCACTAGCTTTTTTTTAATAGATTTGAGTCATGTCTTCGGTCACCCGAACAACATGAGGACCCGAATGAAGCACAATCGTCGCCTACTTGATTTGAATGAATTTTCCTATTAGCGAAAACTACGAGCCATCATCAAGTGATTAAAGGAAAGAGAGAGGAACGTATACATGTATCCCATTCTTAGTGCAGCAATAACCTGATTAATATTATTAAAGCGGGGTAAAAAAGAGATAGTTTAATAGCAACATGGAATTTCCTCACCGGTTTCCTTTCCGCAAGCGCCGACTCTGTTTCTGGGGAAATGAAATGATAATTTCTCCTATCGCCGCCACTGGGTTTCAAAATCACCCATTATTAATTTATTTTCCGTAACAAGCTCCCGCGTAGCACACAATCCAAACTTTCTACACCATAGACAAACCAAGGTAACACATCATCCTTCACTTGATTTCTCAGTTTGAAATGGCCCCTGCTCACCCACGCATTAATGAATCAATACCATGCTCTTTCTTTTTTGCCATATCGGTCACATCAATTAGTTGGAACCTAAATTCATCGCGATCAATCGCAGCAAGCGGGTAGATTCTCATGCTCATGAATGAACACGTCGCGGAAAGGAAAACTAAATGATGCCGGCACATACTTCTTTTGCACTTCTATTTTTTCACTAGGCACGTTTCTCATTTACCATATTTCATTCCAAGTCAACTGACAGACACTCAAGGAAGTATGAAAATTAAAGCCATTGCCTGGAAGGCAAATATCGCATCACACTTCAAAACCACCATAAAAAAAAATACCATCACTTTTTGTGATTAGAAAACTACCCCACACGTATCACCACCGGAGGCTCCTTTGCTTCAACGGAATCTTTTCTTACAGATTTAATTGTGGGCAAAAACACCAACTTTCACTTTATTCTTACATCGCTTTCACAATTAGATACACAATTTGAAATCCTTTCCGTAGAATTCCGCTTCATAAGATTTCAGACACTTTCCCCGTGCAAATTTCACGAACTCGGCTCAGCGGTGGAAACACGACCGCACGCGACAAAGGCTACTGAATGAATTGTGTAGGCATGTAGATTTGTATGTATTGATAAAAACTTCAATTCTCTAGCTTTTAATATCATTTTAACAGAAAGATTAATGTAGTTTTTAAAAATAATAAATAAATTATTTTTAATTTTTTATAACACCGACAGACTGTAAAATTTTCTGAGTGCTGAATGAAATTAATTTTAGTAAAACATTTCAAGATATCAGTACTCATAATCTTACATTTTAATTTTAAAATATGATAGTAGGTTAGTTTTTTTCAATAATTTTGATCTTGAAATAAAAAAAAAACCTGTTTTTGATAATTTAACATGCATGCATGTTAAATTGCCTTTGCTCATCTTCAATCTTAGATTTCAAATATTGAACATGAATTTTGTGTTTTTTTATTCGGGCTCCTTTCGCTTACAATAAAGTATATTCTGATCTTTTATCCAAACTGAAACAATTCTATCAATAAATGATGCTTTCAAACATAAATATTTTGGTCTTGCTTGGTACCGTAAAATGGTGTGAACCGGGAAAATTGTTGGACTAAATATTTCCGTAATATTTCTGTCAAATAGAATTATTTTAGCATCATTTTCGATTAAGATGGTATATTCTGTTGGCATGAGCAAAAATAATTTTAGCTGCCATCATTCAAAACGAAAATCAGTGCATGGTTTTTCGCATTGCAGATTTTTTTATTTCTTCAATACCCAATAATTACCTTTTTTGTCACTTATACTTCGAAGAAATGTTACTATATATTCGAAGAAATGTTACTGATGGTGCCTAACTCCAGAGGCAAAAATAGTCAAGAAGATTTAAAATTTTGGTTTTATAGTTTTACAGCGCAAGTAGAATAACAAATTTTTCTGTAATCAACTTTAAAGTTTTTTTTCACAATTTTCAACGATCCTGGGGGATTCTAGACACTGTTTTTTACATGTGCCGATCAACCCAACGATTAGTATGCCCAAGGAGTATTTTGCTGAAATGTGTTACGATATGAAGATGTTTGAGTAAATTGTTTTTCTTTTTTTTTCACTAGAATCATGTTGTAAGAATCATTTTTCTTATAGCTCATTTGCAGACATGAAACATCACCATTTGGAGTGTTTCCATACAACACTTGTCATGGTATGAAATGAGACGCTTCGCTTAATTTTTTTTTGTTTTCTTTTTTCTAGAAATATTAAGTAAATTAAACTTACATTTGCTTTTTCGCAAATAAACAAGGAATATTTTGGTTCTCAAAAGAGAAACAAATAATGTGTTGATTGCTTGATATTTGAGTTCCAACAATTTTCGTGTCCTGATTAAAATCCATGTCCATATTGACTCCATTTTACGGTACTCGTTTGTCATTTAAAACTTTTGAAAATGGTGCATTTTCCTGTTCCTAACTGCTAAACCCACTATGATCCCAAATTTGCAAAATTCTAATCATCCCAAAGTATTCCAGCTAAAAACCTCTTAATGACTCTTCACTGATTCCTGTTTTCTTTTTTTAAGAACATTCCCAGAAAAAAATCCTCATTTCTTTACACAATTCCAATCCAACTGAAGCGATGCCAAGAAATTGAAGCTATTCCAAACCCGAGCCATAGTGACAGATTCTTCTGAACGACCGACACCGGTGAAAGACACAGGAAAATGTCTCCACACTCTTTTAAGATAGGCAACAAATAACAGCAGCCAAAAAAAAATCTGTGCCGGTAATTCCGATGCTGAACATGGCTGGGCATCTAAATAGAAGGTCCCCAAGATGTTGGGTCGCTTTCGATCGATAACCGGAGACATTACCGGCGACGATGTCTTCTCGTTCGTCGTTAGCTGCATTGGTATTATATTAGGAAAAGAAAAGTCTTGTAGGAAATTTCGAAGAGGACCAGATGGGAATGTCTTAAGATATACGGAATTGACCATCAGAAAGAAAAGCCTCTGGAAATGCGATAGGGGGGAAGCTTCTGCTTTGGACGGCGGCCATCCGGCCAGTGCCAGTGATAGGAGAGAAAAACACCAGAAATTCTGTCGCCGGATATTGCAAATGTCCTTTCTAATAGACAGTCGTAAAAGTTGTCGTTTCGAAGAATTTTTTTCTAACGCCTTGAAACGTATGCAGTACTAGATGATTTTCTTGAAGGTGGTGATGATAAATTGAACAAAATATAACGTCTTGTAACAAAAGTTAAATGACATTCTTAGGATGTGAAATTTACCTACAGATATCTGTCATTATTATTAAGTTGTTAGGCTCGATCCGTTTGGTGGAATCCCAAGTATTTTAGCTTTATTATGATCAGCTAAACATCGTTGGTACTATAGCATTAATCTTCATAAAAAGCCAAAGCACATTCTCTTATAAAGCTTAAATCTGGCCATTTGACCCTGTCCTAGAAACGTCATCATGACCAGTTTTTCATGATTCGAAAAAAACGATATAACGGTTTTATAACGATTTTTAAAAAAATTTATAGATATGTAGAATTTTGAGTTGTTAATCATTAGTACCGTAAATGAGGACAGATTTTTTAAATGAAATAGGGGACAGTGGGGTAACGTGGCTCATGGGGAAACGTGGGCCACTCTTAATATCTCAGCTGTGTGTTGAAAAAAAATTTAAATCCAACTGTCATCGTCGTAGCTTTGCGTAAACATGATTTTCTATATGTTGTTGATTTACGTACGTATCATATGCTTCTTTTATTTAACTAGCATAGAAAAATGTACTTACATAATTAAACAAGCGTCCGAAAAATTGCATCAGTAGGAGACCAACAGCACATAACAAAAATATGCGCATACCCTTTTTGTCTTAGATTTGTCATGTTCTTTCATGTGGAAAAGAAATTTTTGATGAAACATAAATAAGTCACACAAACGCAACCAATTTGAAAACCATAGCTTGTGGGGAATCGTAGGCCACATTTTGTGGGGTATCATCGGCCACCTATATTTCGGTGTTACACATTCAGAACTTAAAATACGATTTTCCTATCTGCAAAGTTTTCTTATGCCAAATAAAGAGTTGTGAAAAATATTGAGTCCTTTTTTTCCAATGCGAAAGAGACGAACATAAATCCTATAGATATAAGAAATTTTGCCGAAACGTTCGCGAGCCATGAATTAGGAACTATTCGATCATACACAACTCTCTTTTTTATTTCCTCATCAGAAATTACTTTGAAATAACTTAATGAATTATGAAATTTCAGTTTTGAGTAAACTTATATACTTTGCAAGTTATCTAGTCAATTTGGATTAGGTGGCCTACGTTTCCCCACAGTTTTTCATAATCCAAAAAAAAAACTTTTTTTAAAACTGTCACTACTCGGAAAATTAATGTATTTTAAAAATAAAAAGAATGCTTTATGATACCTTAAAAATGTAGAAAACCTTTCCATTATTTTTTTTTCTTTATATCTTTTATAGTAAAGAAGTTATGAAGCAAAGAAAAAAAGTGGCCCATGATACCCCATTCTCCCCTACATAAGGGATTGGTTGTTTATGTCCAGATTATGTCGCTGATCTTTAAAACGCTGTAAATGGTTGAAAATCTCCTTAAAATTAAAGAAACTATTTAAAAAAAAGTGAAACAAAGTAAAACAAGGAAAAAGGGAAATAATTGTAAATAAATTAAACTAAATAAAATTGGGAAAAAATTAAGAGCAAAGAACAAAAAAATTAACAATGAAAACTAAAAAAAATAAAAAAAAAAAAACCAAACCAGGCGAAATTAGAAAGATTAAGGTGCGTTTGAATGAGACTTGATTAAACAAGATTCATCATGATAAATCAAACCAAAACAAGATGAGTCAATATCAAATTTATTGAAAAAAAAAGAATACTAAACAAGATGTTTAAAATGAAATTGGGGTGAATAACATCAGATCAGCCGCAGTCCGTGGCGTAGAGGATAGCCTTCAAGTCTTCTAAGCCAGCGGGCATAAGATCGAATCCCGGTCACGGCATACATAGTACATTTTCTGTGGGTTGGTAGTTTTTGCTAGCCTTCATATCCTCGGAAGATGTACGCTTAGAGTTAAGAAAAAGGAATCTCTTCCAGGAAACATCAAGTTTCATTGAGATCCTGTATGTGTTTGTGTTCGATTTTTTTTAAATATAAATGAAACAAAATAAAACAAGACAAAACCGGATTAACCAAGGAAAAAAGGTGAAGGAGGTTAAACAAGACAAAAGTAAATAAAATTACTTAAAAAAAGACTAACCTGAAAAAAAACCAGATACAATGTACTAAAACAAGGTAAAACAAGACAGAGCCTGATCTAACAAAATTAATCATAGTAATAAAAATAAAAAAATACAAAATAATAGAAAACAAGAAAATGCATAACATAACATCATGGAACAAAAAAAAACTGGATTTTACCAAACTAAGCAAAATGGAGCAGGATAGAACAATCAAAAACAACAAAGAAAACATTATGTATATAAAAACAAAAATCAAATGTTAACAAGACAAAACAAAATAGAACATAAAAAAACAATATCATAGTAAACGAAACAAGTTCAAACAAAGTTAAAAACTCATAAGAAGATAAAATAATACAACACAAGATAAAACATGATAAACAAGACTCGTCTAAGAAAACAAAAATTACATGATAGACAAGGTGAAATAAAATAAATCAAGATAAAAACAAAAATACCAGATCAATCCAAAATGTCGGTTTTCATTTACTTCTAAAAGCATTTTATGTCAACAATTTTAATGCTTATTATGTTTACAATTTTACAAGTTGCTCTTTTTTGTCCATTTTTATTCAATCATCTCGTTTTGTCAAGGTTTATTTTGAATAAGTTCGTTTTATATTGTAGATGCTTCATCTTGATCTTCATCAAGTTTTATCTTGCTGTTTCTAATTTCAACTCTTTATGTCAAGCTGTAATTTTTTTGGTATCATTTTTCATCTTTATGCATAGATTTATTTATTTTAGCTATTTAGAGTCGTTGGTCTTTTTTTCCATTTATTGTGGTTGTTTTATGCGATTTTTAGTCAGTTAAGTTTAGTAGTTTAATACGGCATTTTAGCGTAAAGCGTTAAGCGAAGTTGCCATTATAGATATTAAGATGGCTTCCGACATTGCCGTTAGAAGAACCGGCTCATGGGGGTTTGGTGACAAAATTTCTCAAATAATATTTTTTCTTGCAATTCAAGAAAAAGTCGTAGGCCAATTTTCATATGATATTTTGAAAAAATAAATAAGAGATCTTGAAGGTTTTATTTTAAAGAAAACTTTGTGTATTAACTCAAAATAGCAAGTATTAGCGAATTCTTTTTAAACCACAAAGATAATCATTTTAAGCATTGGTGAAAGTTTATCAAATATTTGAGAGAATCAAAGAAAGTGAGAGATTTAGTTTGCTGTTCAAATAAGATATAATTTTTACTCTTGTAAACTCGACTAAAATTAAAGAGTTAAGTTTGAAACTTTATTTTTGAAGAATTTGCAATAACAAAAAAATTAATTATATTTACAGTTGAATTTGCACTTGAAGTTAAAGTACCAGTCCTTTGACCAATAAAATCAAACACTTATTATTGAATTCATGATTAGAATCCTGTAAATATTTTTTTTTTTCAAATTTAAATCTATATTTTTCTTAAAACACAATTTTTAGAGCGAATCCCAATATTTTTATACATATTTGTGATTTTTCTGGTTTGTTTTTCTAAATTGACTCTGATTGAATATAAAATGTTAAATTTGAAACCCTCGAGTTTAAATTTTGATATAACGATGTACTGCAATTTGAACCCTTTATGAAATTCTTACATTGATATTTTAATCTTAATTAAAAAACTTTACTTCGAGCTGAATTTGAATCTAAATTTTGAATTTTGATTTCGAATCTGGATCATGTCCTGTAAACCTGAGTTTAAAATTTGAATTTCGAATTTGAAAATGCTTTTTGAACCTTAGTTTCAGATAAGAATTCCTATTGATATGAACCAAAAACTTAATGGGTATTAGAACCCTCAACAAGAAATATCTTATTTCAATGCTGTATTTTTGCCTTTTAATGTGAATTCGGAATTCAGTTATAAATTAAAAACTCGACTTGTAAATCTAAATTAAAATTGAGAGCTTTGAAACTTTTTTAAGTTCCGATTTTGCATAAGAATCAAAAGTAAAAATTTCAAATCAAAATATTAACATGATTTGCACTGTTGAAATATTTACTATTTATTATCCAGAATTATGAGTTTGGAGTATGAAATATGTAATAAGCTTAAGTATAAAGGATGATACGGTCCAAATTTGGTCAAGGGAAAACGGGTGAAAATCAGTGAAATCGTTTCTTAAAAAAATCAAATTAGATTTCTTTTTCAAGTTTAATTAGTATAAATATCAGGAAAAATATTCGGTTAAGCTTCCGTTTTTCCAAATCCGAATTGCCGGGCCTTACGCTGAACCCCTGCCATCAGATTTTGAACAGCCACCTTCGCCGCAGAAAGCCAGTTTGCCTTGAACTGCTGCTCGTCCTTAGCAGTTTTTTGGTCTTCTTTAGGTTCCGCTTGACAATAGCCCAGTATTTCTCAATTGGGTGGAGCTCTGGCGTGTTGGTAGGGTTCTTGTCCCTGGGAATCACCTGCACGTTGTTGGCGGCGTATCACTCCATGGTTTTTTTACCGTAATGGCAAGATGCCAAATCCGGCCAAAACAGTACGGAACAACCGTGTTTCTTCAGGAAAGGCAGCAGACGTTTATTCAAACACTCTTTCACGTAAATTTCTTGGTTGACAGTCTCGGAAGCTATGAAAATGCTGCTTTTCAAGCCACAGGTGCAAATGGCTTGCCAAACCAGATATTTCTTCGCGAACTTTGACAGTTTCATGTGCTTGAAAATATCTGCTATCTTTCCCCTTCCTTTTGCCGTATAAAACTCCTGTCTCGGAAGCTGCGTCGTGTACAGCCTCCGGGATCGCGCTTTGGCCGTCGTATTTTGTTTATCATCGCGATTTGGAGTCACTAGCTTCTTGTAACTCGATAGTCCGGCTCGTTTTTTTGGCTCGATGCACGGTTGTAGACGATACACCCAGCTTATTTGCGGCATCTCGGAGAGAAAGGTTAGGGTTTCGCTTGAAACTACCGGCAACTCTCTTTGTCGTCTCAGCGGCTTCCGGTTTTCGATTTCCCCCAGATCCAGACTTCCTGGCTGTCGACAAACGTTTCCCAAACACTTTAATAACAATTGTTTTGGATGATTTGGCAAATTTTAGCGATTTTGCCAGCTTTGCGTGCGAGTAGCTCAAATTTTCGCGATGCGCGAGAAAAATTTTGATACGCTGCTCTTCTTCCTTGGACGGCATTTTGACAATGCAAAATTGAAATAAATTCGTCAAGTTGATATTGACCAAACTTAGACCGTATCACCCTTTAAAAATCAAAACCAAATAAAGAATCAGATTTTTTTGCGAATGATGATCCAGTCTTAAATTCAAGATCAATAAATTGGATACAGAATCCGAAATCTGATCACAGATATTTAAATGTAATGTTTAAAACAAAATATTGAACTACAAAATCCGGAATGATTTCGACCTTAACTTTCAAGATTTTTCTCGCAAGTGTCTGAGCCGTGCGAATCCGGGCAATTTTCCTCAATGTCCGTCAGTATCCAATTTATTTCATTAAAATTTCCAGGAAAAACAATTGAAATATTTATTTTTTATCAAAACATATCAGTCAGTCATTTTTTGAACTCCCGAAAAAAACGTTTATCTTGATTTTGATAAAATTCTCATAACAAATTTGGGCGCAAAATACATGATTCTAAAAGCTAAACTTTTGAAATTTTTATTTGCCTTTCGGTCAAAACAAAGCAAATACAAAATTTACAATTTGACCGACTTTTCGGCCTTGAGCTTGGCCTTTCTCAAGGCATATCTGAAATGTCTGATAATCAAGGCTGGTAAATTTCAGGCAATATCGTTTCATCCTGACCAACGTCTAGTGGTCAATGTTATCGAAAGAATATCAAAGCCGTCTACCAGTTGAATGACCAAGCTACAATGTAAGTCATTCAGCAATGTCAATATTGAATGACATTTTTGCACTCCACTCGCAACACACATACGATCGTCTTTCTATTTTATTTTCTGACTGTGTTGGGATGGATTTTACGTTATAAGTTGCGCAACAGTTGAAAAAATGCAGTTGTTGGCTGTAAGATCAAAAAAGTCACAGCAAGGATAATGTCGTTCATTCAACTTGGTCATGACATTGTAAGCTTATGTCGCTGATCAAAAATCAGTAGGTGACATATACATGCTAGCAGAGCTAGCAGTATCAAAGTCGGCTGATATTGGCTGTCTGACACTGATAATTTGCAGCTCTGCTGATAATTTTTAAATGAAGCTTGATAATTTTTTAAGTTTTTGTTCGATTTTGCAAAAAAAAATTGACAAAATCGGCAAAATCTGGGCAATCAGACAAGCTAATTCTAGTGTTATTGAAAATCGATATTCTAAACTGAATTTCAACAAGGAAGAAAATAGAAGAACTGTAGTAGAATTGTGGATCTGGGATAAGATTTCAAGGTTTTGGCTTAAGTTCTGAGTCGAGATTGTTACTCTAGAATCGTTTTCATCGATTATCTAAATTTGATAAGGAATTTGAAATTTTGAGTTTTGAGAAAAAACATTGCTCTAGGCATTTTTGTACCCTAATGGGAGGAGGGAGGGGAGGGGGGTGGTTTAACCCCCAAATAACCCACGTTCCTTCGGCCATGGCGTCAGATGCCCATCATTTGGGGGTTTCATGCTATTTTCAGTAATTTACTGCATTTTTAAGTTCAGTGGAGGCCGTCATTTTGGATTTCAAGATTGCGTCAGATATCTAAATTCGACTTCTTCTAGCTTATCCCATTTTATACTAATATCCATGTTTTGGAGATTTCACGCGATATTCAATGATTTATAGCATTTTTAAAATTCATCGAAAGCCGCCATCTTGGATTTCAATATGGCGTCAGATAGAGGAATTCGACTTCAACTCGTTGTACCCTTTCAATTGATACCAATATTGTGGGGATTTCATGCGATTTTCAGTGTTAAAAAGCATTTTTAAACTAAGCGGAAACCGCTATCTTAGAATTCAAGATGGCGCCGGGTAACTGAATTCGACTTCTAAAGCTTAGTTCTTTTAGAAATGGGACACTTTCTTTTGCTAATAGCTCGTTGATTAGTAATCGGACATTCAAAATTTTGACAGCATTTTGTTGCCTGTAAAAAGTACTATCCGACCTATTTTTTCCCAAATTTAAAATTTACGCGTTTTTGATATATTTACGATGCAAGAGAAAAAGGAAAAAATAATTTTGCACAGTTTCATTCAAAATCCATCATTATCAAATGGATAGCCGACAAAACCGTTGATTATTCAAAGAACTACTGTGTGTGAGGGTCATCAGGAAAGTCAAGTCTCATACCAGCATTTTTAATTTTCAATAAGCGAAAAACTAAGGGGAGATCCCTGAAATGTCAAAAATAAAATTTTCTCCGATAAGCTGAAAGTGTTTCCTCTTAATGAGTTATTCAAACCTAGCCTCAAACAAAAAATTTTTGCTAGATCCACAGCTCGTAAGCTGTATATCTGGTTCCGAGGCTATGGGACAGATGATTTCTGATGAGCGACAAAACTTATGAAATACCCTATTTTTAACGAATTCCAGCGTTTGAATCCTATACCACGTCTGCTCGTGGCAAGGTCCCGAGTATATTAAATTATGTATTTGCTTATTATTTTGTATAAAATATAATGATTTTCCAAAATTCTGCTCCTGTGGAAAAAACAACAATTTTCAAAACGAAAACTATGGTTTTCACTCTTTTCAAAAGCCTAAAAAGAGTAATTTTTATGTAGGGGAGATGGGGGCATAATGGCCACCTGAAGGAAAACGCTTATTTAACCATAGAGAACAGCTGTTAAATGTGAATTACATCATTGTTTCGTGTTCAGACACTCAAATAGTCTATTGTCTAATTGGATGAAACTTGAAAAAGTAGATAAAAACGTTTAAAAATGCATTTTAAAAATTTTTGCTGAAAGCTGAAAACCAGTCACCGTAGAGCATAATGAGAAACCCCCCGAGGCAGTATGAGCACCATTAATGAAGGCATAATGAGCGTTTTCTGCCGGGGATTCTAGCAGCGAATTCGACTCGATGAAGTCAACTGAGTAATAGAGCTACAGCTTGACTTGTTTCGCCTGACGATTTGGCCTATTGGTAAGATGTCGGAGAGGTAATCAGTAGGATCGAGTTCGATTTCTGGTCGAGGTGATATTTTTTTTCATTTATCATTCAATGATCATGATTGCACTAAACGGTGAGGCGTAGATTTATCAAACAAAGCAAAAACAAAATAATCTAGGTCTGTTTGTAGAATTCAAAGAATTAGCACATGCTCATACATTATGTGTCTGGTATTTTTTTTTGACGGATGATGCTTTGATGCTATTAGCTTTATAATGTAACAATAAAAAAAAACAATCATGAATGCTTTGTGCAAAAAAATCCCTCGAACAAGAATCGAACTCGAGCCTACTGATTACCTCTCCGACACCTTACCAATAGGCCAAATCGACAGACGAAACATGCCAAGCTGTAGCTCTATTATTCAGTTGACTTCATCGAGTTGAATTCGCTGCTAGATTCCCCGGCAGAAAATGCTCATTATGCCTTCATTGATAGTGCTCTGTTCGCTTCTAGTGAACAAATTGAAGTAAAAGCGCGTTTTAAAATTGATTTATGTGAAAAATCAAAAAATTTAAGATGTTGAAAATTGAGAAACAATGTGTAGATCAGTGGTTTTCAAACTTTTTTCCTCCACCGCCCCCTTTCGCTTAATTTTTGAGCTCAACGCCCCCCTGAGCGAATTTTTGAAAAAACTTTAGAAAAAAAAGCTAATCGGCATTATTGCAAAACCATAAGCTTTTGAAATTTTACTGTAGTATAATTTGAAACGTTAAATGTACCACATTTAAAAACTGTTATAATTGACTTGAGAAGACCGAAATGCCAACGCATAACCATCAATTGTAGCAAAACAAAACACAAAATAAAATTGACCATAAAGACTGAAATAATTAATTTTTAAATTTTTTCAGGACAAGTACTGAAACTGGAAAATAAAAAAAAATCTAATAACAAATCACCTATCAAAATTTTAGTAAACAGAATTCTTTACTAATGTGCAATTTGCCTTTTATTTTTCACAAAATATTTACTGATAATTTGGTAAAATCGCATAATAAGTATTTAAAATAGTATCATTTCTTGATTAAATAAATTTCAACTTTTTATTTACGGCAATTGTGGACAAAATCTGTATACTAGTTTTTCACGGGTCTGGTTCCAAAAACTTAATTCCGAAGATTTAGTAAAAATCGGAAATCTTTAATGTTTGATCATGAAAATCCGTATTTCATTTCTTTATCGATTGAATTAAAGATCAGAAAATCAGAACTTAAAATAAAAGATCCTTTGAGTTGTTAGCATTCTTGCCGTTTATTCCAAAAATCTATGACCATATCTGCGACTCCTTTTATCATAGATTCTGTTCGAAATATTTTTTGTCAATTTTTCAAGAGAATACATTTTAAACATATTCAGGCATTGTATAAACTTTATCAAATTCATTTGATTCAGTTTATCAAATTCATGTGACCTAGTACACATTACCATCCAAAATTTATGCTTCTTAGTTCAACCCAAAATAAACTTACAAAACCAGATCAATATACAGATCGTATACGAAATCTTTCAAAATTAAAAAATAATCTATCTGTGATTGTTACTTACAGAAACAAAAACTTGATTAACAACTCTGTCTATAATTTGGTTTTCAGAGTTCTTCAAAGTCGTTTCATTGTTGGGCATTACCTACCTACCTAAGGGTCCAGCGCCGATTGACCGGCGCATAGGGCTGAGATAAAAGATCTCCACTGCTGGCGATCTGGAGCCAGCGTCTTCACTTGCTGCCAGCCAAGGTTCTCGTCAACTGTGCGGATTTCAGCGGCTAGACTTCACCGCCACGAGCTTTTGGGCCTGCCTTTTCTTCGATGCCCATCTGGATTCCAGTCAAGCGCCTCTCTGCAAATCTCGTTTTCATCTCTTCGCAGCGTGTGCCCAATCCATCTCCACTTACGTTCCCGAATCTCGATTTCTAGCGCCTTTTGATGACACCGGCGATGAAGTTCAACGTTTGAGATCCAGTTGCCAGGCCACCAAGCGCGGATGATGTTCCGCAGGCAGCGATTCACAAAAACTTGCAGTTTTCGCGTCGTTACCGCATATGTGCACCAAGTTTCACACCCGTACAGCAATACGGATTTGACGTTTGAGTTGAAGATTCGGATCTTAGTTCGTAGAGAGATCTGGCGTGACCGCCAGATGTTTCGGAGACTCGCAAACGCAAATCGGGCTTTTCTGATCCGGGTTTCGATGTCCTTCTTGGTACCACCATCAGGCGTAATCTGGCTACCAAGATACTGGAAGCACTCCACTGTCTCAACCTGTTGTCCAGCTACCACGAAATTGGAACGATTTTCTGTATTGATTTCCATCGACTTGGTCTTTCCGACATTGATTTTGAGACCTGCTGCCTTGGAGCTTTCGGTGAGGTCGTCGAGTTTGCTCTGCATGTCTTGTTGTGTTTGGGCGAGCAAAACAATATCGTCTGCCAGGTCAAGGTCGTTCAGTTGCTCCATGGTTGAAGGATTCCACGGCAATCCTCGGTTTGGTCTACAGTCAATCGATCCAGTCAAGATCTCATCCATTACGATGAGAAAAAGCAGCGGTGACAAAATACATCCTTGTCTCACTCCAGCAGTTACCGGGATTGGTTCGGACAAGGCAATTGTTGGGCATTGAACGTACTAATTGTCATTTTAATTCTAAGTTGTTCCGTAATTTGTGAAAATGGATTTAAAAAGGATCCCACCGCCCCACACAGGGGTAAAATATGAAAAAGGCGATCAAAACTATTTTCCGCCGAAACTGTGCGTTTTAGACCTATAGTGCCTTCGAGACAAATGACTTACATTACAAGGGCTAAAAAATAAGTTTTTTGAAAAATTGATTAATCCACCTAGTAGTGAGTTTTTAATATTCATTTTAGAGCTGTATTGTCTGAGAAAAGTTTTTAGCTTGTACCAATTCTAGCAACTTTGCTAAAGAAGTCATAGCTGTAACATTAATAGTTTCAAAGTTATGACATTTTTTAGAAAAATAACACTAATTTTCAGTTTTTTTCAACATAACTTCTTTGCGCGAGATTTTTCATACAAAATATGTTCTAGAGAGTTTTGAAGACAGAAAAGTTGTATACTTTTGCTGAATATACTGTATAGAAATTTTGAAGTTTGAACGAGATATCTTAAAAATACTTAACAAAAATAGTCATTTTGAACTGATTATATCTCCTGAGTTCGGACGAGTTCGGTTACACATTTTACAGTTTTGCAATTAGAAAAGTATCGCCTTTCAAACAATGATCGGTACTGCACCGGTCATGAATAATGTTCTTGTTGTTTAATATGTGTCTTAATCTATGTTCACTTGACACTTTAATCCATTTGCTCGTAAACACCATTATTTGTGATCGTACCTTAGCATAAGATCAACTCTCTCCCGCAACATAGCGAACATCGCGGAGAGAGTTCACACAATAGTATGTAAGCCATTTTAGTTAGTTAGAATAGAATAGAATCTAGAGTTAAACGAACCGCACGGGTTTTACTTATTCTCCAATAAAGTAATCTAAGTCCAATCAAGCGACTTCAATATACAAGTTCCGAAATCGAACCTAAGTACCTAATTAGCAGCAATCATCGTGCATACTGTGTAGTGCTTACTTGTTAAATCAACCCGATTCAGTGCAAACTAAATCTTCCCCCGAGCGGGCGACCAGCTGTTGTGGTGACTTACCTGGAGTTTCTGCTGCTGGTGGATGCCGTCGCCTTAGAGACGGGAAGAAAACCCTCGAATACCGAACCCCCCATCGGCCGAGCCCGAACAAACAATGTACAGTTCAAAGTGGCCAATTGTGACCTTCATAGTGTAAATGTCAATAATAACAATAATAATAATTTTTTCAATTTTTTTCATGAATGATCATAAGATTACCAACATTTCCTTCATAGAAAGTATTTAGATCAAACGAAAGGTTTTTGAGATACACGCATTCGTAACTGTCCCATTTCTAAAAGAACTAAGCTTTACTCGTTTTGATTTTTCACCCATGTGGATGTTTCATGAGATTTTCAGTAATTCACAGCTTTAAAAAAAAGCGAAAGCTGCCATCTTGGATTGATGATGGCGTCAAGCAACAATTTTTTTTTCGTACTAGTTTGGCCATTTCCCTCAATACTTATATTATAGAAATATTCATACCACTTCCGGTGATTTGAAGTTTTCAAATGATTTTTTTGTTTGAATTCAAAACCACACACGCTAAATACTTTTCAAAAATGTGTAAAACTGGGAATTCCAATTCAAATATGTGCATGAAGCGATTCCTTTTTTGACATCTTGATCGAGAGCTCTCACTAATCATTATTGCGATTTCATAATCAAACACTGAGTGCTATTATAAAACATACAGAAGAAAGCTTGGAGAGAACTTCTAAGTTTGTGTTTTATTGTAGTTTTGACAGAGCATTCATAACTTTTTCAAAACATCTTAAACAGTATATTTAGGAAAGGTTTAGTAGCGTTTTCAAAACTACTTGAAAAAAAAGGTCGAAACATTTTTTATAACTAAATGGGATATGACTTAGTATCTTCAAACATTTTTAAAATTGTGGTTTCTTTCTTTACGAAAGCTGTTAAATCTTTCTTTAAAACGAAGCAATATCAATTTAAAAAAAAATAAATGTTCTTCAAATTATGGATCCGCAATAATTGCGACGTTACCTACCTCTTCCAAGTGTTGTCGATGGGTCCCATTCTAGATTTTAGAGTTCATTAGAGAAATGCTCTGAGTAGTCAGTAGTGGTGCAGCAGCAAATTAAATGGAAAAAATTTACAATCTGATCCTATTCAATTGATGGGGAGAAAACGAACTGCATAGGATTTGGCATGAATGGCGAAATGTAAAATGTTGCGATTTCGATGGCACAGGCAGCGGTGCAATGTATACTTAATGAATCATCATTATGAAGCGGTGTGGTTGCAAATGAGCTTGGCTCAACTTTAGACATTGAATGAGGTAAAAAAGTCTACTTCTATTACTACTGTAGCACTTCTACTAGATAGGTAGGTACTACAGGAAGATACGGGATCTCATCATATTTTTTGATGCTTTAAACCATCAGCAGCAAACCATTAACCGCTCATCAGGCTCTAAAGGTGGTTGTTGCGCGAAAAAATGCAAATTCTGCCGCGATTCTTTTTCTTGCACTTACCGCACCTTTCTGCTTATGATGCGATGCCCATGGTTGGTTGACTCTCTACTTGGCTAGCTGGAGGGAGGAAGCCGTGTTGTTGGTTGATTGGAGGGCGCACTTCTTGAGCGCACTGAGCTGGAGTTGGCGGAACAAGTGCCTTCGTAGAATCTCGTCAAAATGCCATGAAGTTTTGAAATCGTCTCGCAGCCCATCATCATCATCATTGGAATATCTACAACGTCGAGTACAGTACAGAGTACGCTACACTGTGCAGCAAGAGAAAAGAAAACAAATGCATAAAAAAAAAAAAAGATAAATGTCACTCATTACGAATGCACTGGTGCCCTGTCGTCGTAGTCGTCAACTTTGCCACATTCGGATCCACGTGCCCTCGAAACGAAACGACAGCCGGGAGTTGCAGTTCTTGCGGTTTGCTGCATCAAAAATGCATTCGTGCATGGTTGACAGCAGCAGTGCGCTTCTTGTTGGTCCGTATTTTTGAACGTATTTTTTTTTGTTGTTGTTCCCTTATCTGGGACGACGATGACTAGGGCAGGCCAACGCATATCGTCATCGTAACCAGCCGGAGGAACCGGAATCCGGAATGCCTTCGCAAGTTCGGGGGGAGTGGCACCCAAGAGTGTGACAGACCGATTTTCACCATCACTCCTTCGGTCCAGCGCTTTTCCTCACGAAGAGGCTCCTCCAGCAAGCCTGGCCTTGTCATTATTATCAATGGATGTAACGACCATGGTTCATCATCGCTCGTCGTTGGTCGTCCTTGCTTGTTAGTGCAGCAGCAGCAAAGAGGTTAGGGTCCATTCGATGCACAATATTGCTGCAACAAAGTGACTGCTGTGGTGGGTCGTGGTTGAGTGCACTTTTTTCATTGGAAATGCACCTCTAGTGTTGCTGAAGCCGCCGATTCAGTTCACTTACAGTTACCATTTCGGGCGAAGATAGCCAAAAGCTGCAGGATATGCAACTACTGATTTCGTATTGGTAACGCGATTCAAAAACTATTGAAAATCCTCAAAATTTTCAAATTTTCCTTGAAATAACATAAAACAATCAAATTTTCAGATATTTCATGGGTTTTTAGTCCAACAGCTTAGCTTAGCTTAGCTTGGTTAACTGCTCATATCTACCCCTAAATCATTGAACTGGAAACGCTGCTATACAAAAAAAAAACTTCAGATCCCATTTTTTATTTGGATTTTCTCAGCTTACGCATTTCCAATTCCTAGTAGTCAATTGTTCTTATATATATTCCAAAGACTAGCTTTGAAAAAATCAGAAACAAAGGTATGTATGGAACATAAAAGTATTACAATAATGCAATTATCGTTAATAAAGTACATTTTTTAAAATCTTCATCAAGCTAATTCATTTTCATAGCTGTTGTTTAAATGAGCTATCAGTACACACTGGTACAGAACATCAATCTAGCGGAACTAAATTAATAGCGCCCAGGAATGAAAAGATAGACTTTTGATGTCTTCAACAACATTGCACAATTTTACAAGGCGCATACTTTGAAGTAAAATATAGAGTCGAGGGGTCCACCAAGAGCAAGATAAAAATGCTAATTTTCTTGTTAAGTATTTTAGAGCTTTGATTTTTCTACAAAGTTGTTTATCTTAACAAAATACACAACTTTGTTGAACAAGTCAAAGTTCTACAATTTCATTCTAAGGAGTTACAATGAAATTAAAAGAATAACCTTGAAAAAACAGTTTTTTAAATCTGAAACGTTGTAAGTAAGACAAAACAGCTTTCAGTCTTCGAAACAAAGTTGAAAAAAGTTAAGATCTACAATCGCTTAGTACATTATGATGTGTTTTGAAATCGCTGAAGCGCTGTAGAAAGCATTTAGTATAATATATTAACGATTTTCAAAGAAAAGTTTATCGTATTGCGCAAATTTTGCAACCCTCAGCCAATGTGGATTTTATTTTTGGTGTTAAGAGGCATCATTACCATATAAAACTAGCGTGGAACTCGGTGGAACTCGAAGCCATTCTAAGATTGAAAATCTAGTATTTTGTTCACAAATATCTCAAACACACGTAAATTTAAAAATCTGAAAAAATCGTCCTGATCCCGTCGGTTCAGCCATATTTGTATAATTAACATCCGGTGATCAGTACGATAATGGTTATAGGGACTCACCCTATATCTTAGGACAGTGTCCAGAATTTGCTACGTCCATATTGAAAGCCAAAAAGCAAGAGCACATTAAGCCTCTTCCGAATAATAGCTACTCAGGATACCGTCGTACTGATTTCGGCCACCGCCATCATTTGCTCAGGAACCTTTCGCAATGGTTATTAATGTTTATGGCACCATTTGGCCAAGTGTCCTCTCGTGCCGTACCATCCAGAACCGGAAACACATCATTCGATGACCCCGTACGTTTGCATCCGCCGCGTGGCACATGGCATACAGCCGAAAGCGAGAGCCGTCAAGCTCGATAAAGAAAAAAATGAATTCCGATTCCGGTTTAGCTTTTTTCTTTCCACCTCCGAGGACTTCTTTTTTCGCTTCCTTCAGGCAACGGAGAAAGGATATCCATTGACAGCGAACGTCTTCCGGAAATCAGCAATTACCAATAAATTATACATTTGCCCAGTTTCTATGGAGGGGCTTGCATCAAATCTGTGGCATAAATTCTTCTTTTTTGTGCGCGCAAACACAGCAATTCATTCCGAAGGGAAGAAAAATAAAAATTACAACCGATCAACAAATCTCTCGCAGCACAAACGCTGAGCAGGAAATTTAAATCCACCCATGCGTTGCTGGTCTTGGCTCTAATTTTATGGGCGAACGGACCAAAATAATGCACCGAAGAATGTTATTTTGAATGGCCCGAGTCCGAGTGGGAGTGAGAAAAGTTGCTGCTGGCTGCCATAGCAAATGGAACGTTGTAGAATATTTATGGAACCCCAAAACCGGGGTCGGAAACGGACGAAGTCAACGAAAGGAATATAACAAAAAATTGGCGGACTTACGCCGGAATGGCGAATAAAAATGTTGTCCCTTATAGAAGCGTTTTCCAGTTTTTCCCGAAGTGTAGTCTGGCAAACGGATGCATTAATCGGACTTCCTCCTTGCGACAATGAAACGAACGGCCGATAAAGTACGATGCAGATACATCCAGCTTCCGAATGGCTCCTTGATATGAAAACCGATCCTTAAAATTGTTGAGTAAACTGCTTTTCCATTTGGATTTCCTTTAAATGAAAATGTTGCGCAAAATATTTTTGACAGTTAATGTTAGCTAAGAAGGGAACATATTACGTATTTTATAATTTCTTATTTAAATGAAAAACATTCTAAGTAAGACCATTTTAAATTGGTTGTGTAAATAAGTTCTATTTTCTACTCCTATTAATTTGAATGAATGAAATTTTGAAAATCTTTCGATGTTTACCTACCATGTATTTACAACTCTCAAATTTGTTTATGTTAAACATGATTAACGCGTTACTGCATATAAATATCAACACGGGAAATTATCAATGTTGTACCTGTTTTCGATTCCTACTGTTCATTGAGCTTAAAGATTATGAATACTGTAGTAAATTTGTTCAAGACGTGAACAATCTGCATAACCCTTTCGAGTAAGAAGAGTTGAAGAAAATTTAAACAAATTTCTTAAAATTTAAAGTTTTCAACTATGATTTTGCTAGTAAGGTTGTTATGGTTTCATAAAATCTTAATATTCGATTAATGTGAGTGATTTGTAGAATAGTTTTCTGATGAAAATGGAAATATGATTCGTGACCAATATTCTAGTTAGGTATTCGGCTGAATGTTTGTTCGAAGGCTAGGGCTTTTATTACCAAAGAGATGAGGTTCATATGAAATCTGGAACAAAACACGTTCAGTTTTTGTCATTTGAGGCCCTTGGAGCCAAAGGAGTATCAGTGCATAAAGGCTTATTTCGAGAATACACGCTTTGAAGTTGTTGTGTTTGGTAATTTTTCATATATTTTTCGAAAATTTACATTTGGCAAAACATTTGACATCTGAAATCTATTGCCCGTCCCTGAAAACAACCGTGTACAATTTTTCATCCCAATCCGATGTATAATAACGACAATATTGCAAAAATATTGAAAGGTTTATATGGATGACTCCCTTTGCCTTCCCCTTACACTGAATTTAATACCTGAAATTGCTCGTCCCTCAAAACTCTCGTGTACCAATTAACATCTGAATCCCATGTATAGTAACGACTATATTGCAGTAACAGTTTATATGGACAACCCCTTTGGTCGACCCCTGACTATAATTTGGATACGTGAAATCAGTTGCTTGTCCCTAATAACTCCTATGTGCAAACTTTCATCCCAATCCGATGTATAATTTTATTTATTTACATAGTATTCCGTCTCACGACATAACTTGACGAACATAATTCCTAAAAATCACTCGGTCCATGGCAACCGTTCTCCAATTTCTCGGGCACCCCACGTTCGCCAGATCACGCTCACTTGGTCTAACCACCTCGCTCGTTGCACCCCCGCTCGTCTTGTTCCTACCGGATTCGTAGCGAACACCTGTTTTGCAGGACAGTCGTCCGGCATTCTCGCAACATGTCCTGCCCAGCGTATCCGGCCAGCCTTCACCACCTTCTGGATACTGGGTTCGTCGTAGAGTCGCGCGAGCTCGTGGTTCATCCTTCGCCTCCACACTCCGTTCTCCTGTACGCCGCCAAAGATGGTTCTTAACACTCGTCGCTCGAATACTCCGAGAGTACGCAGGTACTCCTCGAGCAATATCCATGTCTCGTGCCCGTAGAGAACAACCGGTCTAATAAGCGTCATATACAGGTCACACTTCGTGCGAGGGCTAAGTCTTCTCGACCGCAGTTGCTTGTGGAGTCCATAGTAGGCACGACTTCCGCTGATAATTCGCCTCCGGATCTCACGGCTGGTGTCATTGTCTGCGGTCACCAGTGAGCCGAGATATACAAAGTCTTCGACTATCTCCAGCTCGTCGCCGTCGATCGTGACCTTGTTATTACTGGACAGGCTGGTTCGGTCGGTCTCGGATCCGCAGGCCAGCAAGTACTTCGTCTTGGACGTATTAATCATCAACCCAATCCTTCCTGCTTCGCGTTTCAGTTTGCGGTAGATCTCCTCCACCGCCGCAGATAATCTGCCGACTATATCAATGTCATCGGCAAAGCAGATAAGTTGACTGGATCTGTTGAAAATCGTGCCCCGCATTTCGCCCACCGCTCGTCGAATAACACCTTCTAGCGCTACGTTGAACATCATGCAGGATAGACCATCACCTTGTCAAAGCCCCCTGCGCGATTCGAATGAACTCGACAATTCACCCGAAATCCACACACAGCACTGCGTTCCATCCATCGTCGCCTTGATCAGTCTGATCAGCTGCCCGGAAAAGCCGTTCTCGTCCATTTGTTTCCATAGCTCGTTACGGTCGATCGTGTCGTATGCGGCTTTGAAGTCGATGAATAGATGGTGCGTAGGGACTTGGTGTTCCCGGCATTTTTGGAGGATTTGCCGTAATGTGAATATCTGGTCTGTCGTTGACCGTCCCTCCATGAAGCCGGCCTGATGACTTCCCACGAATATGTTTGCTTGTGGCGTTTGGCGGTAGAGTAGGATTCGGGACAACACTTTGTAGGCGGCATTGAGGACAGTGATCGCTCGGTAGTTCTCACAGTCCAATTTGTCGCCCTTCTTGTAGATGGGGCATATTACCCCCTCGTTCCACTCCTCCGGTAGCTGTTCTATGTCCCAGATCCGGACTATCAACCGGTGTAGGCAATCGGCCAACTTGTCCGGGCCCATTTTGATGAGTTCAGCTGCGATACCATCCTTCCCAGCCGACTTGTTTCTGTTCAGCTGGCGAATGGCTTCCTTAACTTCACTCATCGTTGGGAGTGGCTCTTCTTCGTCGTTGGCTACGCCGGCGATGTACCTTTTCCCACCGTCTTGATCTCCTGCATGTGCGCCGTTCAGGTGTTCATCGAAGTGCTGCTTCCACCTTTTGATCACCTCACGATTGTCCGTCAGGATGCCTCCGTCCTTATCCTGGCACATTTCGATGCGTTGAGTTTCTGATAGAACTTTCGCGTTTCTTGGGAACGATGCAGCTGCTTCAGCTCCTCACGCCCGCGCGGCATTCTCTTCGTCCATCTCGTTCTCCGCAGCACTGATGATGGCTGTCTTGATGGTATCCCAACAGTCCTCGAGAGGGGCTTCATCAAGCTCGTTCTCTGCAGGCAGCACTGCTTCGACCGATTGCGCGTAGTCTGCCGCGACCTCAGGTTGCTTCATTATTTTATTTACATAGTATTCCGTCTCACGACATAACTTGACGAACATAGTTCCTAAAATTCACTCGGTTCATAGCAACTGTTCTCCAATTTCTCGGGCACCCCACGTTCGCCAGATCACGCTCCACTTGGTCTAACCACCTCGCTCGTTGCGCCCCCGCTCGCCTCGTTCCTACCGGATACGTAGCGAACACCTGTTTTGCAGGACAGTCATCCGGTATTCTCGCAACATGTCCCGCCCAGCGTATCCGGCCAGCTTTCACCACCTTCTGGATACCGGGTTCACCGTAGAGTCGCGCGAGCTCGTGGTTCATCCTTCGCCTCCACACTCCGTTCTCCTGTACTCCGTGTGGCTCAGCATAATTTATGCTTCAGCCACCTGGGTTCGAATAAATTATTTCCCTCTGTTTGTCTCCTACGCTTGGGTTAGAATCATTGGTGATTTCCATCACGTTTGTTTGGTTTTATGCATAGGCAGTGCATCTATGCGAAGAAGGAACGAAACCAAGAACAACGATGGAAATTACCAACGCGTCGGGTACCTATTCTTAGCTTACTTAATGATCCCGCGCCGATCTTCCGGTGCATAGGGCCGTGGTAAGAGACCTCCACTGTTAACGATCCGGAGCTAGCGTCTTCATTTTGTATAAATAAAGTGGAACGAGGTTCCAAAAAAGGTAGTATTAGTAGAGACTTAGAAGTTGTTTGATATTATTATCCGAAATATTCTACATCCGCCAAAGATGGTTCTTAACACTCGTCGCTTGAATACTCCGAGTGTACGCAGGTACTCCTCGAGCAATATCCATGTCTCGTGCCCGTAGAGAACAACCGGTCTAATGAGCGTCGTATACAGGTCACACTTCGTGCGAGGGCTAAGTCTTCTCGACAGTCTGAGGCCGTTTTCGTTGGTCAGCTGGTGCGCACTGAACCTTCCAATTGTCGGTTTGAATTCCTCCTCTTGGCCGACCTGAGCATTAAAATCCCCGATGACGATCTTGATATCATGTTTTGGGCAACGGTCGTATTCACGCTCCAGCTGCGCGTAAAATTCGTCTTTGTCGTCACCGGTACTTCCGAGGTGAGGGCTGTGCACGTTGATGATGCTGATGTTGAAGAACCGGCCCTTTCTTAACCGGCACATTCGTGAGTTGATCAGCCACCACCCGATCACCCGCTATTGCATCTTTCCCATCACTATAAAAGCTGTTCCAAGCTCGTGTGTGTTGCCGCAGCTCTGGTAGATGGCACGACCATCTGGGTACGTTCGTACCGTGGAGCCCTTCCAGCATACCTCCTGCAGCGCTACGATGTCGAATTTGCGGCTCTTCAATTCGTTGGAAAGCACGTGGGTACTGCCCACAAAATTTAGAGATCGGCAGTTCCATGTTCCAAGTTTCCAATCGCTAGTCCCTTTTCGTCGCGTGGGTCTTTGCCGATTTCCATCCGAAATTTGTTGTTCGTTGTTAGTTGCTTATGTATTTTGTAGCCACGGGCTCGCAAGGCCCGAAGCTAACCCCACTATCTCGCAGGAGGACCGTCGTGATGTTGCTGGACACGATGTATGATAATGTCAATATCGCAAAAACAGCAAATAGCTAATATGGACGACACTTTCGGCTGACCCCTTACACAAAATTTGACACCTAAAATCGATTACTTGTCTTTCAAAACACTCATGTTCAAATTTTCAACATAATCGGACGAAAAGTAACGTCAATATCGCGAAAACAATCTTTGTCTTGTATGGACGACCCCCTTCAAAAGGGGTCATCCGAAAATCTGAAAACATTTTTCATCATTCCTGGTCCTAATGAGCATCCATGCCAAATTTCTGCTCTCTAGCTCTTAAGACGGCTGAGTCTATAGAGGACAAACAAACAAACAAACATTCAGAAATCGCTTTTTATATACATTAGATAACTTGCGGTCAAAAAATTTCAAAAATATCTTGTTTTGCAAAACATTTTGCCAGTTAAACAGCACCGTACTTTTTTCACATAACATCGCTTTTATTTCTACTTGCCTTGCACCAAGATATAGATACTTTGAAGTTTCTAACAAATTCCATAAACAAACTACGTTCATTGGGCGAACAAACACATCGACCGTTTCCCTCGGCAGCTCACGAACTTTCTGAAAAACACTTTATTTTCATATTTAAAATTATCCCTAATTAAATTTTATCATGAAATCCTCGAAATTACTTTTTTTTAAATTTCAATGCAATTTTTCTCCCACGAAAAAGCACGTGTAAGGTCTCATGAAAATACGCATTACAGCTCCTTAAACACCTTTTAAATCTGCCGAAAACGGTGCAAGCGAAAAGCTATTCTTTTTCTCCTTAAGAAAAACCGGTAAGATTTGTCACAAATTGAGTAAAATTAATATTAACTGCATCCTTCTTCCATAAGTGATCTAGTTTTTTCACTTGATACTAGTGTCACAGAGAACAGACATACAAGCTAGCTCACGAAAGTTGTGTAAAAATCCCAACACCCTTTTTGGACCAATTTTTGTCTTTTGGCTGGGCCACCAGATGTCTCCAAACATACCAAAGAGAACTGGCAAAACAAAGCTGACTAAGTTTCGGTCAGTTTTCTATAGGTCGTATGTGCTGCTTAGCATGCTTCAAGAAAATCGCTGTTGAAGTTTCGTTCGAAACTTGATGAACGAACGTTCACCACGTAGCATGAAAAAAAAATCATAAAAGTTAGATATTATTTTTTTTCTTCAAATTTGTTAGAAATACATAGTTTTAAACAGCTGGGTGCTAAAGTGATATGTGAATGTAACCCGCTTTGAAATGCCTAGAATCATACTACTGGGTAAGACTGATCGTCAAGAATGTTCTTGTATTTGACTGGTCATAGGTGATGCATTTTCTTACATAAATTACTGTTCAAGAAGTGCGAAAACTTATACCAAAGCTGTTAGTTATCTTACCTGTCATAGTAGTGCAAAAATAAAGAAAGTGAAATTTCGCCCAGTTAAAAGTAACTCTGATTTCATTTATTTAGCAATACTTTAAAGCCGTCCATTTACTGAGACATTGGATTCATTTTTTGTGAGTTCATAAACGATTACGCCTTTTTGAAAACTGGGCACTTTAAAGTTGATTTGTAACTTTTGAACGGCGCAATAGATGGCACTGTTTGTAGTCAATTTCTAACGTATTTTTTGGGTGATAGCATTTGAAATTTTACACACTTTTTTGACGATTTTTTGTTCGAGCTTGTACGTCTGTTCTCTGTGCTAGTGTGCACCACTATGTTGTGAATCTAATAATGAAAGTTTTTTCTACGAAATTAAGCACAATTTTTTCAGAAACACAAAGGACTTAAATTTGTGGTCCAGTGGTTTCTGAGATATCTAATGCTGAATTTTGCTATTTTCCGGCTTCGATTTATTCGCGGTCCTTAATGTGTTAAGGTTTTAAGGGGCCAAGCTGTTTTGGTTTAACAATTTAATCCTTTCTCGATAATGACATACGTAAAACTTTTTCTGTGGGTTGGTCGTTTTATCATTAATCAGATTCTTATTATCATATCCACGAAAAATATATGCTTTGCATAAAATCGAAATGATTAAGGAATCATCAAGTAACTTTTGATTTTTTTGCTTCGGATGGTACTTTTAAATCGAAGAATTAAGGCATTTAAATTGAATTGAAGGATGCAATAAATGTAAAAATCGAGCCTTGAGCAAAAGACAAATCACTTGAAAATTGATATAAAATGGCGACTTGTAAGAAGCTCAAAAGAGATAATTCAAAATCAACCCAAATCCAAGATTTGTGCCTTTCCAGAAGAGTCTTGTCTCTTCCGGATAAGATTCTGTTACCGAGAAGTAGGGACCATCTTAGTTCAGTAAACCTGTCCCGGATCCACCTTGCACCACCTACACACGGAAGAGAAAATGCCAAGTGGGAATTCTTTTGTTCTTCACCTTGATTGGTCGCTCGATTCCACCCCATCAGATTTGGCGCGTTTCCTGTTTTCCGTCTGTCGAGTTTTTCGTCCCTTCCTTCCATTCTCAATCGAATGTTGGCAACCGAAGTGCGTACTTGCGAAAACCCGAAGCGTGAGTTTTCCACTTTCCAAAGTTCTCCTCCCCTGGCTTTGAAGCCTCGAATGCCGCACAACAACGAGAGGTGACGACATTTGCCACGTTCAAGAGAGTTTTCCCAAAAATCGTGCGTCTGCGCTTTTCTCATCCTCTGCCCCCCAAACTCGTTGGAACCAGGAGTAAATTCAATCCCGCTCGATTGCTTAACAAGGTAAGGTTGGTTGTTTGGGGATTTCGGATCCCTTTTCGAGGGATACAGGAAAAGCGGATCGAATGCGAAGAAAAAGAATGAAACAGGAAGAAAACGTCTTTTCCCCCACACCTTTTGGCTGCTGCAGCTGCTCGGCAAACTCAATTATGAATAACATGGTGCAAAAATGAATTAGGCAGTTTTGGGGAAGGGATTTCCTTTTTTGAATCTTCGTGCCGGTATCGTGAAGATTTTGAGTCAAATTTGGCACAAAGCGGAAACGTTGTAAAACAACCGCAAGTCGTGCCGAGCGAATCTTGAGTCCTCCTTAATGTTGAAGAATGTGAGATGAATGGAAAAAAGCATCGCTCGGGTGAAGGTTAAAATATTTATGGCTGCTGTTGATGGTTTCTCTAAAAGAGTAAAAAACAGCTGAATTCTCCAAAGAGGTGATTGTCATTCATATTCAAAGAAGGCAATAATGACATCGTGAAGTAGTAAATGAAAAAGATGATTTTCCAGATAAGATGAATCGCAATCAATCGATATTCCTTTGTCAGGAACTATGTCAAGGTCGCCTTTCAAGGTGTTTTTAAAAGAATTGATGTTTTATTTTTAGTCCGAAAGAATCCTTGTTGTGCGTTTCTTGATTTTAAGAATTTTTATAGCTCAAGTAGCGCACAGTTTATCACTATTTTGAAAAATCTTTCAAACGAAATATGAATATCTAACAGTAGTCTAGGTTGATTTGAATTTCAAAAAATAATTTTAAAATAAAATTTTACTTTTAATTTTAACAACCCTTTATTCATTTAGTTTTTGCTTCGCTTTCCAGAAAATTAAATTGCTCACCGCGTTCAGCAAAACGAATTATTGCAGGAAACCTGTAAACATTCTTCGTTTCGCTGATTTTTCCAGCACTTGATCTGCATTCCTGAAAAAACAAGCAATCAATCTGTCAAACTTGCATTTATTGTTATTTGTTGTGTAGTTTAAAGGGTGATACGGTCAAAATTTGGTCAATATCAACTTGACGTATTTCTTTCAATTTTGCATTTAAAAAACCTGAACACCCCTCATTTTGAAGGTGTGTGTGTGTGTGTAGAATGTTGCTCCTATTTTGATTTTGGAATTCACTCTTCAGTTGTCAAAATGCCGTCCAAGGAAGAAGATCAGTGTATCAAAATTTTGCTCGCGCATCGCGAAAATCCGAGCTACTTGCTCGCAAAGCTGGCAAAATAGCTTATTATTTATTATTTTTATTTACATAGTATTCCGTCTCACGACATAACTTGACGAACATAATTCCTAAAATTCACTCGGTACATGGCAACCGTTCTCCAATTTCTCGGGCATCCCACGTTCCCCAGATCACGCTCCACTTGGTCTAACCATCTCGCTCGTTGCGCCCCCGCTCGTCTTGTTCCTACCGGATTCGTAGCGAACACCTGTTTTGCAGGACAGTCGTCCGGCATTCTCGCAACATGTCCCGCCCAGCGTATCCGGCCAGCCTTCACCACCTTCTGGATACTGGGTTCGCCGTAGAGTCGCGCGAGCTCGTGGTTCATCCTTCGCCTCCACACTCCGTTCTCCTGTACGCCGCCAAAGATGGTTCTTAACACTCGTCGCTCAAATACTCCGAGTGTACGCAGGTCCTCCTCGAGCAATATCCATGTCTCGTGCCCGTAGAGAACAACCGGTCTAATGAGCGTCGTATACAGGTTACACTTCGTGCGAGGGCTAAGTCTTCTCGACCGCAGTTGCTTGTGGAGTCCATAGTAGGCACGACTTCCGCTGATAATTCGCCTCTGGATCTCACGGCTGGTGTCATTGTCTGCGGTCACCAGTGAGCCGAGATAGACAAAGTCTTCGACTATCTCCAGCTCGTTGCCGTCGATCGTGACCTTGTTTTTACTGGACAAGCGGGTTCGGTCGGTCTCGGATCCGCAGGCCAGCATGTACTTTGTCTTGGACGTATTCATCATCAACCTAATCCTTCCTGCTTCGCGTTTCAGTTTGCGGTAGATCTCCTCCACCGCCGCAGATGATCTGCCGACTATATCAATGTCATCGGCAAAGCAGATAAGTTGACTGGATCTATTGAAAATCGTGCTCCGCATTTCGCCCACCGCTCGTCGAATAACACCTTCTAGCGCCACGTTGAACATCATGCAGGATAGACCATCACCTTGTCGAAGCCCCCTGCGCGATTCGAATGAACTCGACAATTCACCCGAGATCCGCACACAGCACTGCGTTCCATCCATCGTCGCCTTGATCAGTCTGATCAGCTGCCCGGAAAAGCCGTTCTCGTCCATGATTTTCCATAGCTCGTTACGGTCGATCGTGTCGTATGCGGCTTTGAAGTCGATGAATAGATGATGCGTAGGGACTTGGTGTTCACGGCATTTTTGGAGGATTTGCCGTAATGTGAATATCTGGTCCGTCGTAGACCGTCCCTCCATGAAGCCGGCCTGATGACTTCCCACGAATCTGTTTGCTTGCGGCGTTAGGCGGCGGAGTAGGATTCGGGACAACACTTTGTAGGCGACATTGAGGACAGTGATCGCTCGGTAGTTCTCACGGTCCAATTTGTCGCCCTTCTTGTAGATGGGGCATATTACCCCCTCCTTCCACTCCTCCGGTAGCTGTTCTATGTCCCAGATCCGCACTATCAGCCGGTGTAGACAATCGGCCAACTTGTTCGGGCCCATTTTGATGAGTTCAGCTGCGATGCCATCCTTCCCAGCCGACTTGTTTCTGTTCAGCTGGCGAATGGCTTCCTTAACTTCACTCATCGTTGGGAGTGGCTTCTCTTCGTCGTTGGCTACGCCGGCGATGTACCTTCCCCCACCGTCTTGATCTCCTGCATGTGCGCCGTTCAGGTGTTCATCGAAGTGCTGCTTCCACCTTTTGATCACCTCACGATTGTCCGTCAGGATACCCCCGTCCTTATCCCGGCACATTTCGGCTAGCGGCACGAAGCCTTTGCGGGATGCGTTGAGTTTCTGATAGAACTTTCGTGTTTCTTGGGAACGATGCAGCTGCTCCAGCTCCTCGAGCTCCTCCTCCTCCAGGCGGCGCTTTTTCTCCTGGAAAAGTTGGACTCGCTGCCTCTTCCGCTGTCGGTGATTTTCCACATTTCGACGGGTGCCTCTTTGCACTACTGCCGCCCGCGCGGCATTCTCTTCGTCCATCACCCTCCTACACTCCTCGTCGAACCAGTCGTTCCGTCGAGTTCGCTCCACATAACCGATGACGTTCTCCGCAGCACTGTTTATGGCTGTTTTGATGGTATCCCAACAGTCCTCGAGAGGGGCTTCGTCAAGCTCGCCCTCTGCCGGCAGCGCTGCTTCGACCGATTGCGCGTAGTCGCGTAGTAGCTAAAAGTTGCCAAATCAACCGTTACAAATGTAATTATTGAGGAACGTTTGTCGACAGCCAGGAAGTCTGGATCGGGGGAAATCGAAAACCGGAAGCCGCTGAGACGACAAAGAGAGTTGCCGGTAGTTTCAAGCGAAACCCTAACCTCTCTCTCCGAGATGCCGCAAATAAGCTGGGTGTATCGTTTACAACCGTGCATCGAGCCAAAAAACGAGCCGGACTATCGACTTAAAGAAGGTAGTGACTCCAAATCGCGATGATAAACAAAATACGACGGCCAAAGCGCGTTCCTGGAGGCTGTACACGACGATGCTGACGAAGTTTGACTGCGTGGTAATGGACGACGAAACCTACGTCAAAGCCGACTACAAGCAGCTTCCGGAACAGGAGTTTTATATGGCAAAAGGAAAGGGAAAGGTAGCAGATATTTCAAGCACATGAAACTGTCAAAGTTCGCGAAGAAATATCTGGTTTGGCAAGCCATCTGTACCTGTGGCTTGAAAAGCAGCAATTTCATAGATGAAGAAACACGATTGTTTCGTACTGTTTTGGCCGGATTTGGCATCTTGCCATTACGGTAAAAAGGCCATGGAAATGTATGCCGCCAACAACATACAGGTGGTTCCCAAGGACAAGAACCCTCCCAACACGCCAGAGCGAAATACCGGGCTATTGTCAAGCGGAACCTAAAGAAGACCAAAAAATCTGCTAAGGACGAGCAGCAGTTCAAGGCAAACTGGCTTTCTGCGGCGAAGAAGGTGGACAAGGTGGCTGTACAAAATCTGATGGCAGGAGTTAAGCGTAAGCCCCGGCAATTCGGATTTGGAAAAGCGAAAGCCGAACTAAATATTTTTCCTGAATTTTATACTAATTAAACTTGAAAAAGAAATTGAATTCGATTTTTTAACTAAACGATTTCATCGATTTACACGCGTTTTCCTTTGACCAAATTTTGACCGTATCACCCTTTAGTGGGACATGTCCTTCTTTTCACCACTTCTCCTACCGTCCTAATTTTGGTCTTAAAATTTAATCTTTTTCTCTTTAAGACTTTCGACAAAAATTTCCATTGTTTTCTGCTATTTTGTACTTGTATATGAAAGTACTTGTTAATTGGACGCTATTTTTCGGACGCTCTTGGTAATTGATCTTGGTGATCTAGTTTTTGAACGCAGATACGAGTTTCAATCAGTTTACAAGTAACATATTTTACCAAAACAATGGTTTTTTAAGTGTCTAGACTGGATGTTGTTTTGTTTTTCCGGGTTTTCTTTCCATCCTACGTTTAGTAAAGTTTCAAATCGATCGGTGAACTAGATAAAGCTAACGATGATAGAAATAAATTAAATATGTTACTTGATTCACTGTGGCATTTTGTTTTAATCATTTTTGTCATGTTTATCGTTTTTGTCATTTTTTTCATTTTTGTCATTTTTGTCATTTTTGTCATTTTTTGTAATTTTTTGTAATTTTTGTAATTTTTGTAATTTTCGTAATTTTTGTAATTTTTGTAATTTTTGTAATTTTTGTAATTTTTGTCATTTTTGTCATTTTTTTCATTTTTGTCATTTTTGCCATTTTTGTCATTTTTGTATTGTTTGTCATTTTTGTCATTTTTGTCATTTTTGCCATTTCTGTCATTCTTGTCATTTTTGTCATTTTTGTCATTTTTGTCATTTTTGTCATTTTTGTCATTTTTGTCATTTTTGTCATTTTTGTCATTTTTGTCATTTTTGTCATTTTTGTCATTTTTGTCATTTTTGTCATTTTTGTCATTTTTGTCATTTTTGTCATTTTTGTCATTTTTGTCATTTTTGTCATTTTTGTCATTTTTGTCATTTTTGTCATTTTTGTCATTTTTGTCTTTTTTGTCATTTTTGTCATTTTTTTCATTTCTGGCATTTTTGTCATATTTGTCATATTTGTCATTTTTGTCTTTTTTGTCATTTTTGTCATTTTTGTCATTTTTGTCATTTTTGTCATTTTTGTCATTTTTGTAATTTTTGTCATTTTTGTCATTTTTGTCATTTTTGTCATTTTTGTCAATTTTGTCATTTTTGTCATTTTTGTCATTTTTGTCTCTTTTCTCATTTTTGTCATTTTTGTAATTTTTGTCATTTTTGTAATTTTTGTCATTTTTGTCATTTTTGTCATTTTTGTCATTTTTGTCAATTTTGTCATTTTTGTCATTTTTGTCATTTTTGTCATTTTTGTCATTTTTGTCATTTTTGTCATTTTTGTCATTTTTGTCATTTTTTGTCATTTTTGTCATTTTTGTCATTTTTGTCATTTTTGTCATTTTTGTCATTTTTGTCATTTTTGTCATTTTTGTCATTTTTGTCATTTTTGTCATTTTTGTCATTTTTGTCATTTTTGTCATTTTTGTCATTTTTGTCATTTTTGTCATTTTTGTCATTTTTGTCATTTTTGTCATTTTTGTCATTTTTGTCATTTTTGTCATTTTTGTCATTTTTGTCATTTTTGTCATTTTTGTCATTTTTGTCATTTTTGTCATTTTTGTCATTTTTGTCATTTTTGTCATTTTTGTCATTTTTGTCATTTTTGTCATTTTTGTCATTTTTGTCATTTTTGTCATTTTTGTCATTTTTGTCATTTTTGTCATTTTTGTCATTTTTGTCATTTTTGTCATTTTTGTCATTTTTGTCATTTTTGTCATTTTTGTCATTTTTGTCATTTTTGTCATTTTTGTCATTTTTGTCATTTTTGTCATTTTTGTCATTTTTGTCATTTTTGTCATTTTTGTCATTTTTGTCATTTTTGTCATTTTTGTCATTTTTGTCATTTTTGTCATTTTTGTCATTTTTGTCATTTTTGTCATTTTTGTCATTTTTGTCATTTTTGTCATTTTTGTCATTTTTGTCATTTTTGTCATTTTTGTCATTTTTGTCATTTTTGTCATTTTTGTCATTTTTGTAAATTTTGTCATTTTTGTCATTTTTGTCATTTTTGTCATTTTTGTCATTTTTGTCATTTTTGTCATTTTTGTCATTTTTGTCATTTTTGTCATTTTTGTCATTTTTGTCATTTTTGTCATTTTTGTCATTTTTGTCATTTTTGTCATTTTTGTCATTTTTGTCATTTTTGTCATTTTTGTCATTTTTGTCATTTTTGTCATTTTTGTCATTTTTGTCATTTTTGTCATTTTTGTCATTTTTGTCATTTTTGTCATTTTTGTAATTTTTGTCATTTTTGTCATTTTTGTAATTTTTGTCATTTTTGTCATTTTTGTCAATTTTGTCATTTTTGTCATTTTTGTCATTTTTGTCTCTTTTCTCATTTTTGTCATTTTTGTAATTTTTGTCATTTTTGTAATTTTTGTCATTTTTGTCATTTTTGTCATTTTTGTCATTTTTGTCATTTTTGTCATTTTTGTCATTTTTGTCATTTTTGTCATTTTTGTCATTTTTGTCATTTTTGTCATTTTTGTCATTTTTGTCATTTTTGTCATTTTTGTCATTTTTGTCATTTTTGTCATTTTTGTCTCTTTTCTCATTTGTGTCATTTTTGTAATTTTTGTCATTTTTGTAATTTGTGTCATTTTTGTCATTTTTGTCATTTTCGTCATTTTTGTCATTTTTGTCATTTTTGTCATTTTGGCCATTTTTGTCATTTTTGTCATTATTGTCATTTTTGTCATTTTTGTCTCTTTTCTCATTTTTATAATTTTTGTCATTTTTGTCATTTTTGTCATTTTTGTCATTTTTGTCATTTTTGTCATTTTTGTCATTTTTGTCATTTTTGTCATTTTTGTCAATTTTGTCATTTTTGTCATTTTTGTCATTTTTGTCTCTTTTCTCATTTTTGTCATTTTTGTAATTTTTGTCATTTTTGTCATTTTTGTCATTTTTGTCTCTTTTCTCATTTTTGTAATTTTTGTAATTTTTGTCATTTTTGTCATTTTTGTCATTTTTGTCATTTTTGTCATTTTTGTCATTTTTGTCAATTTTGTCATTTTTGTCATTTTTGTCATTTTTGTCATTTTTGTCATTTTTGTCATTTTTGTCATTTTTGTCATTTTTGTCATTTTTGTCATTTTTGTCATTTTTGTCAATTTTGTCATTTTTGTCATTTTTGTCATTTTTGTCTCTTTTCTCATTTTTGTCATTTTTGTCATTTTTGTCATTTTTGTCATTTTTGTCATTTTTGTCTCTTTTCTCATTTTTGTCATTTTTGTAATTTTTGTAATTTTTGTCATTTTTGTCATTTTTGTCATTTTTGTCATTTTTGTCATTTTTGTCATTTTTGTCATTTTTGTCATTTTTGTCATTTTTGTCATTTTTGTCAATTTTGTCATTTTTGTCATTTTTGTCATATTTGTCATTTTTGTCTTTTTTGTCATTTTTGTCATTTTTGTCATTTTTGTCATTTTTGTCATTTTTGTCATTTTTGTCATTTTTGTCATTTTTGTCATTTTTGTCATTTTTGTCATTTTTGTCATTTTTGTCAATTTTGTCATTTTTGTCATTTTTGTCATTTTTGTCTCTTTTCTCATTTTTGTCATTTTTGTAATTTTTGTCATTTTTGTAATTTTTGTCATTTTTGTCATTTTTGTCATTTTTGTCATTTTTGTCATTTTTGTCATTTTTGTCAATTTTGTCATTTTTGTCATTTTTGTCATTTTTGTCATTTTTGTCATTTTTGTCATTTTTGTCATTTTTGTCATTTTTGTCATTTTTGTCATTTTTGTCATTTTTTGTCATTTTTTGTCATTTTTGTCATTTTTGTCATTTTTGTCATTTTTGTCATTTTTGTCATTTTTGTCATTTTTGTCATTTTTGTCATTTTTGTCATTTTTGTCATTTTTGTCATTTTTGTCATTTTTGTCATTTTTGTCATTTTTGTCATTTTTGTCATTTTTGTCATTTTTGTCATTTTTGTCATTTTTGTCATTTTTGTCATTTTTGTCATTTTTGTCATTTTTGTCATTTTTGTCATTTTTGTCATTTTTGTCATTTTTGTCATTTTTGTCATTTTTGTCATTTCTGTCATTTCTGTCATTTTTGTCATTTTTGTCATTTTTGTCATTTTTGTCATTTTTGTCATTTTTGTCATTTTTGTCATTTTTGTCATTTTTGTCATTTTTGTCATTTTTGTCATTTTTGTCATTTTTGTCATTTTTGTCATTTTTGTCATTTTTGTCATTTTTGTCATTTTTGTCATTTTTGTCATTTTTGTCATTTTTGTCATTTTTGTCATTTTTGTCATTTTTGTCATTTTTGTCATTTTTGTCATTTTTGTCATTTTTGTCATTTTTGTCATTTTTGTCATTTTTGTCATTTTTGTAATTTTTGTAATTTTTGTCATTTTTGTCATTTTTGTCATTTTTGTCATTTTTGTCATTTTTGTCATTTTTGTCAATTTTGTCATTTTTGTCATTTTTGTCATTTTTGTCATTTTTGTCTCTTTTCTCATTTTTGTCATTTTTGTAATTTTTGTCATTTTTGTAATTTTTGTCATTTTTGTCATTTTTGTCATTTTTGTCATTTTTGTCATTTTTGTCATTTTTGTCATTTTTGTCATTTTTGTCATTTTTGTCATTTTTGTCATTTTTGTCATTTTTGTCATTTTTGTCATTTTTGTCATTTTTGTCATTTTTGTCATTTTTGTCATTTTTGTCATTTTTGTCTCTTTTCTCATTTGTGTCATTTTTGTAATTTTTGTCATTTTTGTAATTTGTGTCATTTTTGTCATTTTTGTCATTTTCGTCATTTTCGTCATTTTTGTCATTTTTGTCATTTTGGCCATTTTTGTCATTTTTGTCATTATTGTCATTTTTGTCATTTTTGTCTCTTTTCTCATTTTTATAATTTTTGTCATTTTTATAATTTTTGTCATTTTTGTCATTTTTGTCATTTTTGTCAATTTTGTCATTTTTGTCATTTTTGTCTCTTTTCTCATTTTTGTCATTTTTGTAATTTTTGTCATTTTTGTCATTTTTGTCATTTTTGTCTCTTTTCTCATTTTTGTCATTTTTGTAATTTTTGTAATTTTTGTCATTTTTGTCATTTTTGTCATTTTTGTCATTTTTGTCATTTTTGTCATTTTTGTCATTTTTGTCATTTTTGTCATTTTTGTTAATTTTGTCATTTTTGTCATTTTTGTCATTTTTGTCATTTTTGTCATTTTTGTCATTTTTGTCATTTTTGTCATTTTTGTCATTTTTGTCATTTTTGTCATTTTTGTCATTTTTGTCATTTTTGTCATTTTTGTCATTTTTGTCAATTTTGTCATTTTTGTCATTTTTGTCATTTTGGTCTCTTTTCTCATTTTTGTCATTTTTGTAATTTTTGTCATTTTTGTCATTTTTGTCATTTTTGTCATTTTTGTCTCTTTTCTCATTTTTGTAATTTTTGTAATTTTTGTAATTTTTGTAATTTTTGTCATTTTTGTCATTTTTGTCATTTTGGTCATTTTTGTCATTTTTGTCAATTTTGTCATTTTTGTCATTTTTGTCATTTTTGTCATTTTTGTCATTTTTGTCATTTTTGTCATTTTTGTCATTTTTGTCATTTTTGTCATTTTTGTCATTTTTGTCATTTTTGTCATTTTTGTCTCTTTTCTCATTTTTATAATTTTTGTCATTTTTGTCATTTTTGTCATTTTTGTCATTTTTGTCATTTTTGTCATTTTTGTTATTTTTGTCATTTTTGTCATTTTTGTCATTTTTGTCAATGTTGTCATTTTTGTCATTTTTGTCATTTTTGTCTCTTTTGTCATTTTTGTCATTTTTGTAATTTTTGTCATTTTTGTCATTTTTGTCATTTTTGTCATTTTTGTCTCTTTTCTCATTTTTGTCATTTTTGTAATTTTTGTAATTTTTGTAATTTTTGTAATTTTTGTCATTTTTGTAATTTTTGTCATTTTTGTCATTTTTATCATTTTGGTCATTTTTGTCATTTTTGTCAATTGTGTCATTTTTGTCATTTTTGTCATTTTTGTCGTTTTTGTCATTTTTGTCATTTTTGTCATTTTTGTCAATTTTGTCATTTTTGTCATTTTTGTCATTTTTGTCTCTTTTCTCATTTTTGTCATTTTTGTAATTTTTGTCATTTTTGTAATTTTTGTCATTTTTGTCATTTTTGTCATTTTTGTCATTTTTGTCATTTTTGTCATTTTTGTCATTTTTGTCATTTTTGTCATTTTTGTCATTTTGGTCATTTTTGTAATTTTTGTAATTTTTGTAATTTTTGTCAATTTTGTCATTCTGTCATTTTTGTCATTTTTGTCATTTTTGTCATTTTTGTCATTTTTGTCAATTTTGTCATTTTTGTCATTTTTGTCATATATTTTTCTGATAGGTATGTAGGTGTCATTTTTTCATCAGTTTTCATATTCATATTTTTTTCTGATTAGAAATCCATCTTTCCATCGAAGTTCCCCAACCCAAAAACAAAAAGTTAAAGAGGGCAATGGAATTGTAGCGCACACAAACGATCGAGCATTGCACCCCAACTAGTTTCATTATCGTGTTGATCCCATAGCTTGAGTACCTACTATGACCCCAACTCAAATCTGAACAGAGTTTCGTGCCTTGGCCTCCGGAATTGTTTTTCCCGAAATTGATTAGGGGAACCCAACTCATGGATTCCGATTTGGTTCAGATGACACACAGGTGTGGTGCCGTAGCATGATGGGATCGACCTGTTTGCAAGCATTTTTATGTGCATGCATATGACTCGTGCCGAACTTGAACGAGACGGTGAGTGACGTACCAAATCGGAAGTAACAGGTCGCTGGACCGATGCGCTACTCACTCACCCATGGACGCGCATACCATATTTGGGTCCGGATATTAAATGACTTCATGGATGAGCGAGTGGGACAACGTTTGCGTTGAATTTTCGAGATTGGTAGTTAGGATTGATATTCACAAAAAAATGATGATAATAAAAATAGCTATTGTTGACTTTTGAAAGTAGCTGCTTCAAATTTCAACTAAAATTCAATTGTTGGTAATAGTTTCCAAAAAAACATTTAAATTTCATGTTAGTTGAAAAGTTGTGTTCATTTGAAGTTTTGCTAACTTTTCATTTGGAACTGGTGTTAAGGACATGTGAATCAGTTGTAACGAATAATTTGCTCTGGACAAACAAAATTCTTAGATTTGTTTGGAGCATGCCTGGTAAGATGTTAGTTTTTAATAAATTCATGGATCAATCGGCTAGTAATAAATTTGAAATGCATAAAACAAGTATTGGATGAAGTAGAATAATAAAAGTTTTTCATGGCAATAAAAAAAGACAATTAAAGATGCAGTTTGGGCTGATGAAAGAAAAAAAAAAGAAAATATTTTATTAGTTAAGCAAAAATTTGACTACAAAGCATCAGCTGCAAATCAAAATTGAGTATTGAATATAATTATTTTATAATCTTTCTGCAGTTTTTCAACTTGATCTGTTATTTAAAAAAACGTAATTATTGGTAAAACATCAAAAAATGAAATAAAATTTAACTGAAAAAAAAACTATGTATTCTCAAACCCAACTAAAGAAATGAGGCAGGGTTTCACCGGTAAGAAAGATAAACTGTCTTTCGAGCTTTCTAAACGGAACTTTAGCAACGGTTGGCTTGCAATGTCGAGCAAGCGGAAATGAATACGTGCCACCTGTGGCACATTTCAAACATAGGATGGAAATACCTAGATGTGTTTGGTTCGAAAAGTTAGGGATTGCCATCACCGACATCACATTATTCGGTTTTTTTTCTGGGTAGATTAAAAATCACAATCCCCTGCTACGCTTTAAAAATGACGGTTGTTTTAAAAAATACACCCAGGTGTAATAAAAAAAAATTCACAAATTTTAAAATGCTGAGAAGAGCCAAAGCCAATTTTCAAAATCTTGCTCATGTTTTTAACATCAGGTTAACAACGCACGCCATTTTGACGGGTTAAGAATCTCATTACGCAAATAAAAAAAGGTGTTTCCAGGGCAACTTTATCCAACTGTAGGAGAGAGTGGGGTAACTTAGGCCAAGGGAAAACGGCCATTCTGATTATCTCAGATGTGTGTTGAGATAAAAATCTCAATTCATCCGGGCATATTTTTTTAA